>NC_089846.1:68186418-68486418 GCF_035609145.1 Eleutherodactylus coqui
CCGCATCCATGTCCACGACCCTTACCCCTACTCCTCATCATGGCAGATTATGAATAGACCAGGGTCGAAATAAATTACCCCACTGTATAGCACTGACAACTGGGCCTTAATTCACTGCACACAGAGACTTGTGAATAGCAAAGGCTCTATGCTGTGACTTGAAAAAAGTAACCCGCTGTCTTGCGCTGATACCTAGGGGTAATTTACTGCTTGGAGAGACTTGTAGATAATAGAGGCTGTGTGGAGTGGGAGAAGACTCTAAAGCCGTGTGGATAGTGCTGGTAACTGCGGCTATCTCAACCCCACCAACAGAAATGGTATTGTGAGACGCTCTGCACAGCGGCGGAGCTGAAATACTTTGCTGTGGCCCCGGTAATATTACAGCACTGTTTAGCGGTGAGACCGCTGTCTAATTCACAGCAGACAGAGAACGGTATAAATGAGGTAGTTTGCAGCAGGCTAGGAATTATTTGAGTGCACTTTCCAGGTGAGAGCTGTATAGTACGGCACTGCAGACTGTAAAAAGTTTAACTGAAAGGCTGCAAACAGGCCTAGCTGTGTTATACTAAAATATTGAAGCACTAAAACTCCCACCAGGCCCCAAGTAAAATGCACATGGTCAGATGTAGCCCTAAGAAGGAGCTTTGGGCTTTTTGCACGGAGGATACGGACTGTATAGTGTATATTACTTTCCCTGTAGAAGTGGCTGTTGCCCCAAACTCTGCGTCTAATTCACTGCAGACAGGGAACGGTATAAATGATGTAGTTCGCAGCAGGCTAGGAATTATTTGAGTGCACTTTCCTGGTGAGAGCCGTATAGTACGGCACTGCAGCCAGAAAACAGTCTAACTGAAAGGCTGTAAACAGGCCTAGCTGCGTTATACAAAATGGAAGCACTACTACTACTCGCAGCAGGCCCCAAGTAAAATGCACACGGTCAGATGTAGCCCTAAGAAGGAGCTTTGGGGTTTTTGCACGGAGGATACCGACTGTATAGTGTATATAACTTTCCCTATAGAAGAGGCTGTTGCCCCAAACACTGCGTGTAATTCACTGCCGACAGAGAATGGTTTAAATGAGGTAGTTCGCAGCAGGCTTGGAATATTTGGAGTGCACTTTCACAATGAGAGCAGTATTGTACGACACTGCAGCCAGAAAAAAGTATTACTGAAAGACTGAGGGGACTTACCCCCTTTTAATCCGCTCCCCTTATTAATAACGACAAATAGACCATATATATTTGCTGGCATAAATTTGTGGGAAGGCCACAGCTTTATTTTAACCGTTTATAATTATAACATTAACATATTCTTTTCTTTTTCTTCCCATGCCTACCAAAATTCTTATTTAACTCAATAAAAGTTCTAATTATAGCAAGGCGTGAGAAAGCCATGATGGCCTGTAAACGCCCTCAATTCCCCAGCTGGCATGGAAAGTCCAATTTTACCGCCAACAGCTGTGACAATTTAACGACTAACTTGCAACTTTGCTCGACCAATAACCCCCCCCCCCCCCTCAGTTCAGAGGGTGGGCGGGTGGGCATCTTCTCTCTTATTTCCTCCTCGTGGATTGACCGCTCCTCCTCTTCCTCTTTCCTCTTCCTTGCTCTAGCCCCTCCTACCCCCCAGGTCGCTTCTTTCTTAACCCTTTCGTGTCCTTTCCCGCCCCCCAGTCCCTTGCTCCTTCGCTATGAGCTTTGTTGCTAGCTAGACTGGGGGGGCTTACCCCCTTTCAATCTGCTCCCCTTATTAATAACGACAGACCATATAGATTGCTGGCATAAACTTATGGGAAGGCCACAGCTTTATTTTAACCGTTTATAATTATAACATTAACATATTCTTTTCTTCTTCTTCTGATGCCTACCAAACTTCTTATTTAACTCGATAAAAGTTTGAATTATAGCAAGGCGTGAGAAAGCTCATGATGGCCTGTAAGCGCCCTCAATTCCCCAGCTGGCATGGAAAGTCCAATTTTACCGCCACGAAGGATGCAGCGTAACTACGCTGCATTCCGCCCCCCACATGCCAGCGAAAGAGCCGCCTCAACCCCGTCCTGCAGCCCGGATAGGAATGTATCCATTCCTATATCGCTGAGGTGAACCCCGTCCCTCCTCCACATGCCTGGAACCCTCTTCTCTAATTCCCAATGTCTAATGGCTACCCCACCTATAGACTGTACAAATTTTGATATTTTGAAATTAACGCTTTTTCTAACCCTCTCGATGGCCTCTACGTCCCTCGCCTCCCTCCAAAATCTCCTGGCTACTATGTCGGACCATACCAATATCGTTTTATCGAAGAATTTTTTTAAACGCACCATATCTTCTTTCATCAGGGCCACCAACTCCGCGACTTTCACCCTCCCCAAGTCGCTACCTCCAGCATGAATGACTAACACCACCTTGCCTTGCGACCACCTGCTGATACACAGAATTTCGTGAAGCAGCCTGGCCCACTGCAGACCTCTTATTCCATGCCATCTTACTTGAAAGTCTTTCAACCCCAGGTTTGTGCCGATAGGCCTGGCCCCAGCTCTTTTTTCAGCCCAGTATACGTATGAATGTCCCACCACCCATACTGTCCATTTCGAATCTGCAATGGGAGATACAAAGAACAACAACGAAAACGACCGACAATTAACTTAACTAACACTTCTTATAATACTCGCAAATTCGGTCGGACGTACGACTTGTACGCTTCCGACCTCCAGCGGCCTACACGTTTCACTTCCTCTACCTTCAAACCGCATGCGAACGCCGACGTCGCTGCTCCAATCCTAAAGAAATGGGTGCCGAACTCGCTAGGCTCGAAGCCTAACCTCTTGAGGCATGCGCGCATGACCGCCCCAAACTGAAATTTAGTTAACGGGGAGCCCGAGGAATGCATCAGCAGCTGGCCTGTGCTGCTGTGTCTCGCCAAGAACTTTTTTAACAATAGAACCAAGCACCATGTTGACCCCAGGGCTGAGATGCGCAGCCACTCACCTGCGCCGTACACATCCGTTTTTGACTTCCGGATACATAACTTTATGTCTTCCTCGCTGCACATGACATCCGCAAAAAGCAATCCCCCAAGTTTCCGTCTGCTGGGGGATACTAGTTCTCCCAGCCTTAGCGCCGCAAAAAATGCTAGGGAAAACGCAACCCGAAAAAGCAGCACCTCTCCTTCCCCATTGCAAACCGACTCCAATACGCTCAGCATAGCGCCCAGTAATTCAAAAGTTATCGGCCGCCTGTCGTCTTTTGACGACTTCTCCTTTCTCCATCCTTTTATAATTTGTCCAAAGACAAATTCCTTGGCCACGTCGCGAGACCCGTGCAGGCGCAGCAAAAAGGCAATTGCCGACAGATGTTTTCATGCCGTGTCCGCCGATGCGCCCCGTTTTCGCAGCTCCGATAACGTGTTAAACGTCACCGATCTCGCTTGCACTTCTTCAGGAAAATAACCCCCCGCGGCCGCCATCCATACTTTCCAAATGGAATTGTAATGTTTCCACGTTGATTCTGCTACCGATTTGCGAATCAGAGTTAGGAGCTCTCTTCTATTATTTCCCACAAGAAAGACGGGCAACATACCCCCTCGACATCCGCCGAACATGTCTTGCTTTCAGCTTGATATTATTCTGCAAACATCTTAACACCAAGTGGCATATTGCCGCCAAAATCAAAGGCGATGTTGATGATTGTTTGTTCACCGCTCTTACCACCGATTGGTTATCCGACCAGAAACAAATATTTTTATTTTCCAAAACTGGCCCCCAAATCTCGACAGCCACATCAAGGGAAAAATCTCCAACAACACGATGTTTTTAACTCACCGCTTCTTCACCCATTTTTCTGGCCATGGTGCATTGCACCAACTGTTCTCCAATATAACTCCGAAACCCCACGAACCAGATGCGTCAGCAAAAAGGCAAAGCTCCTCGTTTGCTACTTCCGCTGTCTGGCAAATCACCTGTCCGTTGAAAGCCCAAAGGAAAACTTGCCATATGTGTAAGTCCACCCGCATACCTTTTGTCATTCTGACAAAGTGATGCTGCTCTCTGACTCCTGTCGTTGCCAATGACAGACGCCAAGCAAATGGGCGGCCCATGGGAATGACCCGGCACGCAAAATTTAACAACCCTAGCAGCACTTGTAGCTGGTGCAGCGTGACTTTTTGTGACCTGCCAACCAGTCTGACCTCTTGGCGAAGCCACGCCACTTTTTCTTCGGGTAATCGGAAAACCATTTCCTTCGTATCGATTTCGATACCTAAAAACGTTAGACATGTAACCGGACCGACCATTTTCTCGCTTGATAGTGTCACGCCTGCTTTCTCCATCAACGCTTGGAAGGAGGAAAGTAAAAACCCACATACGTTAGAATCTGAGGGCCCGACGAACAGAAAGTCATCCAGGTAATGCAACACCGATCGGATGCCCGTCTCGAATCAAAGCATCCATTCCAGAAATGAACTGAAAACTTCGAAATAACACGAGATGGAGCATCCCATCGGCAAGCACATGTTCACAAAATACAGGCCGTCTAAGCGGCAGCCCAATAGGTGGAAACAGTCTGGGTGCACCGGCAGTAGGCGGAAGGCCGACTCGTTGTCAGCCTTCGCCAACAGAGCTCCGCTACCCGCCTGACGGACCAGGCAGACCGCCCTATGGAAAGAAGTATACGATACGGCCGTCTGCTCCTTTGAAATTCCATCATTGACTGACTCGCCCGTCGGATAAGATAAGTGATGGATGAGCCAAAACTTGCCTAGTTCCTTCTTTGGTACCAAGCCCAATGGCGAAACTCGCAAGTTCTCGAACGGCGGCTCCTGAAAAGTACCCGCCATCCGACCCAATTCTACCTCCTTCAGCAGCTTATCCATCACTAGTTCCTTATTCTAGCACGCGGATTTTAAATTACGGCTAAGCATCAAAGCAGAACTTGGGATATGCGGAATTACGAAACATGAAGCGAAACCTGATTTAAACAGGCTTGCTTCCTGTCTCCTGTGATACTTGGCGAGCCACCACTCCAGCAACTGGATGTTCACTGGGGTTGCTCCCGGCGCGCGCATTCGGACTTTGTCGCCGGAAGCACCGTACCGCTGCGTGCGATCCGCTGCAGAAGGAACATTCGTGCCGAAATTTGCAAGCCGCAATGAACCGGCAGTGCCCTTCGTTAAAGGACCAACAGGAACCCGAGGGCTTGTGCACCACGGGTGCCTGCTTCCCAATGCCGACTCCCATGGTGGTACTCTGAAAAAATGGCTTTGCCGGTTTCTGCGCCAGGATTAATTGATTCCAAGCGTCCGTTGCCTTAGTTGCCCAGCTAAAGTCTTTAACTCCCGAAATGCAACGACGAAAATCCTCGTCGTAGCGCCAACCAGGCTGAACCGCCATGTAGCTTGTAGGTGCTGTGAATCGTGTTTATATATACCAGCAACTCTGGGCCTTCCTGCGGCTGGTGCTGGCATATAACATGGGCCAGTGTCAAGATGGCTTGTAGCCAATTACTAAAAGTTTTTGCTACTGTGGGTTTTTTATCTACACCTCGTTCCGAAAACCGCTCTTTATCGACTGCTACGTGCTCCACCGACAGGAGCGACCAAATATCAATATAACAACCGTTCTTTATTTTCTCCACCACTTCCTCTGTGAGGCCCACTCCCAAGGGGGTGACGCCACAAAATAAAGAATCCGAAAACCTTAAACCATCTTTGCCAAGCTCTTCGCCTCTCCCGCTTGCCCCCGCAGGCAAGTACCCGGGTGCGTGAGCCAAATTACCAACCTCGGGCGAGCCTCGGCTCCCCGGATGAACATAGGACACTGGTAGTCCTTTTTCTTTATCAAATTTCTCCACCAGCGCTCTCAGCGCTACCTTAAAATTATTCATATTCCCGGGCGATGCGTCGCCCCAAACTTTACCACAAGATGACTCACCCTCTCTGTCGTCCTCCGGCCCTGCCAAGGGAAAAGCAGGGGCGAGTGGTCTCGTTTGACGCTGAAAGGGACTCCCCGCGCAAGTCGTGCCGAGGCCCTACTGTGGGTGACACCACGGCGCCTCGGGGTGTGCACGCTTGAAGCCCCGAAGGCCGCAACTGGTTCGCTCTGTCTGCTGCTGCGGCCGGCCCGCCTGTCATCTGTGGAAGAAGCCGGTGAAGATTGTAAAACTGACCGCGAAGCCCAAGTCATCGCCACTTGGCTGCTACGCCTGTTGCTCCTTTGCACCGCTCCCGATTGCCCGCGTCTCTCATAAGTGGGGGTCCCCTCGCAGCTGGCGCAAACGTCCCCGGACCCCGTTGACGACGAACTATCATGCCAATCCACGCTGCGCTTGCTATGCCCGCTTTCGCGCGTTCGATATGCCTGTGCTCTACGCCACTAATTGGCCTGTTGCTATAACCTGGGACTATGTGCGCGCGGCTAGCCCCTTTCCCCCTAACTGTCCTCTCACTGACATCCCCCCTTTGTGCTGCTGCGGACGTGCGCTCCCTGTACCGCCACCTGGCGGCCTTAGAAAGACGGGGTGAGTTGCCCCCTAGCTCCGGGCATAATCCTCGGGGCGAACATAAAGCGACGCTGCATGCGCTTCCCGCGCATCTCTCCCCATCTGCCCCCCTCCCCCCATACCACCACGCTCTATAGCCGCCGGCCTAAGGTCCCTGCCCGCTCTCTTCCTAGCCCTCTTGCTCCTTTGCCCCACTTCTTGCACGCTGCTGCCTCCTGGCTGCCGGGGGACTCGCTCCCGCAGCTCTCACTGCTAAACGTCCGAAGAAGAGTTCCGGCCCACGGATCCATCTGCCCTCTACCGGAGCTGCGCGAGGGCTGCTCTGAATCTCCTTCCACCGATCGGCAGACAGCCATGGGGCCTCCCCTTCCCGCGCTGGACTTACCCCTGCCGGAAACTTACACACCGCTCCCGGTAAGTCCACGATCCTCCTCCGCGGTCACTTTGGCGCAGCTTCCGGCCGCGCCCTGGCTGTGTCCTGCTGTCCTGCGCTGCGACCGCGCTACACCGCTGCCACTTGCGCTCGCCGGTCTCGGACTGCTATTTAGGCCCCCCTTCTTTGTGGCTGGACTTGGGCTCAGCCTGGCAGGGGGGAGTCTTCTCCTCTGGGGTCTTCCGCGTGGCTCCACGCTGACGGCCTGTTCCGGAGGGTCCCTTCCAGCCCCGTCTTCTCCTGACGACACTGCTCCCAATTCAGCGGCCATTCTCATCAGCCACTGTGGGCCTTGGCTGGCAACCGCCTCTTTAATTTGCTGGATGAGCTGTTCCATGGCACTTTCTTCTCCTGATGTCCTCACACGTCTTCTCTCTTCTTTCCTCCTCGTGGACTGACCGCTCCTCCTCTTCCTCTCTCCTCTTCCTTGCTCTAGCCCCTCCTACCCCCAGGTCGCTTCTTTCTTAACCCTTTCCTGTCCTTTCCCGCCCCCCAGTCCCTTGCTCCTTTGCTATGCGCTTTGTTGCTAGCTAGGCTGCAAACAGGCCTAGCTGCGTTATACAAAAATGGAAGCACTACCAGTACTACTACTCCCACCCAGCCCCAAGTAAAATGCACATGGTCAGATGTAGCCCTAAGAAGGAGCTTTGGGGTTTTAGCACAGAGAATACAGACTGTATAGTGTATATAACTTTCCCTTTAGAAGTGGCTGTTGCCACTATCACTGCGTCTAATTCACTGCCAACAGAGAACGGTATAAATGAGGTAGTTCGCAGCAGGCTAGGAATAATTGGAGTGCACTTTCACAATGAGAGCGGTATTGTACGACACTGCAGCCAGAAAAAAGTATTACTGAAAGGCTGCAAACAGGCCCAGCTGCGTTATACAAAAATGGAAGCACTACTAGTACTACTACTCCCACCAGGCCCCAAGTAAAATGCACACGGTCAGATGTAGCCCTAAGAAGGAGCTTTGGGGTTTTTGCAGGGAGAATACGGACTGTATAGTGTAAATAACTTTCCCTATAGAAGTGGCTGTTGCCCCAAACACTGCGTCTAATTCACTACAGACAGTGAACGGTATAAATGAGGTAGTTCGCAGCAGGCTAGGAATAATTGGAGTGCACTTTCACAATGAAAGCGATATTGTACGACATTGCAGCCAGAAAAAAGTATTACTGAAAGGCTGCAAACAGGCCTAGCTGCGTTATACAAAAATGGAAGAACTACTAGTACTACTACTCCCACCAGGCCCCAAGTAAAATGCACACGGTCAGATGTAGCCCTAAGAAGCAGCTTTGGGGTTTTTGCACAGAGGATACGGACTGTATAGTGTATATAACTTTCCATTTAGAAGTGGCTGTTGCCCAAACACTGCATCTAATTCACTGCCGACGGAGAACGGTATAAATGAGGGAGTTTGCAGCAGGCTAGCCAAGGAATAATTGGAGTGCACTTTCACAGTGGGAGCGGTATAGTACGGCACTGCAGCCAGAAAAAAAGTATTACTGAAAGGCTGCAAACAGGCCTAGCTGTGTTATACTAAAATATTGAAGCACTAAAACTCCCACCAGGCCCCAAGTAAAATGCACATGGTCAGATGTGGCCCTAAGAAGGAGCTTTGGGGTTTTTGCATGGAGGATATGGACTGTATAGTGTATATAACTTTCTCTATAGAAGCGGCTGTTGCCGCAAACACTGCGTCTAATTCACTGCAGACAAAGAACGGTATAAATGAGGTAGTTCGCAGCAGGCTAGGAATAATTGGACTGCACTTTCGCAATGAGAGCGGTATTGTACGACACTGCAGCCAGAAGAAAGTATTACTGAAAGGCTGCAAACAGGCCTAGCTGCGTTATACAAAAATGGAAGCACTACTAGTACTACTAATCCCACCAGGCCCCAAGTAAAATTCACACGGTCAGATGTAGCCCTAAGAAGGACCGTTGGGGTTCTTGTAGACAGGATCCTACAGTAACACTTTCCCTATCTCAGCAGCACTTTCCCTATACTCTGTATAATAGACTGCAAACTGGGAACGCTATAGCTGTAATGGCCTGAGATGAAAAAAAAAAAATTGTGCGCTACTGCTCCCAGCTAGCCACAACAGTAATACACACTGTCAGATGTAGCCCTAAGTAGGACCATTGCGGTTCTTGAAGACAGGATCCTACACTAACACTTTCCCTATATCAGCAGCAGCACTTTCCCTAATCTCTGCCAGCATGTGTTTGAGGCGAGCCACGGGCGGGACCGCTTTAAGTACTCCGCGGTGACTTGATCTCACCAGCCACTCACTGCAGGGGGATGGGATAGGGCTGGCACATTACAGGAGGAAGTGGTAATGCCTTCCATGTCTATTGGCTAGAAAATGGTGCTAAACATGCGGAGAAGGAAATGGAATTGACTCGAGTACCGCGTGGTGCTCGTCTCGAGTAATGAGCATCTCTAGTACCCTAATGCTTGAACGAGCGTCAGGTTCGGACAAGTGTGCTGGGTCATCTCTACAGAGAAGCCATTTCTTCTATTCATAGCGATATCATAGCTATAGGTGAATGCACCTTACACCTGAAGGAAAAAAAGGAGGACTTTGTGACTGCTTATAACACGCTTGTGAATGCTCACGATGAGGCAGAAGATAAAATCGCAGCAATAAAGTTGAAGCTGGCAGACTTGGAGGATAGATCAAGCAGGAACAACATCAGATTCAGCAACATTGCAGAAACTGTTAATGATTCTCAACTTATAGAATTCCTCATGGATCTCTTCATTGCCTTTTTTTCTGATGCTCAGTAAGCCTAACTCCTGATTGACAGAGCCCGCAGGGTTCCCAAACCTTAAGCTATACCTGCAGGGGTGCCCAGGGGCGTACTTGCGAGGCTACATTTTTCTGCTTCAAGGATGCTCTTGAAAAGCTTCTTCTCATACAAAAATCCTCCCAGACCATTTTCGGCAGATAGATCTCTTCTTAGACCTACTACACTAGCTAGGAGAACAACATTTACAAAAATTCTAAGGAAATGAAATCCCTGCAAATGGAGCTTTCCAGTGAAGCTCTTGATTTTTAAAGATGGATTCACACACAATGTTTCCTCTCCAAGTCAAGCGGAAACCATGTTTACTAAATAGTCTATTCCTTTGCCTCAAGGGACGCCAAGTTTTCCCCAAGAAAAATGCTCCTTCCCTCATTTAGGTATGGTCTAAAGTTTCTCAAAAACATTCCTTCAAAGCCCTTATTTTAGAACTCGGGAAGTACAAAAATTTCAGAATGGACTCACTTCCATTTCTTTTTTTTTATAATCAATGTTTATTGGAAATTTTTGGATACATTACAAACATTATCTATTAAGGACGGTAGACAAAGGTACAGGTGATGACAATGTTCCGTACATAATTACTCACAGAATTATACCAGAGTCGCAACGCCTCGACGGATGACTTACACAAAACTTTATATAGATTGGGTCAGCTCCGCCCACAGGGTGACCCACGGACCGGGCAAAACCAAGAGCACAAAAGAAGCAACAGTACGAGAGGACATGACAGACTGGGAGGGGGGAGTAGGGGGTTGGGGAAAAAAGGGAGGGGAGGGGGGGAGTATCATACTATATTGACCAAGGTGGAGTGAGAACACCTCCTGACTGTGTCCGGGAGATGCTCTGATACGGACCCTGTCTGTAATTTTTTGAGTACGGTACAGGGTCGGGATTAGTATTTACCTCTATGACCCAAGGAAGAGGACATCTAAGTCACGCTTCTGTTTGCCTACTGAAAAGGAGGGCACATCATCCCAAGGTTTAAACAATTTTGTCTGATTGACCTCCGTGGGTTCCAAATTTTTAAGAAAACATCATGGGTGCCCCTCGCCCAACTAGAGAGTTCTTCAAGATTCATAAGTAGATCTACTTTATCTCTCCACATTTGCAAAGAGGGTGGATCTTGTTGGCGCCACCTAAGTGGAATAGGAGACTTTGCTACGTCGATAAGGAACGCTATTAGTTTGTGTTTTAGAGGGTGAAAGGCCGCTGTAGGCTTCCAAAGGAGAACCACCTCAGGGGAGAGGGTCAGGCCGAGAGAGAACTTTTTGAGCACGCATCCGACATTGCTCCAGAAAGATAGCAGACACGGGCAGTCCCACCAGATATAGAGGAATGACCCAGTGTAATCGCATCTCCAAAACTTGTCCTGCGTGGCCAGTTTGTGATCAAATAGCCATTGAGGGGTTCTATACCATCTCACTAATAATTTATAATGCGATTCCTGGGAGGTGACACACGGGGAGAGCACATATGCTGTTCTTAGGATGAGCTTTGTTTCGCTAGGAGAGAGGGAGGTCCCTAGCTCCTTTTCCCAGGAAGTAATGAAGGTAGGTTTTGCATTAGTTGAGGGCGAAATAAATTGTTTGCGAATGTACGCCACCTTCCTTTTATTTGGGTTTCTTTCACCTAATGCTGTCTCAAACAGAGTTAGGGGGTCTAGGTGTTTTGTGCACCCACAAAAAGTCCTTAATCGCTTTGGTCACATGGGCCAAAGCTAAGAATGTGAGATTGTGGTTGGGGAGCAGCTCGGCTATTATTGCGGGAAGAGGTTCGCGGGCCAAAGAGAAGACTTCCGAGATACTCTTATCTTTAAACGATAGCCATGTGCTTACTGAGCACAAGTCTAACTGGAGACCTAGGATTTTGTATAATGCGCATAGTGGAGTGAGAGGGGATGGGCAGGATGTCAGGGAGTCTCTTAATTTATTCCAAGTCTCAAATGTCCCTCTTAGAAGAGGATTGTGCCCTCCACCACTACGAGCCTTCAAGTTGGGGAACCACAGATCCTGTAGGGTGGTGGAGCCATAAGAGCCCTTTACTAGCGTAAGGATCTGGGGGTCTTTGGACGGGTGCGCCATTTCCATCCATTGGCTAAGTTGGGTAGTTGGGTAGCAAGGTAGTACTCTCTGGGGCAGGGTAGGTCCACTCCTCCTTCACATTTCCTCCTTACTAATAGACAGTGAGGAAATCTTGGTCTTCTCCCCTTCCAAACAAATTTCGAAAAGGCTACTCGTTGTTAGGGCACTCTGCCCCCCGAGCACCAGATGGGGTGCCCTGAACTTCCTGCACCCCACTGTCCCTGCCTACTTGCCTCGGCCCTGGCTAACCCCAGGCGGACAACTGGGCGGCGGTCCCTGTACTGGCTAGGGACCTGGCGACTACCATGATGGAACTAACTAACGGGGGACAGAGTGCCGACAGAAGAGGCAGGTGTAACAGACCAACAAAACTTACTAGGTAAATCAAGGCTGGAGGTGGAGCTCACAGACAAATGCAAGGATACTGACAAGCAACTAGGGCAGACTGGAACAGACTTGACTAGAGGCTAGCAGAACCAATAACTGGCAGTGAGCTCAGGTCACTGCCAGCCTTTTAACTTCAAGCCCCCGCCCGGGGGCGGAGAGTGGGAGGAGCCACTTTCCCTCTGTGCATAAGGAAGGTGGGGGAGAGCGGGCGGCACCCTACGGGCGGACACGCCCATGCCGCCGCACGCTGGCTGCCCCACGCCGCCAGGAGAGCCTTGACTGCAGAGCTCTGGGACGCCGGAGCCGACATCAGAGTGGTGCGCACCGGTCGCAGGACCCAGCGCCGCCCTGCATGGTAACATTACCCCCCCCTCTGACGGGGGACCTCCGGGCCCCCGGAAACTCGACTAGGCTTATCCGGAAAACAACGGTGGAACCGCAGTTCCAACACAGGAGCGTGAACATCACGTGCGGCCACGCAGGAATGATCCTCTGGTCCAAAACCCTTCCAGGCCACCAAATATTGTAGGGTTCCTCGACACAGACGAGAATACAGGATCTCCTGGACCTCTTATTCAACTTCATCACGGACCACGGTGGGCAGCGGGGGACCGGAGGTGGGCATCACCGAAGGGACAAAAGGTTTCAATAAAGACTTATGGAACACCCTGTGAACCCTCCATGTAGTTGGCAAACCCAGTTCGTAGGCGAGCGGGTTTACCACCCTTGTGATGACAAACGGACCCACGTAACGTGGCACTAGCTTCAAGGATGGGACCCTCAATTTGAGATTTCTAGAAGACAGGTATACCTTCTGTCCCACCGTGTACGGTTCAGATACAGACAGACTCTTCCCACTACGCAACTGCATACGAGTCCCCGTTGCTTCCAAGTTTTTCTGTACCTCTTCCCATACTCCCCGAAGCATATCTGTGGCGACATCCGCTGCCGGACAGACCGAAGGAGTAGGTATTGCTGTAAGAAAACGAGGATGCTGACCGTATACACAAAAGAATGGAGATACCCCAGTGGAAGAACAAGGGCGGTTGTTTAGTGCAAACTCTGCCAACGGCAGGAACTCTGCCCACTGATGAGCCTTTTCGCTCGCAAATAACCGTAAATATTGCACTAAATCTTGGTTCTTCCGCTCAGTCTGACCATTAGTTTGCGGGTGGAATGCTGACGAGAAGGAAAGTGACGTTCCCAGGTTTCTACAGAAGGCACGCCAAAACTGCGACACAAACTGAACCCCGCGATCAGATACAATATTTTGGGGAACCCCATGTAGACGAATTATTTCTGTTACAAAAATCTTGGCAAATTCTTTTGCCGAAGGTAGCTTCTTTAACGCCACAAAATGTGTCATCTTTGAGAACCTGTCGACCACCACTAAGATAGTGCACATCTGGGATTCTGGTAGATCAGTGATAAAGTCTACCGATAACTGCGACCATGGACTGGAAGGGACCGGTAGCGGTCTCAGGGGACCCTCCGGAGGACGCCGTCGACTCTTGTTGCGAGCACAGACCGAGCATCCCCTAACGAAGTTGCGCATCTCCTGAGCCATGCCTGGCCACCAGAAGTGTCTGGAACAAAGATCCAGGGTCCCCTGAAACCCTGGATGCCCTGCGAGAACCGATGAGTGAGATTCGTCCATGACTCGAAGACGTAAGGTCTCTGGCACAAACCATCTGCCCTCCGGCACCTCCGAAGGAGCGTCCTGCTGGGCATTCTGTAGTTGGGGGGCGACGTTAGACTCTACAGCTGCCACCACCACGCCAGGTGCCAAGATATTCTCGGGAGTCATAGTCTCACTTTCCGGCACCTCGAAACTCCGTGATAGGGCGTCCGTCTTCACATTCTTCTCCCCTGGGATATATGTCACGACGAAATTAAACCTGGCGAAGAACAACGCCCCCCTGGCTTGACGAGCTGTGAGTCTTTTAGCATTGGCGAGATATACCAGATTCTTATGATCAGTATACACTGTAATTGGGTGTCTAGCACCCTCAAGATGGTGTCGCCACTCTTCCAAAGCCCATTTGATAGCCAGTAATTCACGGTTACCTACGTCGTAGTTGCGTTCTGCTGAATTAAACTTCCGCGAGAAGAACGCGCATGGGCTATACCCAGATCTCCCACTGACCTCCTGCGACAATACTGCTCCTGTCCCCACCTCAGACGCATCTACCTCAATGAAAAAAGGTAGTCGTGCGTCCGGCTGTATTAGCATCGGGGCAGTCGTAAATGCCCTCTTTAGCTGACTAAAGGCCTCAAGGGCTGCCGGCGACCATTTTACCAAGTCGGCCCCCTTCTTAGTCAGGTCGGTCAGGGGTTGAGCAATAACAGAGCAGTTTCTAATGAATTTGCGGTAAAAATTTGCAAAACCTAAAAACCGCTGAAGAGCCTTAAAGAGGTTGTCCCGCGAAACAAAGTGGGGGTATACACTTCTGTATGGCCATATTAATGCACTTTGTAATGTACATTGTGCATTAATTATGAGCCATACAGAAGTTATTCACTTACCTGTTCCGTTGCTAGCGTCCTCGTCTCCATGGTGCCGTCTAATTTTCAGCGTCTAATCGCCATATTAGACGCGCTTGCGCAGTCCGGTCTTCTTCTTTTCTGAATGGGGCTGCTCGTGCCGGAGAGCGGCTCCTCGTAGCTCCG
This sequence comes from Eleutherodactylus coqui, assembly GCF_035609145.1. Classification (NCBI taxonomy): domain Eukaryota; kingdom Metazoa; phylum Chordata; class Amphibia; order Anura; family Eleutherodactylidae; genus Eleutherodactylus; species Eleutherodactylus coqui. The sequence goes on from NC_089846.1 coordinate 68,201,298, forward strand.
CCCCGTCACGTGCCGATTCCAGCCAATCAGGAGGCTGGAATCGGCAATGGACCGCACAGAAGCCCTGCGGTCTACCGAGGGTGAAGATCCCGGCAGCCATCTTCACCAGGTAAGTAAGAAGTCACCGGAGCGCGGGGATTCAGGTAAGCACTGTCCGGTTTTCTTTTTTAACCCCTGCATCGGGTTTGTCTCGCGCCGAACGGGGGGGGGGGGGGGGGGGGGGCTATTGAAAAAAAAAAAACCCGTTTTGGCGCGGGACAACCCCTTTAAGGTTGTCTGGTCTGACCCAATGGGAGATTGCAGCTACTTTATCAGACTCCATCAGAATCTCCGTGGGTGAAATCACATAACCAAGGAAAGATACTTTTTTAGAACCAAAAGTACATTTCTCGGACTTGACAAAAAGTTGGTACTCGCGCAAACGGGTCAGAACCAACCTCAGGTGCTGCACATGTGTATCCCAGTCAGGAGAATACACCAGAATGTCGTCAAGATAGATGATCATAAATACCCCCAGGAAGTCGTGAAAGACAGCGTTCATAAACCCCTGAAACACAGCGGGAGTGTTACAAAGTCCAAACGGCATGACCAGACATTCAAAGTGTCCTAACGGGGTGTTGAACGCCGTTTTCCATTCATCTCCCTCTCTAATCCGAATTAAATTGTAAGCCCCCCCGCAAGTCCAGTTTGGAGAACCAGTGGGCCCCTACCACCTGATTCAACAAGTCAGCAAGGAGCACTGGTTCTTCACTGTTATTCTATTCAAGGCCCGATAATCCACACAAGGCCTTAGTGTCCCATCCTTCTTCTCTACAAAGAAGAGACCTGCCCCAGCAGGGGACCTGGACGGCCGGATATGTCGGTTGGCCAGAGCCCCCGAGATATAGGACTTGAGGGCTTCATGCTCACGGCCTGACAAATTGAAAATGGCTCCCTTAGGGATGGGACTGTCGGGAATCAGATCAATACCACAGTCCCACTCCCTATGAGGAGGCAGAGCCTTAGACAGTTCTCTGGAGAATACATCCTGAAAGTCTGACAAATACTGCGGAATGAGCACAGTATCTGCGGAGCACACAGCTATGGTAGACAGGTGATTATGACAGGATGATCCCCAATGAGTCAATTCCCGGGTGGACCAATCAAATTGGGGGTTGTGCAGTGCCAACCAGGGCGTACCAAACACCACATCCACCGACATTTTTTCCATAACCAGGAAAGACAGTTCTTCCGAGTGGAGAACCCCCACCGTGAACTGTAATCCTGGGGTCCTCCATCTTACCAGGCCTGTAGAGAGAGGGGTAGCATCAATACTGGTAAAATGAATTGGCGTCTCCAGAGCCACAAATTCTGCCATCAAAGGTTTAACAAAGCTCATGCTTATCAGGTTAGCGGCTGCTCCGGAATCAATAAACGCCTTCCCGGGTCGGGAAAAATTCCAGAATCTAACCTGATAAGGTACCAACAGTTTAGGAAGTACCTGAAGTCCTAGGCGATCCTCCCTGCAATCGCCTAGGACTCGGAGCTCTTCCGCCGGTTCGGACTGTGAGCGCTGAAGCCTCAGGGGGCAGGTGATCACCCGATGTCCAGCTTTCCCGCAGTAGAAGCAGAGATGATGCACCAAACGAATCCGGCGTCGCTCTTTGGGGTCCAGCGGGTCCACCTCCATTGGCTCAGGAACAGAGACAGGTACGGAAGAAGAGGGAACAGGACAAATGACCTCCCTGACCCTACGGGCCTGTCTATTCTGCTTCCTAGACCTGAGCCTCCTATCTGCCTTCACCGCTAGCTCCATGGCCTCCCTTAAGGACCCGGGAACGGGATGGGAAATCAACAGGTCTTTTACCGCATCCGAGAGGCCCTGCAAAAAGACGTCCTTCAGAGCGCTATCGTTCCATGCAGTATCCCCTGCATAGCGTCTGAAGTTGGAGCAATAATCCTCCACACAAAGCGACCCCTGGTGCAACGCCAGCAACCGCGAAACCGCCAACCCCGCTCGGTCCGGTTCGTCGAAGATACCCCCGAGTTCCTGAAAAAACGAGTCCACGGACTGCAGGCAGGAGGAACGCTCGGGGATGGAAAAGGCCCATGTCTGGGCAGAGCCCCGCAGCAGGGACATTATCAGCCCGACCCGCTGAGCCTCCGACCCGGAAGAACAGGGACGCATCCGAAAAAACAGGCGACACGCTTGTCGGAAAACAAAAAACTTGTTCCTCTCCCCAGAAAATACCTCGGGAAGAGGGCACTTGGGTTCTGGGCTGGTTAAGGCGTCCGGCCCCTGCGACACTTCCCGCTGCTCCTGGGCCGCCATGCGGGCGGATAAATCCTGGATCACAGGCCCCAGGGCCTGCAGCTGGTTCGTGATGGACCTGATTGCCTCCATGACAAACAGTTTTAAAGGGCCAGTTATTATGTTACGGCACTCTGCCCCCCGAGCGCCAGATGGCGTGCCCTGAACTTCCCGCACCCCACTGTCCCTGCCTACTTGCCTCGGCCCTGGCTAACACCAGGCGGACAACTGGGCGGCGGTCCCTGTACTGGCTAGGGACCTAGCGACTACCACGATGGAACTAACTAACGGGGGACAGAGTGCCGACAGAAGAGGCAGGTGTAACAGACCAACAAAACTTACTAGGTAAATCAAGGCTGGAGGTGGAGCTCACAGACAAACGCAAGGATAATGAGAAGCAACTAGGGCAGACTGGAACAGACCTGACTAGAGGCTAGCAGAACCAATAACTGGCAGTGAGCTCAGGTCACTGCCAGCCTTTTAACTTCAAGCCCCCGCCCGGGGGCGGAGAGTGGGAGGAACCACTCTCCCACTGTGCATAAGGAAGGTGGGGGAGAGCAGGTGGCACCCTACGGGCGGACACACCCACGCCGCCGCACGCTGGCTGCCCCACGCCGCCGGGAGAGCCCCGACTGCAGAGCTCTGGGACGCCGGAGCCGACATCGGAGCGGTGCGCGCCGGTCGCAGGACCCAGCGCTGCCCTGCATGGTAACACTCGTACTGCTTTGAAAAATGTGTTTGGAATAAAAATAGTATTTTTCGAAAGAACATACGATTTTAAAATGTTCTTCCTCCCCAGCCAGGATATGAAGGGGAGGTCGTATGATCGGAGTAGTTTTTTAATTTTGGTTTCGTAGGGGTATAAAGTTCGTGGAATACAGGTCCTCTGCTTTCTTTGTGAATTTTATGCCTAGGAAATCAAAGTCAGAGTTGGACCACGAGAACAGGGATTTATTCTTCAGCTCTTTAAGGTGTGCTAAGGGTATGGAGATATTTAGAACCGTGGACTTGGAGTAATTTATTTTAAAATTGGAGATTACTCCGAACTCTTCCATGAGAGTGGTGAGACGAGGAAGCCCCCTCTCCGAGTTTGTAATCAGAAGGACGATATCATTAACATAAGCTGCGGTAGAGAGGACCACCTCGCCAACCTGTAATCCCTGGATAGCTGAGTCAGTCCTGATCTTTTGCAGAAGGGGTTCGATGGAGAGGATGAATAGAGCAGGCGAAAGCGGGCATCCCTGCTGGGTTCCATTGTTTATATTAAAAGGGGGGGACAAGATGTTGTTTATTTTAAGCCTGGCATGTGGTGCGGCATATAATGAAAAAATTGCGGATATAAATGCAGGAGGGAAATTAAAGTGTGAGAGGACGAGCTTCATGTAGGACCAGTTGACTCGGTCGAAAGCTTTTTCTGCATCTGAGCTTACTAAAGCTAAAGGTATATTTTGGGTTTGAGCATATCTTGCCACATGCAACAGTCTGATGCAATTGTCTTTTCCTTCTCTTCCTTTGACGAATCCGGTTTGTTCGGGATTAATCAAGGAGGGGATGAATTTTTCAAGTCGCTTAGCTAACAGTTTAGCCCATAACTTCATATCGAAATTAATCAACGAAATAGTCCTATAACTCCCGCAATCTTCTGGGTCCTTCTTGTCCTTGTATATTAGGGTTATATCGGCTTCTTGGGCCTGCTTAGGGAGGGGTGTTCCTATTAATAAAGAGTTAAAGGGGTTGTCCCGAGGCAGCAAGTGGGTCTATACACTTCTGCATGGCCATAATAATGCACTTTGTAATGTACATTGTGCATTAATTATGAGCCATACAGAAGTTATAAAAAGTTTTATACTTACCTGCTCCGTTGCTGGCGTCCTCGTCTCCATGGTGCCGACTAATTTTCGCCCTCCGATGGCCAAATTAGCCGCGCTTGCGCAGTCCGGGTCTTCTTCTTTTCTGAATGGGGCTCCGTGTAGCTCCGTGTAGCTCCGCCCCATCACGTGCCGATTCCAGCCAATCAGGAGGCTGGAATCGGCAATGGACCGCACAGAAGCCCTGCGGTCCATGGAGACAGAGGATCCCGGCGGCCATCTTCAGCAGGTGAGTATGAAGACGCCGGACCGCCGGGATTCAGGTAAGCGCTGTGCGGGTGGTTTTTTTAACCCCTGCATCGGGGTTGTCTCGCGCCGAACGGGGGGGGGGGGTTTAAAAAAAAAAAAACCCGTTTCGGCGCGGGACAACCCCTTTAAATAAGTCTACGAACTGTGGGGTCAGGAGGGATTTGAAAGTTTTATAATATATTAGTGGGAGGCCATCTGGGCCAGGGCTCTTTCCTGATGGGAACGAGGCTATAAGGTCCTCGATTTCCTGCGTGCTAACTGGGGAAGTTAAGGCTGCTGTCTCTTTTTCGTCCAGCTTAGGTAGATCTAATTCCTTTAAAAAGGTCTCAGTTCGAGTTCGGGCGTCTAGTTCTTCATTTGGGGAGAGGGGTTTCTGAATATTATAGAGGCGTGAATAGTACACCTGAAACTCGTTGACTATCTCCTTAGAGGAGGTGACCGAGGGGCCAGAGCTGGTTTTAATGGAGTTAATAAGATTTCTGGAACGGGCTTTTTTAATAAGCGCAGAAGTGTATTTGCTACCCTTATTCCCCTGGGCGTAGACCATATGTTTAAGGTATAGATGCTTTTTGTTGTATCTGGTCTCCAGGTACAGTTTTAGCTCCTTTCTGAGAGATATTAGTTTATCTAGTGAAGACTTACTCTGAGATTGTTTTGTTACTTGTTCTAATCTAGCAATTTGTTTTAACTTCTCGTCAATCTCTTTTTGTTGGCTTCCCTTAACTCTAGATCCTAGGGCAATCAGTAGGCCTCTCGCAAATGCCTTATGGGCTTCCCAGATTACAGGCATAGGCGTCTCATGAGTTTTGTTGAGTAGAAAATATTCTTCAATAGCTGTTTTTAATTGTTGCCTATCTTTTTCTGTATCCAGGAGAGAGGGGTTTAGTTTCCAGCGCCACTCGCGTGGTGAAGCGGTGGTAAGATTTATGTTAATATGAAGTGGGGCATGGTCGGAAATTACGATAGAGAATAATAAAGGCAACAGCAGCACTCACATGGATTCACTCCAGACCAGTCCCAGTGATTCCACTGAAAACAATGCAAGTGAGGAGCAGGTGGATGCAGCAGCCCAGCTTAGTCAGGATCACGACCAACTAATCAGTAGAAATGTGCAGCAAAGACTAGGCAGCATCAGATGGATCTTCAAAACAATTTTCCAATCTTTATTCCTCCAACAAAGGTAAAACCTGCGATGTTTCGGTCACAATTGTGACCTTTCTCAAGCATGGTTAACCAGTACAAACTGACACATATAAATACACCAACTACACATTAACAAACACAATTCAGGTGTGGACAAACCAACCCACCATTTAACCCCATAAGTGTATATACATACCTCACAGAATTGTGGGCTACTCCAAGTCCATGTGAAGACATCACAGAGCCATGCATAGGTTAAAAAGGGTTGGAACATACAAAAAAAGCCCTCATGTTTAGGCATCAGGTGCTATTTAAATCAATCTCCTCCACAAAGAAAAAAACATCTTTCCTTATTTCATACTCCAGCAACTTAGTTCTCATTTTAGAACCATTCATATTATAACCGAAGTTATGTATATATACCAACTCTATTACGTTATTAAACCTCGTGTGGTGCAGAGTGTAAGCTCTTGCCTACGACCCAAAGGCCGCAATTTCGATCCCCACATACGTCAGGTAGCTGGCCCAAGGCCGACTTAGCCCTCCATCGCTCCGAGGTTCTCTAGTGTATGTTAATATCCATGTTGATAATGTTTACTCTAAAAGTAAACCATTGTGAAATGTTAAATCTTATTCATAAAGATAATAAAGTTGGAATATTTGATAATTAATCTAAATTAAGGTGTACTAACTTCAGTTAAATTTCTTACCACAATAGCCCAAACATCAATATCTAATCCTTTGAGAAGGGGGGGGGGGGGGGTCACATGAATACATTTTACGCCAATAAAGGGCAAAAAACCTTCATTAATATAGATCAATCTAAATGATCTTTCAAAGATGATGTCACCCCCTATTACCAAAAAGAATATAATAAAGAAATGAAGTCATCACCAAAAAGCTGCCAAGTATCTAATCTTTATTAATCATTACAACTTTACATTAGCTCAATCGCCCATGCAAGAAAGGAAAAAGAATCCTTCAAGAAAAACAAGCAGGCTCCCTATAGATGTCATCACATGAAACCAGGACCAGTCCAACCACCTGTGAGTACAAAATAAAATAAAATTACACATACAAATAGTCAATAAAAACATATAAAAAATGTATACTTATTCATTATACATTCAATGTGTCAATTAGAAACCTATACCGTATCAATATTCCAAAGTTCTTAATAATGGTCACAACCACTCATAGTAGAAAACCCCTCAAACCTCCTATAGAATTACCACCCATATAGATCATCTCATATGTGTGGTGCCACATGATACTCTATGTTAAGCCCCTTCGGTTGCAGTGTATCCAGTGTAAAAATCCACTTTAGCTCCTTTCTCTTAAGTAATAGCTCTCTGTCGCCTCTCCTCTCTAGCGGTGGAACATGGTCTATGATTTTATATTTGAGTTGGCTTACAGAGTGTCTATATTCTAGAAAGTGCTTAACGACAGGTAGATCCTTCAACTCAGTTCTAATTGTACTCTTGTGCTTATTTATGCGGGAGCGCACTTCTTGTATTGTCTCCCCTACGTATGCTTTCCCGCAGGGACAGGTAATCAAGTAAATAACACATTTTTATCTACAGGTAAAGTGTTCTTTGATCCTAAACGTACGTCCCGTGTGTGGATGTTGGAACGTATCTCCTTTTATAAGGTTGCTACAATTAGAACAACTTAAACACGGGTAATTTCCTGGTTTCAAAGGTCCAAGAGTTCTTTGTATGGTACGTTCTTTTGTTTTAAACAATGGTGTCACTAGTTGATCACGCAAATTGCGTGATCTTCTATATGCCATCGTTAGAAAATCCGCGAACCCTGGTACATTGTCACAGGTCCTCATCAGAATAGGCCAATTTTTATATAAGATATCCTTAATTTTTCCACTATCAGCCCCATGAGTTGAAACAAAGGGAATCCTTTGAGTATTACTATCCCTGATTCGTGGAATAAGGAGCTCATCTCGTTGCTTCTCTAAAGCCTTATTCATTTGTTCCCGTGTAAGAGAAGAAGGATATCCTCTATCCCAAAATTTCTTATTCATTTCCTCCAATCTCCTCTCTACTAAGGTATCATCTGTATTTCTCCTCACCCGCAGGAATTGACTGAATGGCAAGGACTCCAGCATTCGTCTCGGGTGATTACTGTCAAATCTTAACAGGTTGTTTCTATCTGTTGGTTTAGAGAATATGTCTGTACAGATTTTGTCACCTTGTCTTTCAATCTTTAGATCTAAAAATTGGATGCTCTGTGTTGAATAGTTAAGAGTAAATTGAAGACCTGGGTCTATGCCATTCAGCCAATCCCTGAACCGCAACAATTCACATTCAGTCCCCTCCCACGCCAAAAAAACGTCATCTATAAAACGTACCCAGCATTTGATCTGATGCACATAATGAGATAAAGAAATATGTTGTTCCTCAAAATATCTCATAAAGGTATTAGCATAGCTCGGTGCCATATTTGACCCCATGGCTGTGCCCTGCCGCTGCCTGTAATACCGCCCCCCAAAAACGAAATAGTTATTGTGAAGGATAAAACTAAGCAGCGACAGGGCAAAGCTTTTGCCAGTTGGAGAAACATCAGATTTGTCAAGAAAAAATTGTACTGCATTCAGACCTTGTTCGTGTCCTATGGATGTATATAGGGCCACTACGTCAATTGTGACTAAAATGGTGGAGGGCGTGAATGTGAGATCTTTCAAGATGGTCAGGAAATGGCTAGTGTCTCCAATGAAAGAGGCAGCATTAACTGCAAACTCACGGAGTATCTCGTCCAGAAATATAGAAGGTCTACAAAACAAAGAATCGCAACCAGAAACGATAGGTCTCCCAGGGGGATCACTTAAACTTTTATGGATTTTAGGGAGTATATAAATTGTAGGCACTCTAGGGTGGTCAATAATCAAATAACGCGCTAATCCACTATTAATTACCCCATCAATCAGAGCCTCATTTACTAAGACCTTCAATTCAGTATGAAACATATCTGTTGGATCATTTTCCAATACTTCATACACAGTACCATCATTGATTTGTCTTAACCCTTTCCAATCCACTGTCTGACCTCTGAAGACATTATGATTTAAAGCTGTACAGCTCCGATGTTGGAAGACACACTTTAGGGTTCTCTTACTGTATATTGCCAGCCTCTCTGCTGTCGGAGCCTATCCAACGTGTCACCTCATGCAGTACTGGCTTTAGCCAGCAGATAGCGCCGTTGTGTAATGGCAGTAACAGAGTAACCCCCTAGGAAAATCAGGATACAAATTGGATTGGAAAGGGTTAACACCTCAGCACTGTATTTATCTCTGTCCAGAATGACAATGGCTCCGCCCTTATCTGCCGGTTTGATAATAATTTTCTCATCCTTGGAGAGAGTTTCAAGGGCTTTTTTGTCAGTTCTGGAGAGATTATTGGTAGCTTTTGATTTTTTCAACCGTGATTGTTCTTTTAATGCTCTTACATCATTCTTAACCAATTTTCCAATCGTTTCAATACCTGGACTGCTATTGGGCGGTGTATATTGACTTTTGTTTCTCAGTCCAACTCCAGCCAGGGAAAATACCCCACGGGGGTTGGACTGCGAAACAACAGAGACAGGAGGCAGTGCAGCAAAATGGGACTTAAGGCGGAGGTTCCTAAAGAATCTTTCTAGGTCCAAATCAAGTTGGAACCAGTCAGTTGCTGATTTAGGGCAAAAAGACAGTCCCTTTTCCAATACAGACAATTCATCATTTGACAATGTCCTGGTGGAAATATTTACCACAAGTCCCTTTTTGGTTGTATCTACTTCCTGTACTTCAATGGAGGGTGTCGGCTCCCAGATCTTGTTTTCATATTGGATCCGCCTCTTGCGGGACCGTTGATGCTTGATCCCGCCTCGCCGTGTACTAAATCGCATCGTTCCATTTCCCTGTTGATGGAATTTGTTGAGCCCATCTGGCCTAAAAAAGAACCATTAGTGACAGAACCCCTCTGTGAACCTTCACCAGAATTGGAAGTATCGGACGTGAAACCACTAGTATTAAAGTTTCTTTGCTTCCTCTTTCTTTGGCGATTTTTAGGCAATTTATAATCGCCAGGAACACTCTTGGTAGATTTATCTTTATGCCAACTATAAACATGTCCAACAGTGTAATCATTAGCATCCCTGAACCACTTTGTTCTCTTATTCATCTCTAAATCATCTTTAAAGCCAGCCAATTGTGTTTCCATCCTCACTTGATATACTTCCCATTCTGATAGAGCCACCTTGCGAATTATGTCCTTTTCCACTTCATATAATTCAGCTTTCTTCAACTGTATTTCACTCTGTAAAAACTCCAGGTTTAACAAAATTATGTCAAAGCAAAACTTGTTTGCAATACCTTCAAATTTTTCAACAAAAGATTGATTATTCGCCATCAATATTGGTCTCACATTCGGTCTGAGGCCCCTTGGGACCCGTTTTACCTTAAAATACTCCCGTAGAGTGATATAATGCAAATTCAATGAGATGATGTGTCTAGAGATAGTCTCCCACTTCTTATAAAGCATGTTAATGGAAGGCGTACTAAGAAAAATTTCATCATCAGTGGCTGTCCCCATAATACGTCTGACATCTTCATCGGTATAGGTAAATAATCGTATGGAGGTACCAGGGCCATCGCCACCCGGTATACTATTCAGCTCTTGTCTCGCTCCTCCGGGTGCACGCTGTGCTTGATCCATAATGCAAGTGAATAATAAAGGCAACAGCAGCACTCACATGGATTCACTCCAGACCAGTCCCAGTGATTCCACTGCAAACAATGCAAGTGAGGAGCAGGTGGATGCAGCAGCCCAGCTTAGTCAGGATCACGACCAACTAATCAGTAGAAATGTGCAGCAAAGACTAGGCAGCATCAGATGGATCTTCAAAACAATTTTCCAATCTTTATTCCTCCAACAAAGGTAAAACCTGCGATGTTTCGGTCACAATTGTGACCTTTCTCAATTACGATAGAGTCAATAGAGGCGCTGACTAAAGACTCTAGGAAGAAGGAGGAGATGAGTAAGTAGTCTAGACGCTGGAAGGAGGAGTGGACTGTTGAATAATATGTGTAATCCTTTACGGACGGGTTTGCCTATCGCCAGGCGTCTACCAGGCCCATATCTGCTAGTTCTTGGCTCAGTCTCTTTAGCCTAGTCTGTGATATTTGCGATTTTCCCGTCGAGGAATCCAAAAGGGGACAGAGAGTTAAGTTTATGTCACCCCCTCACAAGGATTGGTCCGGCGGCAAAATGTTTTATGATTTCAAACTGTTTTATCAGCCACGGCACCTGTCCCGTGTTAGAGGCATATAAGTTCGCAAGTGTTATCTTGTTGCCGTGTAGTGTTCTCTCAGGTATAGGACTCTACCCTCCTTGTCCGAGTACTGGGCCTCGCAGGAAAAAATGATGGACCTGTGTACTAAAATCGAGACTCCCTTAGACGCGGATGTCGGATGTGAGCTGTAAAACTCCTGCAGGAATTGTTTTCCCGGGAGGGATATGCACTTGTTTCCCCTAAAGTGGGTCTCCTGCAAGAAAGCTATTTTAGTGCCGTACCTCTTCAGAAGCAGTAAAACATGATGTATTTTTTCCGGGGAGTTGAGACCTCTAACGTTGAATGTAGTATTCCATAGAGATTCAGCCATATTGGTGGAATATAAGCTGCGGATATATCTCTAAAGGTGTCTAAAGAGAAAATACAGTCGTTAGGTATAGATGTGTGACTTCGTGAGGGTCTATGGGTCTGTTGACCACCTCCGTCGAGTCACAGGGTTGGGAAGGGGGGCTGGGGGGGATACAAATGGAAAGTGAGGGGTAAAAACACAGAGGGGTGGGGGAAAGACAAACAATTAAACTGTACTCCGGGAAGGAGTTTGAACCCGCTAGGACCCGCTATAGCAGGTCAACTAGTAAGGATGGGATAGGGCAGGTTGTCTGGGCTAGTATTTAAGTAGGCCAGTCAACTTCGTACAGCCTGTGCTGCCAGACGTCCTCCCTGACCCAAACATAAGTGGGACATTAAAGAAAAACAGAGAGAAACATTACTAAGGGGCTCTTCTCGGGCGAAGAGCCTAAAAGTAGCAGATAAAACCTTTTTGAGCAGTGGGTAGATAGAGACAACATGAAGGAACAGTTAGCCAAAGAAGTTAGCCGAAACAATTAGCAGCCTGAAATCAGAGCTGCGCATATGAATCGTACTACTCAGGGGTGGTATCGCAGATAAACAGTTTGTGCGAGACAAGTGACCGTCTTCCTCCCTTTGGAGGTAGCTCCTTTACTGAAGTGGAGAAAGTGCCGAATAAGGCTGGATGTCCTATGTGTTAGGTATCCACATTATTGTTAGCCTCCTTCATCTTTTTCTTTTTCCCTCTTGGGGATTTCAGATTGCCCGCCTGTTGCCAGGCTTCAGGTGGTGGCAAATTCGGGAGTTTGGGGAACTCCGGCAGGGGGAGCAAACATGGTTATTCAATTGGCTCCATGTCTAGGAGGGTCCAGGCGTTCTTCAGGTCCTCAGGGGAGCGGATAGTAAGCCTGTGACCCTTCACTGAGATCCCCAGGCCAAAGGGGAATAACCAGGAGTACCTTATGTCCCTGGACCGGAGGGCCTCCAGGAGGGGATGGAGGAGGCGGTGTTTGTATAGGGCAGAGGGAGCTAAGTCCTGAAAAATCTGTATGGGGTGGTCACTGTATCTCAGGTCCCTTTGAGATCTGGCCACTTTGAGTATCGCAAGCGCATCTTGGAAGCACAGAAGCTTGCAAATAATGTCCCTTGGGGGATCAGCTGCTGAGGGGGGTGTGGGGGGGGGGGGGGTCTGAACGCTCTGTGTATACGCTCTTGGCTTTTTCCTAAAAATTGGGGAAAAATACTATATTTGGGCTGCCTGTGACGTCTTCAGTTTACTGCGTGTCTGCTGGGGGTAGTAGTCCTAATTAATACGCAGCTAAGCGTTACAGCAGGCTTGCGCAAAATTGTTTCCTGGATCTGCTGTCTCTGTTACATGATCGCCGTCATCCCACCAGAGGGAAAGAGTATACATAATATTATACGCTGCCTACAGTATCTATCTGCTGGGGGTAGTAGTCCTAATTAATACGCAGCTAAGCGTTACAGCAGGCTTGCGCAAAATTGTTTCCTGGATCTGCTGTCTCTGTTACATGATCGCCGTCATCCCGCCAGAGGGAAAGAGTATACATAATATTATACGCTGCCTACAGTATCTGTCTGCTGGGGGTAGAATTCCTAATTAATACGCAGCTAAGCGTTACAGCAGGCTTGCACAAAATTGTTTCCTGGAACTGCTGTCTCTGTTACATGATCGCCGTCAGCCCGCCAGAGGGAAAGAGTATACATAATATTATACGCTGCCTACAGTATCTATCTGCTGGGGGTAGAATTCCTAATTAATATGCAGCTAAGCGTTACAGCAGGCTTGCGCAAAATTGTTTCCTGGATCTGCTGTCTCTGTTACATGATCGCCGTCATCCCACCAGAGGGAAAGAGTATACATAATATTATACGCTGCCTACAGTATCTATCTGCTGGGGGTAGTAGTCCTAATTAATACGCAGCTAAGCGTTACAGCAGGTTTGCGCAAAATTGTTTCCCCGATCTGCTGTCTCTGTTACATGATCGCCGTCATCCTGCCAGAGGGAAAGAGTATAAATAATATTATACGCTGCCTACAGTATCTGTCTGCTGTATCAGCTCAGCATTTAAAAAAAATAGAAGCAAAATACTTAAGGCCTACTACTGGCCTTTGGCCACTTGACTGCTTCTGCGCTGTGAATTCCACTAGCTCAGTCATACGCACCTACCGGCGTGCACAAAATTGTTTCCTGGCTCTGCTGTGCGTTCCGTAAGGGAAGTCAGCCTCCAACCACAGGCCAATAAGCGGCACATTTAATTACAGCGTTCTGTTTCTGCACTACTGGTAATACAGCATGCTGAGGGGTAGGGGTAGGCCTAGAGGACATGGACGCGGGCGAGGACGCGGAGGCCCAAGTCAGGGTGTGGGCACAGGCCGAGCTCCTGATCCAGGTGTATCGCACCGACTGCTGCGGGATTAGGAGAGAGGCACGTTTCTGGCGTCCCCACATTCATCTCACAATTAATGGGTCCACGCGGTAGACCTTTATTAGAAAATGAGCAGTGTGGGCAGGTCCTGTTGTGGATGGCAGAAAGTGCATCCAGCAATCTATCGACCACCCAGAATTCTGCGCCGTCCACTGCTGCAACTCTGAATCCTCTGGCTGCTGCTCCTCCTTCCTCCCAGCCTCCTCACTCCATTACAATGACACACTCTGAGGAGCAGGCAGACTCCCAGGAACTGCTCCCGGGCCCCTGCCCAGAATGGGCAGCAAGGGTTCCGAATCCTCTCCCACTGGAGGAGTTTGTCGTGACCGATGCCCAACCTTTGGAAAGTTCCCGGGGTCCGGGGGATGAGGCTGGGGACTTCCGGCAACTGTCTCAAGAGCTTTCAGTGGGTGAGGAGGACGATGAAAATGAGGCACAGTTGTCTATCACTCAGGTAGTAGTAATTGGAGTAAGTCCGAGGGAGGAGCGCACAGAGGATTCGGAGGAAGAGCAGCAGGACGATGAGGTGACTGACCCCACCTGGTTTGCTACGCCTACTGAGGACAGGTCTTCAGAGGGGGAGGTAAGTTCAGCAGCAGGGCAGGTTGGAAGAGGCAGTGCGGTGGCCAGGGGTAGAGGCAGGGCCAGACCGAATAATCCACCAACTGTTTCCCAAAGCGCCCCCTTGCGCCATGCCACCCTGCAGAGGCCGAGGTGCTCAAAGGTCTGGCAGTTTTTCACTGAGAGTGCAGACAACCGACGAACAGTGGTGTGCAACCTTTGTCGCGCCAAGATCAGCCGGGGAACCACCACCACCAGCCTCACCACCACCAGCATGCGCAGACATATGATGGCCAAGCACCCCACAAGGTGGGACGAAGGCCGTTCACCGCCTCCGGTTTGCACCGCTGCCTCTCCCCCTGTGCCCCAACCTGCCACAGAGATCCAACCCCCCTCTCAGGACACAGGCACTACCGTCTCCTGGCCTGCACCCACACCCTCACCTCCGCTGTCCTCGGCCCCATCCACCAATGTCTCTCAGCGCACCTTCCAGCCGTCGCTAGCGCAAGTGTTGGAGCGCAATGGCAAGTACGCCGCCACGCACCCGCATGCTCAAGCGTTAAACGTGCACATAGCCAAATTTATCAGCCTGGAGATGCTGCCGTATAGGGTTCTGGAAACGAAGGCTTTCAAAGCTATGATGGCGGCGGCGGCCCCGCCCTACTCAGTTCCCAGTCACCACTACTTTTCCCGATGTGCCGTCCCAGCCCTGCACGACCACGTCTCCCGCAACATTGTACGCGCCCTCACCAACGCGGTTACTGGCAAGGTCCACTTAACAACGGACACGTGGACAAGCACAGACCGGCAGGGCCACTATATCTCCCTGACGGCACATTGGATGAATTTAGTGGAGGCTGGGACAGAGTCAGAGCCTGGGACCGCTCACGTCCTACCCACCCCCAGATTTGCGTGCCCCAGCTCGGTGGTGGTATCTGCGGCGGTGTATGCTTCCTCCACTAAACCACCCTCCTCCTCCTCCTACGCAACCTCTGTCTCGCAATCAAGATGTGTCAGCAGCAGCACGTCGCCAGCAGTCGGTGTCGCGCGTCGTGGCAGCACAGCGGTGGGCAAGCGTCAGCAATCCGTGCTGAAACTACTCAGCTTAGGAGAGAAGAGGCACACGGCCCACGAACTGCTGCAGGGTCTGACAGAGCAGACCGACCGCTGGCTTGCGCCGCTGAGCCTCCAACCGGGCATGGTCGTGTGTGACAACGGCCGTAACCTGGTGGCGGCTCTGCAGCTCGGCAGCCTCACGCACGTGCCATGCCTGGCCCACGTCTTTAATTTGGTGGTTAAGCGCTTTCTGAAAAGCTACCCACGCTTGTCAGACCTGCTCGGAAAGGTGCGCCGGGTCAGCGCACATTTCCGCAAGTCCCACACGGACGCTGCCACCCTGCGCACCCTTCAACATCGGTTTCATCTGCCCGCGCACCGACTACTGTGCGACGTGCCCACACGGTGGAACTCTACGCTCCACATGTTGGCCAGGCTCTATGAGCAGCGTAGAGCTATAGTGGAATACCAAGTCCAACATGGGCGGCACAGTGGGAGTCAGCCTCCTCAATTCTTTACAGAAGATTGGGCCTGGTTGGCAGACATCTGCCAGGTCCTTGGAAACTTTGAGGAGTCTACCCAGATGGTGAGCGTCGATGCTGCAATCATTAGCGTCACCATTCCTCTGCTATGCCTCTTGAGAAGTTCCCTGCAAAGCATAAAGGCAGACGCTTTGCGCTCGGAAACAGAGGCGGGGGAAGACAGTATGTCGCTGGATAGTCAGAGCACCCTCCTGTCTATATCTCAGCACGTTGAGGAGGAGGAGCATGAGGAGGATGAGGAGGAGGGGGAAGAGACAGCTTGGCCCACTGCTGAGGGTACCCATGCTGCTTGCCTGTCATCCTTTCAGCGTGTATGGCCTGAGGAGGAGGAGGAGGAGGATCCTGAAAGTGATCTTCCTAGTGAGGACAGCCATGTGTTGCATACAGGTTCCCTGGCACACATGGCTGACTTCATGTTAGGATGCCTTTCTTGTGACCCTCGCGTTACACGCATTCTGGCCACTACGGATTACTGGGTGTACACACTGCTCGACCCACGGTATAAGGAGAACCTTTCCACTCTCATACCGGAAGAGGAAAGGGGTTCGAGAGTGATGCTATACCACAGGACCCTGGCGGACAAACTGATGGTAAAATTCCCATCTGACAGCGCTAGTGGCCGAAGGCGCAGTTCCGAGGGCCAGGTAGCAGGGGAGGCGCAGAAATCAGGCAGCATGTACAGCACAGGCAGGGTAACACTCTCTAAGGCCTTTGACAGCTTTCTGGTTCCCCAGCAAGACTGTGTCACTGCTCCCCAGTCAAGGCTGAGTCGGCGGGAGCACTGTAAAAGGATGGTGAGGGAGTACGTAGCCGATCGCACGACCGTCCTCCGTGACGCCTCTGCCCCCTACAACTACTGGGTGTCGAAGCTGGACACGTGGCCTGAACTCGCGCTGTATGCCCTGGAGGTGCTTGCTCGTCCTGCGGCTAGCATCTTGAGAGGGTGTTTAGTGCGGCTGGGGGAATCATCACAGATAAGCGTACCCGCCTGTCAACCGACAGTGCCGACAGGCTTACACTCATCAGGATGAACAAAGCCTGGATTTCCCCAGACTTCTCTTCTCCACCAGCGGACAGCAGCGATACCTAAGCAATACGTGGGCTGCACCCGCGGATGGAAGCATTGTTCTCTATCACCATCAAAAACGTGGACCTTTTAGCTTCATCAATCTGTGTATAATATTCATCCTCCTCCTCCTGCTCCTCCTCCTGAAACCTGACGTATTCACGCCGAACGGGTAATTTTTCTTAGGCCCACAAGGCTCAGTCATATAATTTTTGTAAACAATTTTTATATGTTTCAATGCTCATTAAAGCGTTGAAACTTGCACCTGAACCAATTTTTATTTTACCTAGGCTGCCTCCAGGCCTAGTTACAAATTAAGCCACATTAACCAAAGCGATTAATGGGTTTCACCTGTCCTCTTGGTTGGGCATGGGCAATTTTTCTGAGGTACATTAGTACTGTTGGTACACCAATTTTTTTGGGGCCTCGCCTACAGTGTAATCCAATTAATTTTTTGCCCACCTGCATTAAAGCTGACGTTACATCAGCTGTGATGGGCACTGCAATGGGATACATTTATGTACAGCCGGTGGGTTCCAGGGAGCCACCCATGCTGTCGGTCCGCACGGAGTTGTAACTGCATGTGTCCACTTCTAAAGAACCCCAGTCTGACTACGGCATGCAGTGTGGGCCGAAGCCCACCTGCATTAAACATGACATTACCTCAGCTGTGATGGGCAATGCAATGGGATATATTTATGTACCACCGGTGGCTTCCTGGCACCCACCCATGCTGTGGGTCTACACGGAGTTGTAAGTGTGTGATAGACATGATGATTATTTATAAAATGTCTATCGATTTGTAATAATGACTCTAAGCTCTGAGGAGTTTAAAGGATACACACACAATCTAATCATAGTATTTGCTCTAAGTACATAGAATTACACAACCAGCCTCTAAGAGTTAAAGGTCATAGGATTATATATATATATATATATATATATATATATATATATATATATATATATATATACCTGCATTCAATACTGAGTGTCTTCCTAGCCCTCTCCACCCCTCCCATCCTGAAGCTAGGTAAACAATGATTCATCACTACACGGAGCTGACTTCAGCTAGGACAAAAGTCCATACTACCTCAGCACTTGGAAGGGGGTGGGCAGAGAGGTGGGGGATTCTATATGATCCGACAAATGAGAATCTTATATGTTACTGATGTAATCTGTTGCACGCCTATTGAAGGGCGGTTGTCATGTGTTATAATAAAAGGCTTGAGCTTCTACACATTGTAGAGACTCTCCCGGTTTTAGACCAGCATTTGTGTCTGATTCTGGTCGACGATGTGTGCACACGATATAATTCGGAAGCGGCAAAATACCCCAAAGCCTGCTGGAGAAATCATAATCCAGATCAGTGGAGTCCCTGGGTGAGCGAGTGGATCTGTGAGGTCACAGCCTGGAACGTACAGAGATCGGCAGATGGCATGCAGAACTCAGGGGCCCGAAAATCTACAGAACACGGTAAGATTGCTTTATGTAAATCTACCGATGTGAGCTGGGTTCTGACTGCTTTTCTGCCTGTTCCTGATCCAGACTGGACCTTCACTGAAAGACAGGTAATAACTCTAGTTCTGTCCACTCGGAAAAATCACCATGTTACCTGTCTAGGGGTATTTTGTATGCTGTTATGTCTGAGACGGTTAAAAATTGTGTATACAAGACCAAGAGATAAATTCTGTGAGGGTTAATGTGTCAGGAGGGCGGACTCGGCTGTTTACGTCTGAGGGAACACGCCAGTGACACTTTCTCCTAGGTAAAACTAGTGTGAGGTTAGGAAGATTTATGATACGTATACTTACATTTATGATTGAGCGTGTTATGTTCTCATATGTGGAAAGGTATAGCCGTGCTTTGTGACGGCTGATTTCTCCAGAATATTGTTGAGGTTTTGGTCATTGAAAATAATCGTCAGTCTCTGTGTATAGCTAAATGTCCTGTCTAGATCGTGTGCAAGGAGTGCTCTTGGGGATTACTAGTATACGGTGGGCTGTTATAAAGGTAGATGAGATATATACCTTGAGCCGTTGTGGGTATTCTCCAGTAATCCCGTCTGTTTGGTACTATAGAAAGAATGTGCAGTGTTTATTGTTGGGGGGAGGGCTGCTGATAAGAGTGAACTGAAAGCTTTTTCCAATTAACCCTTTCTGTTTACTTTGTCGTTCCCTGTGTTTTGTAGAATTAATGTGCATTGTAATCTGAGTGGGAAAGAGAGGTTATATTGGAAGGATTTGGAGAAAGCAGATTTTACAAGAGGAACACTATTGTGTCCAGAAACTTCGAATAGGCTAGAATAAGCAGGTAGCATAGAGTTGAGCAAAGTGAGCAAGGACAAAGGTCATAGAGCTTGTGATTTGGTTGCTGATGGGAAAGGACCAGGAAAAGTTGCAGAAAGAAATGTCAGGTCATGGACAGATAAGATAGGCTGTAGAAAGTTTTCAGAAGATGAGCAGGAAGCCTAGCAGAAAGAAAGGTGTTTTTAGATTGCTAGGAGGAGGTATAATGTAGTTAAGAGATTCAAGAGGGGAAAGCATGTAGGGGGGTATGTGTATTGCTAATGAACAATGTAATGTCTTTGTGTTGACTACAGCCCCTCCCTGTAATGGCGGCCGTGCTTGCAATGTTTACAATCCAACATAGTGTGACTCTGCAGTAAATGTAGTGAGGCCTGCCCCCACCCTGAAGTTACTTCCCCCCCATGTGCTCACTTTCAGGGTGTGTGATGTTACTTCCGGTCCCTCCCCATCCGGGACAGGACCTGGCCCCGCCCCTTTCTCCTCCAGCGGCCATCTTGCCTCACCTGGAAGTGCTGCTGCCCCTGGCCCCGCCCGTTCCTCCGGCAGCCATTTTGCCTCACCTGGGAGATCTGTAGCCCCGCCCCTTTCTGCCTCTGGCGGCCATTTTGCTGCATTTGGGAGGCCTATATTCCCCAATGCCACTGTATCCAGTGCTAACATCATGTTTGTCTGAAGTAAGGTTTTGTTTGACCAGACTTTGTTACGCTCCAAGATGTGGCCACTTTGGATGTGTGATAAGTTCAGGGAAACAAACCTTTGTGAAGATGCAGCTTGGGACATAGTAGACGACTAAGCTGGTTTATAGTGCATGGAAGATTGGAGTTGATGCATGGGGGGGCAGAGACCAGGAATACATGACAGGGGACGCTCTCTCATGTTCCCAGGGGCTCTGTTTTCCACTGCCCGCTTCTCCAATGGATGCTCAGACAGATGATGTTACGGAAGGCTCCTACAGATGAAATAATTTCCCTATAGTCACCCAGCAGACTTTTTTTTCACGCAATTTGATGAAGTAATTTAACTTTTTATGTGAAGAAAGAGGGATTGAATTGCCCAGAGTAGGATGTTAAGTCATCCGTATTCTTTAGTTTTTCTTTGTCTTTTGTATATTCTAGTGTCAGTCTACACTGAAGCTATAATTATATTCCGACAGGAGAGTAAAAGCTAAACGCTGGCCATACCCTGAAATACTATTACACTGGGTGACGTAAAATTTGAATTGTGTGGCGCCCCCTTGTGTTAAAAAATACTAACTGCGACCTGAAAGGGAAAAAAAGGAAAAAAAAAAATTTTTTTTGTAAGGAGATTTTCGCTCAGACTTCGCTGCATACAATGTCACCTTGACCTACAAAGTGCTTGTTTTTGTGCCTCTTGGTTTACTAGTTTGAACGCAATGACTTTTTCCATTGAGTATTCCGGTTCAAAAGGGGGGAGGCATAGGTGATCTGGGCCATAGATGATCTAGGTGTTGTAGATCAGCGATTGGGTTTGAAGGAAAAAAATAAATAAATGGAATAAGATAACAAGATTCCGAGCCATGTGAAATAGAACATCAGCACGATTATTTAGTACTAATTCGGTAAGAAACTGCAGGTATGCAAACAGTTACCAGAACCCCTGTTGATAATGCATATGTTGAGCTTTTTGCAGATGGCACCAGGGTGAGGATTGATGACTCCACATCGGATATGCAGTGGTCACACAACAAGATGTCCTAGAAGCAGGAGTTCTGCCTCCGCATGTCTCAGTACAAGAAGCGGAATTGAAGGCCCTCACTGAGGCGAGTAGAGTGGCGAGAGGTAAGACGGCAACCCTTTACACTGACTCCTGGTATGCATTTGGCATAGCTCATGATTACGGCCCAATATGGAAGGCCAGACAGTTTTTTTTACCTTAGCAGGACAACCGATTGAGAATGGTGCAGCGGTACAGAGTCGCATGGAGGCCCTGCTTCTACCTGACAAAGTTGAGAGTTCGCACCGAGTCCTACACTGGAGAGGCGAGAGACGACACCCTTGCTGACAGCGCAGCAAAGGCAGCGGCCCTCAAGCCGTGGAAGAAAGAAGAAAAGATACTGACGGCATGAGTCAGTGGTAAAAACTTTGGACATTGACAAAAATTTGGACTTTGATATGCTAAAGACTTTTACAGTTACAAGCCAGCAAGGAAGAAAAGAATAAATGGACTAATATGGGAGCAGCAGAAACAGGACAGCGTGTGGTGAACGGTCAACAGCACTTGCCCACCACAGTTCCTGTATCCCATGATGGCCCAGCTGATGGACGCAAAGACCCACCTAGTAAAGCAGCACTGACGACGAAGCTTGAAAGAGGTTGGGCGACTTCTGGGTTCTCTGTAGCTGCTGCATCATTTGTCCGGTTTAGCATGATCTATGCCATAGGTAAGACAGGGCAGAAGTAAATTTGCCACATCACACTTGCCGGGACCACTCTACCCATTTCAGGGATTGCAAATTGACTACGTTCAGCTCCCACTTGTTGGGAAGTATGACTACGTGCTTGTTGTTGTTGATGTCTTTGCAGGTTGGAGGCCGACCCTGTTACCAAGGTAAACAAGTAGGTAACCGCAAAGAAGCTCATGAACGAGGTAAACTGTGAATATGGGGTACCAGAAGTGATTCAGAGTCAGACAGAGGTATAAACTTCGCAGGTGAATGTAACATGTCATGTCTGCTCTGGGTGTATCCCAGGCCTTTTACATACTCTACCATCTTTAGTGTAGTGGAAAGGTGGAGAGACGTAGTGGCACGCTAAAAGTAAGATACTTAAAAATGACGCCACTTTGGAAAGACTGTCATCCAATAGCCTTATACAGTGTTAGATATGAACCCAGGGGGGGTTATACATTATCTCCCTACGAGATTGTTTGGGCTAGCCCCAAGGCTAGGTTGTTACTATCCTCAGTAGTTACAATTACAATCTGATGTGTTGACTGAGTATGTGATTTCCGTTGTTAAAGAACTAACCAAAGCCTATGCACAGGTGTTCTCTTCCAGACTCAGAGGCAGACACTGGGACACATATCTTGCAGCCTGGGGATTGGGTGTGCGTCAAGAAGTTCCTCAGGAAGCACCCTCCTGAGCCCCGATTTGATGGCCCCTACCAGGTGCTTCTGACTACTGCCACAGCTGTGAAACTAGCCGAAAGACTTACATGGATCCATGCTTCATACTGTAAGAAAGCTTCAGATCCGGGAGACCAGTCTTAGTTGTGCCAAAGACATTACTCTGGTTAGGGCTAGTGAGAGAGGAGGGTGGCAACTGGAATCCTTAGTCGGAAGAATATGGGGGTATGGTTACCTTCTAGTATAACTCGTCCAATGCTCAAGTAGCTGCATATTCCTTCGACTATTGTACTGTGGTCCCGTGTCTAGGCACAAGATCCCACCGCAGGCCAGATTTAGCTCAGTCCAGCTGGTTATATGACATATACCCGGGGAATACAATATGTTCGCGCCACTGATAACGTCTGGGGAGAAGACTGCCGTTATTGGGGATTAGTGGGATGGAACGCAGGAACAGACTAGTCCTATAAACCGCGAAGTGCCTTAAATAAGAAAGATAAGAGCGGGAAATCCCTAATTAGTCGTATAACCCTCCTTGAGAGTAATAAGGACAGCAGATATTGGAAGGCTGAACTTAGTATGCTGCTTGGTTTTAATGCGGTTGTTACACTAACCATGGGAGATCCAAGCCCGGGGGACGGGGAGACTTATAGTCTGGGGACATACCGGTACGGGAGGACAGATCCCTTAGGGAAGTTTAAAACAAGGGATATGGTAGATGCAGCCGAATGGAAGCCTTCACTTAGTCCCGTGCCCATAATTAACCCCCTCCGCCGTAAGATAAAGACCTTGACGAACATGATGATCATAGCCGACCCTACATTTGAGGACACCTTGACAGTAGCGACTGGCTACTCTGACCAGAATCTCTGGTTGGAGTTGATGAGGTACAATGCTAACAGGAGCAACTGTTGCGTGTGCGGTAGTGCCCGACTACACTCGGGGATGGTCCCCCTAAATCTCCCTGTAGATGCTTAGTCTCTTCACGAACATTTCCGCTAATTACACTGTCCGTGAGAAATGGAAGAAGGAATACTCTATAACTACTTAAGTGTTTTGCACCGGAGAGAGTATTACTGACTACCCTGGAAACTACACCTGCCAGGCAATTAGGCAGGGTGGAGGGAGATTTTTGGGGAACTCACCAATATTTCCCTTGTTTAAAAAAGATGAAGAGCCAGTTCCGATAATGCCAACCACATACGCTA
Source organism: Eleutherodactylus coqui (assembly GCF_035609145.1). Taxonomy (NCBI): domain Eukaryota; kingdom Metazoa; phylum Chordata; class Amphibia; order Anura; family Eleutherodactylidae; genus Eleutherodactylus; species Eleutherodactylus coqui. The sequence goes on from NC_089846.1 coordinate 68,224,756, forward strand.
CCAAAGAAAAGGAGAAATGTACTAGTACTGCGCCTGCCCCGATCTCCTAAGATGGATTGTCAGTGGAATTCCCATTTGCCAAGGGATAGTGCAGAAGACCTTAGGTTCCGGCGAGGGCACACCCTGTGGGGTGTTAACTTGTACAGATAGAGGGTATGGATGCCCGGAAATGAGCCCAGGGAATCCATGGCCTCCCTCTGAGGTGAGGTAGGGATCCCCCCCTCCTAGGAGTAGGGACTTACGGGCAGTGGGAAAACCCTGACGCAAGGGTGAGGCGACTTGGACGTGTTCACCATTAGGACTATCTCCAGGAGGGACATTGGTGTGGGTGAAGATTAGGGAGTCCCACGCCGTGCGTACCTGTGCACGCTACTAGTATTGTAACATTATGCTAGAGCGAGAAGAGAGACCCCTGGTGGTAGTTTTGATCTACACGTATACATTGACGTCATAGGATAGCCAAGGGGGGTACCTGACAAGTTTTAAAAATTAGAGACCAAGTTAAAACTAGATTCGAGTCCATTTTCCTGATCATTATGGTAAATAAACGTTGACTGGATTAATTATGTTTATTATAATTAGCAGCGGTTTATAAATTATACTAGAGACGCCTTATAGGGACTAGTCGACCAATAGGACCTACTTCGACTATGACTTTTTTAAAAATAGAGTGACCTTAGATATGATTTTAGCTAAATAGGGGAGTGTCTGTAAGATGATAGGGGAGACTTGTTGTACCTACATCCTAGACGACACGTGACCCGCGGGTAAAAACGCAGTTGTCATTAAGAAGCTGACCGCACTAACTAAAAAGAGCTAACTTTTGGGACCAGCACTCGCCATGGATGAGCGGGTGGTAAAGGATCCTGGCACAGACGGGCGTCGCTGTTGTATGTGAACTGATGGTTACCTTTTCTGTTCTAGTCTGCTGTGTTATCCCCTGTGTCAGAGAGACCTGTGAAACTGATGCTGGAAAAGCCGCCCCCACCATGAGTTTGCTGAATGCATCCCCAGAAGGAGTGGACAAGTCCTACACCCCCTTGAAGACTCTAAAACGAACCTTCAACGCGCTCCAGTTATAGGCTCATGCGCAGAAAACTGTGAAAATTAGATAGAGAATTAGAGGATAGACATTTTAAGGGGGGATTGTGATAGACATGATGATTATTTATAAAATGTCTATCGATTTGTATAACCCAAATGTATTTTGCTGTTGTAATGACTCTAAGCTCTGAGGAGTTTAAAGGACACACACATAATCTAATCATAGTATTTGCTCTAAGTACATAGAATTACACAACCAGCCTCTAAGAGTTAAAGGTCATAGGATTATATATATATATATATATATATATATATACACCTGCATTCAATACTGAGTGTCTTCCTAGCCCTCTCCACCCCTCCCATCCTGAAGCTAGGTAAACAATGATTCATCACTACACAGAGCTGACTTCAGCTAGGACAAAAGTCCATACTACCTCAGCACTTGGAAGGGGGTGGGCAGAGAGGTGGGGGATTCTATATGATCCGACAAATGAGAATCTTATATGTTACTGATGTAATCTGTTGCACGCCCATTGAAGGGCGGTTGTCATGTGTTATAATAAAAGGCTTGAGCCTCTACACATTGTAGAGACTCTCCCGGTTTTAGACCAGCATTTGTGTCTGATTCTGGTCGACGATGTGCGCACATGATATAATTCGGAAGCGGCAAAATACCCCAAAGCCTGCTGGAGAAATCATAATCCAGATCAAGTGCACATGTCCACTTCTAAAGAACCCCAGTTTGACTGGGGCATGCAGTGTGGGCCGAAGGCCACCTGCATTTAATCGGAAGCTACCTCAGCTGTGATGGGCACTGCAATGGGATACATTTATGTACAGCCGGTGGGTTCCAGGGAGCCACCCATGCTGTGGGTGCACACGGAATTCCCATTGCAGAGTTGTACCTGCCTGTGACTATTTATAAAAAAACGCGGTCTGACTGGGGCATGCAGACACCTTGACAGAATGAATAGTGTGTGGCACATAGGTTCCCCATTGCTATGCCCACGTGTGCAGCTCCTGATGGTGGTGGCACAGGATTATATTTCTCATTGCTTCTGTACAGCATTGTGGGCTATCGCCCCGCCCCTTTTAAAGAGGGTCGCTGCCTAGCCATGCCAACCCTCTGCAGTGTGTGCCTGCGGTTCCTCCTCATGGCAGACGCACTTATAAATAGACATGAGGGTGGTGTGGCTATGAGGCCAGCGTGTGGCATGAGTGCAGCTGAAGGCTGCGCAGGGACAATTTGGTGTGCGCTGTGGACACTGCGTAGTGCGGGGGGGGGGTTGGGCAGCATGTAACCCAGGAGAAGTGGCAGCGGAGTGTCATGCAGGCAGTGATTGTGCTTTGTTGGAGGTAGTGTGGTGCTTAGCTAAGGTATGCATTGCTAATGAGGGCTTTTCAGAAGTAAAAGTTGCTGGGAGGGGGGGGGCACTCTTGCCGCTATTGTGGCTTAATAGTGGGACCTGGGAACTTGAGATGCAGCCCAACATGTAGCCCCTCGCCTGCCCTATCTGTTGCTGTATCGTTCCCATCACTTTCTTGAATTGCCCAGATTTTCACAAATGGAAACCTTAGCGAGCATCGGCGATATACAAAAATGCTCGGGTCGCCCATTGACTTCAATGGGGTTCGTTACTCGAAACGAACCCTCGAGCATCGCGAAAATTTCGTCCCGAGTAACGAGCACCCGAGCATTTTGGTGCTCGCTCATCTCTAACAATATTCTGTTTACTATACTTAATCTCTTTTTCCAAAATACTAAGCAATCCTCCTTCATTCATGGCTTACTGGAACATCTAGTGTCAAACAAAGCAATACAAGAATCTGTGAAGACTTTAACACGGTCCCAATAATTCTCTAGACAAAAGTTTTTAATCTCCAATTATTACTACTCCAGAACTAAAAGATCTCATTTTCCAAAATGATCTGTATGTCGTTTTGAGAATACAACTTGCGAATGAAAGCAACTATTCTTTTTTTCTTGCACACCCATAGAATATACTTGCATATTGATTTCTTTCTCGCAGATAAATGGCTACTCCGAATATTGGTCTGACCATGCCCCTCTTTCTATTGCTATTAGAGAAGGACTCAACATAGTCCCATCCTCTCCTTGGAGGCTTAACAAGTCCCTCCTCAATAATTTAAACTTGTCAATAGAAACCCAGAAAAATTTGGAAGACTACTTCTGTTTAAACTATACTATGATATTTTGATTACATCCATATGGTGTGCACATGAAGCAGTAATGAGAGGTTTCTTTCTTAAAAAAGTGGCTTTTGAAGAGAAGAAAAAATTGAAAGAAATAGATAACTTATTAGCGCGTACTAAATGCCTAGAAGGCCTAAATAAAAACAATTTCTCAGATAAAACCCTTCTAGAATTAAAAAAAATGTGCTTCCAGCTGCACAGTCCTATGCTAAATAAATATGAACTTCGACTACAGCAAAGAAAATAAAGCCTCTAAACTTCTAGCTAATAGAATCAAGGTCAAGGAAGCTAAAGTTAAAATCCCGTTTTTGTTCGACTCCCTTAAAAATAAGATCATTAATTTATGTGAAATAGCAAAGGAATTTACTCGCTATTACAGCTCACTTTATAACTTAAAAGATGACTTAAACATCTTGCATCCTAAGGGTATGTACGCACCTAGGTACGAGCAAAAACACGCGTAAACGCAGCTGCCTGCTTGTTGTCAATGAAGCCGCAGCTGCTGCCTGGCGGCTCCATTGAAAACAATGCTCTGCCGACACCTTTGCATTCTTTTTCAGGGAAGGGCTTTACATATAAGCCCTTCCCGGAAAAAGAAACATTTTAGTGTAAAAAAATAAATAAATTACCTCTCCTCCCCTACCGTGACCCCAACGGGCATGAAGAACACATCTGCCGCATGCAGCAGATGTTTCCTTCACCCCCGCTAGTTAACAGAATTCCCTGCTGCTACATCTGCCACATCTGTGGCAGATGCAACAGAGGAATTCTTCAATTCTCAACCACAACTGTCACACATGACAGCTGCGGTACATCCCTGTCATTGGATTTCAGGGAAGGGCTTTAAACATAAAAAAAAAACATACTCACCTCCCTTCAGCTGCCGGGACTCAGCCAATCACAATCAGAGCTACCAGCAGTCAGGGATTTTGAATCCCCGGCTGCTGATAGCTCAGAATTACAGAGCGGGGACAGCGGCAGAAGTCACCGCTGAGCCCCGGTAGGTGAGTGTTCCGCTGTCCCCAGCTCTGCACTACTGTGCTGAGCTATCAGCAGGTGGGTATTTTAAATCCCCGCCTGCTGGTAGCCCTGATTGTGATTGGCTAAAGCCAAAAGAATTGACTCTGGTCAGTGCAGTACTGAGGCGGCTAAGAAGGCCTCCTTAAGAGTCAGAAAGGTGGACTCTGCCTCTGAAGGTCGCTAAAAATATCGGTAACAAAATCTTGCAATACAGCTGGAGCATTGACTAGCCCGAATGGCATCACCAGATATTCCTAATAGCCATCGTGAGTATTAAACGCCGTCTTCCACTCATCCCCCTTGTGAATGCAGATCAAATTATAAGCACCCCTCAGGTTGAGTTTGGTAAAAACTCGGGCACCCCGAAGACAATCAAAGAGCTCAGGGATCAGCGGCAATGGATATTTATTTTTCCCCGTGATCGCATTAAGCCCTTTATAGTCAATGCAGGGGCATAAATATCCGTCTTTCTGCCTGACAAAGAAAAACCCAGCCCTGGCTGGGGAGGTGGATTTTTGGATAAACCCTTTAGCAAGATTGTCCCTTATGTATTCGGCCATAACCTGAGTCTCAGGAAGAGACAGAGAATACACTTTTCCCCGAGGTGGAGTAGTACCAGGCATGAGTTCGATAGGGCAATCATTAGGCCTGCTTTTTATCAAAAATGTCCCTAAATCCCTGATAAGCATCAGATAAACCCTGAAGTTTGGGAACTGTGGATTCCGGAGCGAACGGATGCAAACACCTAGCGTGGCATGCATTACCCTATCTTGTCACCTCGCCAGTACTCCAGTTCAAAGATGGATTGAGATCATGGGGCCGTAGCAAGCCTAAGAGTAAATCACTGGTTGCCGCAGGGAGCACTGTGCAGAGGCAGCCGCATCTCTGGAATTCTGCGGTGATGCAGTAGTAGCTGACATGCTGCCAATACGGGCACTCAGATTGTGAAGGTAAACAAATCTCTGCTCTTGCTAAAGTGACAATTCCTGAAATAGATCAGACAGATCTGCGTTTCTTGGGTCAGCGGGATCCATGGCTTCCAGGCACTATTACATCTGTGAGTGTTGAACCACTGTGTCGGCCCTCCAGGCAGGTGGAAAACACCCGGCAGGACCAACAGCTGACCCAAAGGACAGATGCTCACTTCTCAGTGCATGGCTTGGTACGAGACAGAAACTAGGACAGAGCTAGCCCTGGGCTGGTGAGGAATAGGAATTCCCTGTTTAACAGAAGCAGAGCAATTGTCCTGACAAGGACAGCCCCGAGCAGGTATCTGGGCGCTGAATAACCCTGTCAAAGCCTTACAACAGGAACAGGTTGTAGCAAGCAGGACCTTGAACCGAGGATGTTAGCAGGTGGAGAGGGGAGATAGGTTGACACAGAGGAAACTGCAGGAGCAGCAGCCACGAGCTGTTAACAACAACCTGGAAGCACTGGCTACCAGATCTGAGTGAGCTACATAGTGGAGTGATTGGCAAACAGCCTCCAGCTGGGTGTAGGAGTCAGGAGCTGTTAACTCCGGAGATGCTAGAGCAAAATAAATGCAAACTTAGATAACAGACAGGGCAGAGCAGCAGACCTGTCTGCTATACCTAGCATTCTATAGAACAACCCCGCTGTAAATTCTGAGGCCAAGGTTGCAAACTATAATTTAAAATACTTTCCATTTACGCTCTATAGCTATAAAGGTTATCCGATTAGGAAATAAGTTGATTCCCCAGAGTGATGTTGAACTGATTGAAAAGCATAGCTATAGGATAATTAATAAGCCCCAAATGGGAATTATCATATTCCATTATACAGCAATTTATATACTAGAAGGTGTTATTCAAATCGTTATAATATTTGCAGCTCCATGGCCATTATGTGCATTTTTTTGTGACGTGAACAAGCCCTGAGCCTGCCTGCTCTTGAGGGAGTTGATTGATTCTATCCATAACAGTCGTTGAGATACTTGATGGCGATTTTAGCAATGCTTTTAATAGCATTCTTTACATGAAGATTTACTAGTTCTATACCTTTTTTTGAAAAGAGAAATAGTTCTTCTAAAAAAGGCCCCTAAATAATCCAGTCTATCCTGCTCTTTAAATGTATACATCACCGTGGAACCCCTCCAGCCCCTGCACCGTGTGTATCTGGCATAAACAGTGGGGTCCCCATACACTCTTTGGGACAGTATTTCAACACATCAGCACCTTGTGGGGTCTAAAATGTAATTGCACTATAATTTTCCCATATTTGAATTTAACAGGTTCACCATGCTGTGACTAACCCCTTAGTGACGAAGCCTGTTTGCGCCTTAGTGACAGAGCCAAATTCTGGAAATCTGACATGCGTCGTTCAACGTAGCATAACTCCGTAAAGGATTTACATATCCAAGTGATTCTGTCATTGTTTTTTCGCCACATGTTGTACTTCATTTTGGTTGTAAAAAGAGACAGATATAATTTGTGTATATTTATTAAAAGTACCAATATTGGAAAAATTTTGAAAAAATTGTCATTTTTTCACATTTTCAACTGTAATATCGCAAGTATGTCCAAACATACTGTACAAATTTTTGATAAGATATATATTTCCATCTGTTTACTTTATTCTGAATGCACACTTAAAAAATGTTTGTGTTTTTTTTAACCATTTATAGGACGTACAAATTTAACATTACTTTTCAGCATTTTGAGGAACACTTTGTTTTCCTGCACCAAGCCAAGTTTGAAAAGGCTCACGAGTGTCAGAATAATAGACCCCCCCAAATGACCCCATTTTAAAAACTACACCCCCTAATGTATTCAATGAGGGGTGTCATGAGTATTTTGACCCCACCAGTTTTTTTCAGGAATTAATTAAATTTAGAGGAGAAAAAATAAAATTTCATATTTTTGCAAATATGTCATTTTAAAGACATTTCTTTTCCTATAGTGCCCATGAAAATGAGGATTTACACCCCAAAATGGATACCCCCGTTTCTCCCGTGTTCAGAAACATACTCATTGTGGCCCTAATCTTATGTGTGGATGCACGACGGGGCCCAAATTAAAGGAGTAGTTTTTTTGGCAATTCTGTCGTTTTAAAAACTGCTTTTTTTGTACAGTACACACATGAATGAAGACTTGCACCCCAAAATGGATACCCGTGTTTGTCCCGTGTTCAGAGACATACCCATTGTGGCCCTAATCTAATGTGTGGATACACAATGGGGCCCAAAATGAAAGGAGTAGTTGGTGGTTTTCAGAACATAAATTTTCCTTGAAGGTGTTTTAGGCTCCATAGCACATTTGTAGAGCTCTTGAGCGGCCCAAACCAAAGAGAACCCCCACAAGTGACCCCATTTTGAAAACTAGACCCCTTAACGAATTTATCTAGGGGTGTACTGCCCATTTTGACCACACAGTTTTTGAATGAATTAAAGCAAAGCAAAAGGGAAAAAATGTGATTTTCGTTTTTTTGGCAATTCTGTCGTTTTAAAAACTGCTTTTTTGTACAGCACACACATGAATGAAGACTTGCACCCCAAAATGGATACCCCTGTTTTTCCCGTGTTCAGAGACATACCCATTGTGGCCCTAATCTTATGTGTGGTTACACAACGGGGCCCAAAATGAAAGGAGTAGTCAGTGGTTTTCAGAACATAAATTTTCCTTGAAGGTGTTTTAGGCCCCATAGCACATTTGTAGAGCTCTTGAGCGGCCCAAACCAAAGAGAACCCCCACAAGTGACCCCCATTTTGAAAACTAGACCCCTTATCGAATTTATCTAGGGGTGTACTGCCCATTTTGACCACACAGTTTTTGAATGAATTCAAGCAAAGCAAAAGGAAAAAAATGTGATTTTCGTTTTTTTGGCAATTCTGTCGTTTTAAAAACTGCTTTTTTGTTCAGCACACACATGAATGAAGACTTGCACCCCAAAATGGATACCCCTGTTTGTCCCGTGTTCAGAGACATACCCATTGTGGCCCTAATCTTATGTGTGGATGCACAACGGGGCCCAAAATGAAAGGAGTAGCCGGTGGCTTTCAGAATAGAAATTTAGCATAAAGGTGATTTAGGCCCCATTGCCCACTTGTAGAGCCTTTGAGCGGCCAAAACGACAGAGAACCCCCACAAATTACCCCATTTTGAAAACTAGACCCATAAACGAATTCATCTAGGGGTGTACTGTGTATTTTTACCCTACAATTTTTGAATAAATCTAAGCAAAGCAATAGGAAAAAAATTACAATTTTCATTTTTTTGGCAGTTGTATCAATTTAAAAACTGTTTTTTTTGTACAGCACACAAAGGAATGAAGACTTTCACCCCAAAATGGATACACCTGTTTGTCCCGTGTTCAGAACTATACCCATTGTGGCCCTAATCTACTTAAAGGACACATGGCTAGGCCTATAATGGAAGGAGCACCCGTTGGATTTCAGGGTACAGCGGAATAAATTCCCGGCCCCATTGCCCACTTGTAGAGCCATTGAGCGTCCAAAACGATAAAGAACCCCCATAAATGACTCCATTTTAAAAACTAGACCCCTTAATGAATTCATCTAGGGGTGTATTGTGTTTTTTGACCCCACAGTATTTGAATAAATCTAAGCAAAGCAGAAGGAAAAAATTACGATTTTCATTTTTTTGGCAATTTTGTCAATTTAAAAACAGGTTTTTTTGTACAGTGTACATAGGAATGAAGACGTTCACCCCAAAATGGATACCCCCATTTGTCCCGTGTTCAAAAATATACCCCTTGTGGCCCTAATCTACTTACAGAGCCCATGGCGAGGCCTATAATGGAGGGAACACCCGTTGGATTGCAGGGCACAACTGAATAAATTCAAGGCCCCATTGCTCATTTGTACGGAATAAAAATTGACTCCCTAAAAATATCCCCCTCCGCGCCATTTTCGGCGTTCCCCAAATCTTAGATAAAAGTAATAATGTGAACTGTGTGGTATTTCTGAAGACGGGTAATTACGGAGGCTGGTTGGGATGGGTACATGGGGCAATAAAACCGTGTATCCCCCCTCCTCTCATGCTTTTTGGGGGGCATTTCTTGACCTCAGTAGCGGGTTTGGGGTCAATAAAACCGTGTATCCCCCCTCCTCTCATGCTTTTTGGGGGGCATTTCTTGACCTCAGTAGCGGGTTTGGGGTGTAAAAAGTGGCGCTCTGTGAGTCTCCGTAAGCTTGATGAGGTGTGGCGGTCTCGCACAGAAGACACTCAACAAGCTGCTCCTGGAACTGCAGGAAGGCGAACGTTCCCGGGGCTTCTTGTAAATTTCGTATTACAGGTAGCGGTCTGAATAACGCCGGGCTCAGGCAGCCGTAGGTGGAATCCACTTGCGGAGGCCCACAGCGGATCCCAGCTGTGAGCCCGGCTGTGACCCTGTGTACGGCCGCGTAATGTACTGCGCATAACTGCCTACTCACACAGGCGGTCATAAGCAGTACTTTTTTTTTGTTTGCATATCCCGCAGCATCGCTTAACGATGATACGGGTACCCGGAGCCCGTATACAAGGTAGTTGCATATGGGCTGTGGGTATATCTACGACCATGGAGCACAATGGGCTCTATGTTTCAGATAACCGCGGTAAAATAGAACCTGCTGCGTTCTCTTTTCTGCGAGTGGATTACGCAATTCCAACCCACTAATGTGAGCGGAATTGTGTAATCCAATGCGATTGATCTGCGTATTACCGCAGATCAGACGCATGCGGAATCCGTAATTCCTATCCGGTCATGTGAGACTGGCCAAAGGTAGATCGCTACCTTTTTTTCACGTGACCGGGGACCGCTCAACCAGGCCACCTGTCACTGCTCCAGGCTCTCGGCGACCGTTGGTCGCTGAGAGCAAGGAGATTTTAAATTTCCTGGGCTCCCCGACTCCTGCACATGTGTCCGGTGTTTTGCAGACGGTTGCATGTGCAGAATCCGGGAAAGTTCACGGAGGAAGATCGCGTCGGGGTGCAAATACGGAGGCCTCCGGTAAAAATTTTCATCTCCTCTCACCGATCGCATCAGTGAGGGGAGATGACCCTTCACCTTTTTTTTACTTTTACGTGATCACCATTATCCATTGGATAACGGCGAACACGTGACGAGGAACCGCTCACCACGCCCCCCCGTAAAATCTCCAGGCTCTCGTCTAAGTTTTGTAGCCAGGAGCAAGGAGATTTTAAATTATCCTGGCAATCCACGGCTTTTGCGCATGTGCCTGACATTGTGGCGACGGGCGCGTGCACAGAAGCTGGGGTAAGGTCCACGGATAAATCCGCGAGCCTTAGGTACATAATTTCATCCTCCCTCATGGATATGATCTGTGGGGGGAGATGAAACGTAAGCTTTTTTCACTTTTTTAAACTTTTTTTTTACTGTTACACTTTTTTTTTATTTTTACTTTTTACACTTTTTTTTCACTTTTTACACTTTCTTTTACTTTACATGATCACTGCTATCCATTGGATAACAGTGATCATGTCTCCAGTGAAATCTCTCTGCTCCTGACTACACATGGCAGCCAGTAGCAGAGGGATTTTGAATTTCCCTGGGCTCGAGCTCGTCTGTGCACGCGCCCGATGATTGACATCGGGCGCGCACGCGCAGACGGGGACTTCGGGTCCCGGGACATCGGGACATCGGGGAGGACTTAGGTGAGTATTTTCACCTCCCCTCATGGATCCGATCCATGAGGGGAGGTGAAACTGACACTTTTTTAAAAACTTTTTTAAACCTTTTCGCGATCGCCGCTATCCATTGGATCGCGGGCCCAGGGATTTCAAATTTGCCGGGTCTCCTGGGCTTCTGCACATGCGTGTGACATCATTGTCTGGGGCGCATGCGCAGAAGGCCGGCGGCGGCTCCGGGAGGATCAGATCTCCGGGGGACACTGCGGACAAGCCGGGTGAGTATTTTCAGCTGCCCTGATGGATCCGATCCATTAGGGCAGCTGAATATCTAACTTTTTTGACACTTTTATTTACTTTATTGCGATCGGCGCTATCCATTGGATAGCGCCAATCAGAATGCCGGGGGTGACTGCCCGAATCCTGGGATGACAGCTCCATGCTGTCGGCTACCTGAGGGCACCGACAGCATGGAGCTGTCACGTCCTCAGTAGAGATCAGCGAGCATACTCGTCCGAGCTTGATGCTCGTTCGAGTATTAGGGTGCTCGAGATGCTCGTTACTCGAGACGAGCACCACGCGGTGCTCGTCTCGATTAAACGAGCACTGACCATTGAATTCAATGGAGCCCGCAATACAGCCGGCTCCATTGAAAGCAATGGGCTGCCGGCTAGCGCGGGATGAATTTTCGGGAAGGGCTTAAAAATATAAGCCCTTACCTGAAATTCATCCAAAATGTGTAAAAAGTAAAAAAAATATATATATACTCACCTTGTCCCGGCAGAACGATGTTAGTCCATTGAATTCAATGGAGCCTGCAATACAGCCGGCTCCATTGAAAGCAATGGGCTGCCGGCGAGCACGGGATGAATTTTCGGGAAGGGCTTAAAAATATAAGCCCTTACCTGAAAATCATCCTAAAATGTGTAAAAAGTAAAAAAAAAAATATACTCAGCTTGTCCCGGCAGAACGATGTTAGCCCATTGAATTCAATGGAGCCGGCAATACAGCCGGCTCCATTGAAAGCAATGGGCTGCCGGCGATCGCACAATGAATTTTCGGGAAGGGCTTAAATATATAAGCCCTTCCCTGCAATTCATCCAGAAATGTGTAAAAATTAGAGATGAGCGAGCACCAAAATGCTCAGGTGCTCGTTACTCGAGATGAACTTTTCGCGATGCTCGAGGGTTCGTTTCGAGTAACGAACCCCATTGAAGTCAATGGGCGACCCGAGCATTTTTGTATATCGCCGATGCTCGCTAAGGTTTTCGTTTGTGAAAATCTGGGCAATTCAAGAAAGTGATGGGAACGACACAGCAACGGATAGGGCAGGCGAGGGGCTACATGTTGGGCTGCATCTCAAGTTCCCAGGTCCCACTATTAAGCCACAATAGCGGCAAGAGTGAGCCCCCCCCTCCCAACAACTTTTACTTCTGAAAAGCCCTCATTAGCAATGCATACCTTAGCTAAGCACCACACTACCTCCAACAAAGCACAATCACTGCCTGCATGACACTCCGCTGCCACTTCTCCTGGGTTACATGCTGCCCAACCCCCCCCCCATGATCCAGTGTCCACAGCGCACACCAAACTGTCCCTGCCCAGCCTTCAGCTGCCCTCATGCCACGCCACCCTCATGTCTATTTATAAGTGCGTCTGCCAGAGGAAAAGCAGGCACACACTGCAGAGGGTTGGCACGGCTAGGCAGCGACCCTCTTTAAAAGGTGCGGGGCGATAGTCCACAATGCTGTACAGAAGCAATGAGAAATCCAATCCTGTGCCACCTCCATCTGGAGCTGCACACGTGGGCATAGCAATGGGGAACCTGTGTGCCACACACTATTTATTCTGTCAAGGTGTCTGCATGCCCCAGTAAGACCGCGGTTTTTTATAAATAGTCACAGGCAGGTACAACTCCGCAATGGGAATTCCGTGTGCACCCACAGCATGGGTGGCTCCCCGGAACCCACCGGCTGTACATAAATGTATCCCATTGCAGTGCCCTGGACAGCAGAGCTAACGTCAGATTAAATGCAGGTGGGCTTCGGCCCACACTGCATGCCCCAACCTGCCCGGGGTTTTTCATTCATAGACACAGGCAGGTACAACTCGCTATTGTGAAGTTCCTGTGTACCGACAGCATGGGTGGGTGCCTGAAACCCACCGGCGGTACATAAATATATCCCATTGCATTGCCCATCATAGCTGAGGTAATGTCATGTTTAATGCAGGTGGGCTTCGGCCCACACTGCATGCCCCAGTCAGACTGGGGTTCTTTAGGAGGGGACACATGCAGTTACAACTCCCTGTTGACCCACAGCATGGGTGGCTCCCTGGAACCCACCGGCGGTACATAAATATATCCCATTGCATTGCCCATCACAGCTGAGGTAATGTCATGTTTAATGCAGGTGGGCTTCGGCCCACACTGCATGCCCCAGTCAAACTGGGGTTCTTTAGAAGTGGACACATGCAGTTAAAACTCCCTGTGGACCGACAGTATGGGTTGCTCCCTGAAACCCACCGGCGGTACATAAATATATCCCATTGCATTGCCCTGGACAGCAGAGCTAACGTCAGATTAAATGCAGGTGGGCTTTGGCCCACACTGCATGCCCCAAACTGCCCGGGGTTTTTTAATTCATAGACACAGACAGGTACAACTCGCTATTGTGAAGTCCCTGTGGACCGACAGCATGGGTGGGTGCCTGGAACCCACCGGCGGTACATAAATATATCCCATTGCATTGCCCATCACAGCTGAGGTAATGTCATGTTTAATGCAGGTGGGCTTCGGCCCACACTGCATGCCCCAGTCAGACTGGGGTTCTTTAGAAGTGGACACATACAGTTACAACTCCCTGTGGACCGACAGTATGGGTTGCTCCCTGAAACCCACCGGCGGTACATAAATATATCCCATTGCATTGCCCATCACAGCTGAGGTAATGTCATGTTTAATGCAGGTGGGCTTCGGCCCACACTGCATGCCCCAGTCAGACTGGGGTTCTTTAGAAGTGGACACATGCAGTTACAACTCCCTGTGGACCGACAGTATGGGTGGCTCCCTGGAACCCACCGGCGGTACATAAATATATCCCATTGCATGCCCATCACAGCTGAGGTAATGTCATGTTTAATGCAGGTGGGCTTCGGCCCACACTGCATGCCCCAGTCAGACTGGGGTTCTTTAGAAATGGACACATGCAGTTACAACTCCCTGTGGACCGACAGTATGGGTGGCTCCCTGGAACCCACCGGCGGTACATAAATATATCCCATTGCATTGCCCATCACAGCTGAGGTAATGTCATGTTTAATGCAGGTGGGCTTCGGCCCACACTGCATGCCCCAGTCAGACTGGTGTTCTTTAGAAGTGGACACATGCAGTTACAACTCCCTGTGGACCAACAGCATGGGTGGCTCCCTGGAACCCACCGGCGGTACATAAATATATCCCATTGCAGTGCCCAACCCAGCTGATGTAACGTCAGCTGTAATGCAGGTGGGCTAAAAATTAATTGGATTACACTGTAGGCGAGGGCCCCCAAAAATTGGTGTACCAACAGTACTAATGTACCTGAGAAAAATTGCCCATGCCCAACCAAGAGGGCAGGTGAACCCCATTAATCGCTTTGGTTAATGTGGCTTAATTGGTAACTAGGCCTGGAGGCAGCCCAGTAAAACTAAAAATTGGTTGAGGTGAAAGTTTCAACGCTTTAATGAGCATTAAAACGTATAAAAATTGTTTAGAAAAATTATATGACTGAGCCTTGTGGGCCTAAGAAAAATTGCCCGTTCGGCGTGATTATGTGAGGTTTCAGGAGCAGGAGCAGGAGGAGGAATATTATACACAGATTGATGAAGCAAAAAGGTCCCCGTTTTGGATGGTGATAGAAGACGATGCTTCCATCCGCGGCTGCAGCCTACGTATTGTTTAGGTATCGCTGCTGTCCGCTGGTGGAGAAGAGAAGTCTGGGGAAATCCAGGCTTTGTTCATCTTGATGATTGTAAGCCTGTCGGCACTGTCGGTTGACAGGTGGGTACGCTTAGCTGTGATGATTCCCCCAGCCACACTAAACACACTCTCTGACAAGACGCTAGCCGCAGGACAAGCAAGCACCTCCAGGGCATACAGCGCGAGTTCAGGCCACGTGTCCAGCTTCGACACCCAGTAGTTTTAGGGGGCAGAGGCGTCACCGAGGACGGTCGTGCGATCGGCTACGTACTCCCTCACCATCCTTTTACAGTGCTCCCGCCGACTCAGCCTTGACTGGGGACCGGTGACAAAGTCTTGCTGGGGAGCCAGAAAGCTGGCAAAGGCCTTGGAGAATGTTCCCCTGCCTGCGCTGTACATGCTGCCTGATCTCTGCGCCTCCCCTGCTACCTGGGCCGCGGAAATGCGCCTTCGGCCACTAGCGCTGTCGGATGGGAAGTTTACCATCAGTTTGTCCACCAGCGCCCTGTGGTATAGCATCATTCTCGAACCCCTTTCCTCTTCGGATATGAGAGTGGAAAGGCTCTCCTTATACCGTGGGTCGAGCAGTGTGTACACCCAGTAATCCGTAGTGGCCAGAATGCGTGTAACGCGAGGGTCACGAGAAAGGCATCCTAACATGAAGTCAGCCATGTGTGCCAGGGTACCTGTACGCAACACATGGCTGTCCTCACTCGGAAGATCACTTTCAGGATCCTCCTCCTCCTCCTCCTCCTCCTCTGGCCATACACGCTGAAAGGATGACAGGCAAGCAGCATCTGTACCCTCAGCAATGGGCCAAGCTGTCTCTTCCCCCTCCTCCTCATGCTCCTCCCCCTCCTCCTGCTCCTCCTCCTCCTCTGGCCATACACGCTGAAAGGATGACAGGCAAGCAGCATCTGTACCCTCAGCAGTGGGCCAAGCTGTCTCTTCCCCCTCCTCCTCATGCTCCTCCCCCTCCTCCTCCTCCTCCTCAACGCGCTGAGATATAGACATGAGGGTGCTCTGATTATCCAGCGACATACTGTCTTCCCCCGCTTCCGTTTACGAGTGCAAATCGTCTGCCTTTATGCTTTGCAGGGAACTTCTCAAGAGGCATAGCAGAGGAATGGTGACGCTAATGATTGCAGCATCCCCGCTCAGCATCTGGGTGGACTCCTCAAAGTTTCCAAGGAACTGACAGATGGCTGCCAACCAGGCCCACTCTTCCGTAAATAATTGAGGAGACTGACTCCCACTACGCCGCCCATGTTGGAGTTGGTATTCCGCAATAGCTCTACCCTGCTCATAGAGCCTGGCCAACATGTGGGGCGTAGAGTTCCACTGTGTGGGCACGTCGCACAGCAATCGGTGCACTGGCAGATGAAACCGATGTTGAAGGGTGCGCAGGGTGGCAGCGTCCGTCTTGGAGTTGCGGAAATGTGCGCTGACCCGGCGCACCTTTCCGAGCAGGTATGACAAGTGTGGGTAGCTTTTCAGAAAGCGCTGAACCACCAAATTAAAGACGTGGGCCAGGCATGGCATATGCGTGAGGCTGCCAAGCTGCAGAGCCGCCACCAGGTTACGGCCGTTGTCACACACGACCATGCCCGGTTGGAGGCTCAGCGGCGCAAGCCAGCGGTCGGTCTGCTCTGTCAGACCCCGCAGCAGTTCGTGGGCCGTCTGCCTCTTCTCTCCTAAGCTGAGTAGTTTCAGCACGGCCTGCTGACGCTTGCCCACCGCTGTGCTGCCATGCCGTGCGACATCGACTGCTGGCGACGTGCTGCTGCTGCTGACACATCTTGATTGCGAGACAGAGGTTGCGTTGGAGGAGGAGGAGGGTGCTTTAGTGGAGGAAGCATACACCGCCGCAGATACCAGCACCGAGCTGGGGCCCGCAATTCTGGGGGTGGGTAGGACATGAGCGGTCCCAGGCTCTGACTCGGTCCTAGCCTCCACTAAATTCACCCAATGTGCCGTCAGGGAGATATAGTGGCCCTGCCCGCCTGTGCTTGTCCACGTGTCCGTTGTTAAGTGGACCTTGGCAGTGACCGCGTTGGTGAGGGCGCGTACAATGTTGCGGGAGACGTGGTCGTGCAGGGCTGGGACGGCACATCGGGAAAAGTAGTGGCGACTGGGAACTGAGTAGCGCGGGGCCGCCGCCGCCATCATGCTTTTGAAGGACTCCGTTTCCACAACCCTATACGGCAGCATCTCCAGGCTGATAAATTTGGCTATGTGCACGTTTAACGCTTAAGCGTGCGGGTGCGTGGCGGCGTACTTGCGCTTGCGCTCAAACACTTGCGCTAGTGACGGCTGGACGGTGCGCTGACAGACATTGCTGGATGGTGCCGAGGACAGCGGAGGTGAGGGTGTGGGTGCAGGCCAGGAGACGGTAGTGCCTGTGTCCTCAGAGCGGGGTTGGATCTCAGTGACAGGTTGGGGCACAGGGGGAGAGGCAGCGGTGCAAACCGGAGGCGGTAAACGGCCTTCGTCCCACCTTGTGGGGTGCTTGGCCATCATATGTCTGCGCATGCTGGTGGTGGTGAGGCTGGTGGTGGTGGCTCCCCGGCTGATCTTGGCGTGACAAAGGTTGCACTCCACTGTTTGTCGGTCGTCTGCACTCTCAGTGAAATACTGCCAGACCTTTGAGCACCTCGGCCTCTGCAGGGTGGCATGGCGCGAGGGAGTGCTTTGGCAAACAGTTGGTGGATTATTCGGTCTGGCCCTGCCTCTACCCTTGGACACCGCACTGCCTCTTGCAACCTGCCCTGCTGCTGCCCTTGCCTCCCCCTCTGAAGACCTGTCCTCAGTAGGCGTAGCAAACCAGGTGGGGTCAGTCACCTCATTGCCCTGCTGCTCTTCCTCCGAATCCTCCGTGCGCTCCTCCGTCGGACTTACTGCCCTTACTACTTCCTCACTGATAGACAACTGTGTCTCAACGTCATCGTCCTCCTCACCCACTGAAAGGTCTTGAGACAGTTGGCGGAAGTCCCCAGCCTCATCCCCCGGACCCCGGGAACTTTCCAATGGTTGGGCATCAGTCACGATAAACTCCTCTGGTGGGAGAGGAACCACTGCTGCCCAATCTGAGCAGGGGCCCGAGAACAGTTCCTGGGAGTCTGCCCGCTCCTCAGAATGTCTCATTGTAATGGAGTGAGGAGGAGCAGCAGCCAGAGGATTCAGAGTTGCAGCAGTGGACGGCGCAGAACTGTGGGTGGACGATAGATTGCTGGAAGCACTTTCTGCCATCCATGACAGGACCTTCTCACACTGCTCATTTTCTAATAAAGGTCTACCGCGTGGACCCATTAATTGTGCGATGAATGCGGGGACGCCAGAAACGTGCCTCTCTCCTAATCCCGCAGCAGTCGGCTGCAATACACCTGGATCAGCAGCTCGGTCTGTGTCCACACCCTGACTTGGGCCTCCGCGTCCTCGGCCGCGTCCACGTCCTCTAGGCCTACCCCTACCCCTCAGCATGCTGTATTACCAGTAATGCAGAAACAGAACGCTGTAATTAAATGTGCCGCTTATTGGCCTGTGGTTGGAGGCTGACTTCGCTTACGGAATGCCAGGAAATAATTTTGCGCAAGCCTGCTGTAACACTTAGCTGGCTGCGTACACATTTGGAGAACTACTACACCCAGCACAGACCCAGAACATTGAGGACACTCACAGGCAGCCCAAATAGATTTTTTTCCACAAATTTTTTTGCAAAGGCCCACTGCCTATATTCAATCAATATGTCTTCTGTCCCTGCCTAAGCGCTTCTGGCCCTAGGGTATGTCACAGAACTGCAGATTGTTGCACTGTGAACTGCAATACAGCGGTGATTTCAGAGCCCAGACAGAGCCAGGAAATAATTTTGCGGAAGTCTGCTGTAACACTTAGCTGGCTGCGTATGAATTTGGAGAACTACTACACCCAGCACAGACCCAGAACACTGAGGACACTCACAGGTAGCCCAAACAGATTTTTTTCCCCAAATTTTTTTGCAAAGGCCCACTGCCTATATTCAATCAATATGTCTTCTGTCCCTGCCTAAGCGCTTCTGGCCCTAGGGTATATCACAGAACTGCAGAGTGTTGCACTGTGAACTGCAATACAGCGGTGATTTCAGAGCCCAGACAGAGCCAGGAAATAATTTTGCGCAAGCCTGCTGTAACACTTAGCTGGCTGCGTATGAATTTGGAGAACTACTACACCCAGCACAGAACCAGAACACTGAGGACACTCACAGGCAGCCCAAATAGATTTTTTTCCACAAATTTTTTTGCAAAGGCCCACTGCCTATATTCAATCAATATGTCTTCTGTCCCTGCCAAAGCGCTTCTGGCCCTGAGGTATGTCACAGAACTGCAGAGTGTTGCACTGTGAACTGCAATACAGCGGTGATTTCAGAGCCCAGACAGAGCCAGGAAATAATTTTGCGCAAGCCTGCTGTAACACTTAGCTGGCTGCGTATGAATTTGGAGAACTACTACACCCAGCACAGACCCAGAACACTGAGGACACTCACAGGCAGCCCAAATAGATTTTTTTCCACAAATTTTTTTGCAAAGGCCCACTGCCTATATTCAATCAATATGTCTTCTGTCCCTGCCTAAGCGCTTCTGGCCCTAGGGTATGTCACAGAACTGCAGAGTGTTGCACTGTGAACTGCAATACAGCGGTGATTTCAGAGCCCAGACAGAGACAGGAAATAATTTTGCACAAGCCTGCTGTAACACTTAGCTGGCTGCGTATGAATTTGGAGAACTACTACACCCAGCACAGACCCAGAACACTGAGGACACTCACAGGCAGCCCAAATAGATTTTTTTCCCCAAATTTTTTTGCAAAGGCCCACTGCCTATATTCAATCAATATGTCTTCTGTCCCTGCCTAAGCGCTTCTGGCCGTGGAGTATTACTGCAGGACCGTTGGGGTTCTTGAAGCCTAAAATACTCCTAACACTCTCCATATAGCAGCTCCAACAAAATAGCACTTTCCCTCCTCTATGTCAGAACGCATCTGTGGCGAGCCACGGGAGGGGCCGATTTTTATACTCGGGTGACACCTGATCTCGTCAGCCACTCACTGCAGGGGGGTGGTATAGGGCTTGAACGTCGCAGGGGGAAGTTGTAATGCCTTCCCTGTCTTCCAATTGGCCAGAAAAGCGTGCTAACATCTCAGAGATGAAAGTGAAAGTAACCCGAACATCGCGTGGTACTTGTTACGAGTAACGAGCATCTCGAACACGCTAATACTCGAACGAGTATCAAGCTCGGACGAGTACGTTCGCTCATCTCTAGAGTTAATGCAATTTAGAGGAGAAAAATAAAATTTCAGATTTCTGCATATACGTCATTTTAAAGACAGTTTTTTTCTAGAAAATGAGGATTTGCACCCCAAAATGGATACCCCTGTTTGTCCCATGTTCAGAAACATACCCATTGTGGCCCTAATATTATGTCCGTATGCACAAAGGGGCCCAACCAAAAGGAGCAGCCAGTGCCTTTCTAAACAGAGATTTTGCTTGAAGGTGTTTTAGGCCCCATAGCACACTTGCAGAGCCCTTGAACGGCCAAACGATATAGAATCCACACAAATGACCCCATTTTGAAAACTAGACCCCTTAACAAATTTATCTAGTGGTGTGCTGCTTATTTTGACCCCACAGTTTTTGAATGAATCTAAGCAAAGCAGAAGGAAAAAAATTACGATTTTTATTTCTCTGGCAATTGTGTCATTTGAAAAACACTTTTTTTGTACAGCACACTTATCAATGAAGACTTGCACCCCAAAATGGATCCCCCTGTTTGTCCTGTGTTCAGCAATATACCCTTTGTGGCCCTAATCTTTTGTCCGCATGCACAACGGGGCCCAAAATAAAAGGAGCTACCAGTGGCTTTCAAAAAAGACATTTCGCTTGAAGGTGATTTAGGCCCCATTGCCCACTTGTAGAGCCCTTGAGCAGCCAAAACGAAGGAGAACCCCCACAGATAACCCCCACAGATAACCCCTTTAAGAACTAGACTTTTTAACAATTTTATCTAGGGGTGTACTGCATATTTTGACCCCACAGTTTTTGAATGAATCTAAGCAAAGCAGAAGGAAAAAGTCAAGAATTTCATTTTTTTGGCAATTGTGTCATATTAAAAACATTATTTTTTGTACAGCACACATATCAATGAAGACTTTCATCCCACAATGGATACACCTGTTTGTCCTGTGTTCAGAAACATACATATTGTGGCCTTAATTTTATGTTTGTATACACAACGGGGCCCAAAATGAAAAGGAACAGCCGATGGCTTTCAGAACAGACATTTTGCTTGAAGGTGTTTTAGGCCCCATTGCCCAATTGTAGAGCCTGTGAGCTGCCAAAACGATGGAGAACCCCCACAAATGACCCCATTTTGAAAACTAAACCCGTTAACAAATTCATCTAGGGGTGTACTGTGTATTTTGATCCCACTGTTTTTGAATGAATCTAAGCAAAGCAGAAGGAAATAATTACTATTTTCATTTTTGTTTGCAATTGTGTCAAATTAAAAACAGCTTTTTTTGTGCAGCACACATTTAAATGAAGACTTGCATCCCAAAATGGATACCCCTGTTTGTCCCGTGTTCAGAAATATACTCGATATGGCCCTAATCTGTTATAAGACGCATGGCAAGGCCTATAATGGAGGGAAAACCCATTGGATTTCCAGGCCCCCTTGCCTACTTGTAGACCCTTTGAGCGGCCAAAACAATTGAGAATTCCCACAAGTGACCCCATTTTGAAAACTAGACCCGTTAACGAATTTATCTAGGGGTGTACTGTGTATTTTAATCCCACAGTTCTTGAATGAATCTATGCAAAGCAGAAGAAAATAAATACAATTTTCATTTTTGTGGGCAATTGTGTCAATTTAAAAACAGTTTTTTTGTACAATACACACATGAATGAAAACTTTCACCCCAAAATGCATACCCCGTTTGTCCCGTGTTCAGAAACATACCCATTGTGGCCCCAATCTACTTATAGGACACATGGCTAGGCCCATAATGGAGGGAACACCCGTTGAATTTCAGGGCACAACTGAATAAATTTCAGGCCCCATTGCCCACTTGTACGGGAAAAAAATGACTTCCTAAAAATAATCCCCCCCTACCCCTCACTAACCCCCCTCCCCCACCATCACCATTTTTTGGCATTCCCTAAATATTAGATATAAGTTATAATGTAAACTGCGTTTTATGTCCGAAGACGGGGGTAGTTACGCAGGCTGGATGGAATAGGCACATGGGGCAAGAAAACCGGGTATTCCTCCTTCTCCCATGCTTTTTTGGGGGTATTTCAGGGATGGGGTGTAAAAAGTGGTGCTCTGTGAAGCTTCGTAATCTTGCTGCGGTGCGGCGGTCTCACACAGAAGGCACTCAACAAGCTGTTCCTGGAACTGCAGGAAGGCGAGCATTCCAAGGGCTTCTTGTACATTACGGATTACAGGTAGCGGTCTGAATAACACCTGTCTCGCACAGCCGCATGCGGAATCCACATGCAGAGGCCTGCAGTAGATCCCAGCTGTGAGACGGCTGTGGCGTAATGTACTGCGCATAACTGCATACTCACACAGGTAGTCATTCGCAGTACACCGTTTTTATTTGGATTTCCCATGCCATCGCTTAGCGATGACCTGGGTACCCGCAGCCCGTACACAATGTATTTGCATATGGGCTGCGGGTATATCCGTGGTCATAGCACACAATGGGCTCTAGGTCGCGGCTATCCACGGCAAAATATAACATGCTACGTTCTGTTTTCTGCAAGTGGATTACTTAATTCCAACCCGCTAATTGGGGGGAATTGTGTAATCCAATACATGTGATTGATCTGTGGATTACCGCTGATCAAACACATGCAGAACCCGTAATTTCTATCCGGTCATGTAAGACTGGCCTAATGTTAGATCGCTACTTTTTTATCACGTGACAGGGGGCCGCTCAACGAGGTCACTGCTCCAAGCACTCAGTGACCATTGGTCACCGAGAGCAAGGAGATTTAAAATTTCCTGGGCTCCCTGGCTCCTACGAATGTGTCCGGCACTTTGCCGGCGGGAGCATGCGCAGAAGCCGTAAGGGTCCGTGAAGGATAATCGCATCTGGATTCAAATGAGAAAGCCTCCAAGAAGATGTTTTATCCCCTCCCACTGACCGCATCGGTGAGGGGAGAAGAAACTTCCACCTTTTTAAAAGCTTTTACGTGATCGCCATTATGCATTGGATAAAGGCGATCACGTGACCAGTAACCGCATACTGCGACACCCCCCCCCCCCCCCCCGCCCCCTGTCACGTCTCCAGGTTCAGCCAAGAGCAGGGAGATTTAAAATTTCCCGCGCAATCCTTCACTTTTGCGCATGCGTCCGCCATCATGCTGACGGGCGCATGCGCTGAAGCTGGGGTAAGGTCCGCAGATCAACATCACATCCAGGGACAAATCCGGGGACCTTGGATATGTAATTTCATCTCCCCTTACGGATACGATCCGTAAAGGGGGATTAAAGTTTAACTTTTTAACCTTTTGGTTTTTTTACTTGATAACAATGTATGATCACCGTTATCCAATGAATAAGGGTGATAATGTGACTGGGAACCGCATACAGCAGCCCTCAGTCATATCTCCCTGCACTCGGCTATCTGTGACAGCAGGGTGCAGGAAGATTTTGGATTTGCCGGTCTCACCGGCCTTCTGCGCATGCGCGCCGCATCTGCGCATGCACAGAACCCAGAAGTGGGTCTTGAGAGCGGCCGGAGGACATGGAGGAAGGGGGGTGAGTATTTTCACCTTCCCTCATGGATTTGATCCATGAGGGGAGGTGAAACATTTACTTTTTTAAAACTTTTTCTCACTTTTCCGCGATCGCCGTTATCCATTGGATAACGGCGATCGCAGTACCGGAGACCACTCACCGCGGTCCCCGCTGACATTTCCTGCTTCCCGGCTACCTACAGGAGCCGGGAGCCAGGAGATTTTAAATTTCCTGCAGCTCCGGGCCTTCTGCGCATGCGGCTGATGTAATGCCGCCTGGCGCGCAAGCGCAGAATGCCGGCTTCGGGGCCCGGAGGACCAGAACAGCAGGGAACAGTGTGGCGGACGGGGGTAAGTATTTTCAGCTGCTCCCATGGATCCGATCCATGAGGTAAGCTGAAGCGTTAACTTTTTAAAAACTTTTTTGAACTTTTATGCGATCGGCGCTATCCATTGGACTACCCAAAGTGTTAAGCCTCACTGGCAGGAGGGTCAGTTAACATCTACGTGTCATTGCCTTAACTTTATTACCATCATGATTGAAAGACTTCGTGAGGAAGAAAGCATATCAGGGATGTCAGGGAGGAAGGGGAGATTAAGGCGCCTGGAATTTCCGCCCTTGAAAGCTGCCATACGCAATCCTAGGCAGACGGCCGTGGTTTATCCGTGCGAAATCTCGCATGACAAACAAAACGCGGCACGATCTATTTCTCTGCCTGGTCGCCGGCTCCGGTCTGCGCATGAAACCAGCTGCCCGGCAAGCCGGCATATCAAACAGACGGAGCCGTGGGTGCTGGTGAGTACGTGCTGCTCTCTCTTTGCAGGCGCTCGGGTCGGGTCCCGCGGCGAGAATCCTCGCAGCCAGATCCGACCCGCCAGTCTGCAGGCGGCCTAAAACATTGAATTCTTTTTTCCCAGTATCCTGAGCGGCAAGTTGCTATGGATAGTTGGGGGACACTTTTTCAATATGCTTATATCACATTCCCCATGGAGGCAGCACTGCAGGAGGACATCCACGCAATGCAAGGGAAAGAAACAGCTGCAGAAGAAGTCTGTGGAGAGTTAATTTAAAGGACTTTAACCCCTTCATGACGCGGCCCTTTTTTTTCCCATTTTCCTTTTTTCCTCCCCCCCTTTAAAAAAGTCATAACTCCTTTATTTATCCATCAACATCGCTGTATGAGGGCTTGCTTTTTGCGGGGCGAGTTGTAGTTTTTAATGGTGCTATTTAAAGTACCATATAATGTACTGAAAAACTTAAAAAAGTGGAGTAAAATAAAAAAAAAAAAAATGACATTCCGCCATCTTTCAGTGCGTCTTCTTTTTACGGCGCACAAACTAAAACAAAAGTGACATGATAACTTTATTCTATGGGTCGGTACTAGAGATGAGCAAACGTACTCGGTAAGGCCGATTTCGCAATCGAGCACCGCGATTTTCGAGTACTTCACTACTCGGGTGAAAAGATTCGGGGGGCGCCGTGGGTGAGCGGGGGGTTGCAGAGGGGAGTGGGGGGGGGGAGAGGGAGAGAGAGAGAGCTCCCCCCTGTTCCGCGCTGCTACCCCCCACTCCACCACGCCGTGCCACGCCCCCCGGCGACCTCCGAATCTTTTCACCCGAGTAGTGAAGTACTCGAAAATCACGGTACTCGATTGCGAAATCGGCCTTACCGAGTATGTTCGCTCATCTCTAGTCGGTACAATTACTACGATACCAAACTTGTATACTTTTTTTTTTACTGTTCTACACTTTTTTTTTCAAAGACATTTTATTTTATTTCAATTATTTTCTGCGGTCATCTTATGCGCGCAATAACATTTTTATTTTTCCGTCGATGTAGTTGAGCAAGGTCTCAATGTTTGCGGGATGTCCTGTAGTTTCCGATAGTACCAATTTGGAATATATACGACTTTTTAATCGCTTTTTATTGCGTTTTTTTGGGGAGACAGGGTGACTAAAAAAGTGCATTTCTGGCGTTCTTTTTTTTTTTTTTTTCGGACAACGTTCACCGTGTGGGAAAAACAATGTGCTACTTTGATAGATCGGACTTTTACGGATGCGGCGATACCAAATATGTGGTCCACCTGAGGGACTACAACCAGTGATGCTTTGATGGCTCCTGCAGTATGACGTAATGCTATAGCATTACGTCATACTGCCATCTGACAGGCAGTCTATCTGATAGGCAGTCTGCTAAGGCAGCCCTGCGGCCTTTCTAAAGGCCCCTGGCTGCCATGACACCTGCACGGCTCCCCCGATCTCACCGCGCGTGGGGGGGGGTGGGCTGTGCGGGACCCCCAAACATAGGATTTAAATGCCGCTGTCAGGAATGACAGCGGTATTTAAAAGGTTAATACCCGCGAACGGCCGGTCGAAGCTCTTGCCCGCGGGTGTCATTTGTAGTAAACAGCTGACACCCGCGCTGTATGCAGAGTGGTTGCCCCGCGACCTCCCTGCATATATACCCCGACGCTCCTGGACGTTAATGTACGTCCTGGAGTGGGAAGGGGTTAACTTTGCTTCCTGTGCAGAGGAGGCAGGAATATCATCCTTGTAGTGCTGCTAGTGGAGGTGCTGGGGAAAAGTCTTATTTATCACATAATGGTATGTATATAAACTACAGGTCATCTACAAAAAAACCAAGCTTTCAAAAAACCCTATCAATTGAAAGATAAAAAGTTATGGGTCTCAGATTACGGTGATAAAAAGCAATCACAACTTTAATTTCTAAATGCAAAACATAAAACTATTAAACTATATAACTTTGGTATTGCCGTAATCAAACTGATCCACAGAATAACGTTAACAAGTTATTTTTTATTGCACCATGAACTTTAAAAGCCAAATCTAAATAACAATGGCACAATTTCTTTTTTCCCTATTTTATCTGACTTAGGCCGCCTGCACACGGGCGGAAATCCCGCGGCGGGATTATCTACAAGATTTCCGCCACTAAAAGCCTGCATAGGAGTGCATTACAATACGCACTCCTATGCAGACGGCCGCGGTTTGGTCGCGCGAAATGTTGTGCGGCAAACGACCCGCAGCATGTCCTATTTCTGTGCGGGGCTTGGAAACGTCACTCACCCGGCCGCCGGCTCCGCTCTGCGCATGCGCTGGCTGCCCGGCAGCCGGCAAATGAAAGAGCCGGGGCCGCCAGTCGCGGGTGAGTACACGCGAGAATTCTCGCCGCCGGATCCGTCCCTCCCGTCTGCAGGCGGCCTTAAGAGCTAATATTTTTCAGTACATGAAAAAGTAACATTAAAAAATACAGCTTAATACAACTTGTCCCTCAAAAAAACAAGCTCTCACACTATGTAGAAGTCAAAGTTGAAAAAATTATATCTCTTAGAAAGTAGCGCTGAAAAATGACAATGAAAAATGGCTCCAGAAAAAATGGATTAGGGGCTTAATCATCATCATAACGCATTGCTTTCAAAGGTACAAAATTATTGTTACTTTCATTGGTTAGCCATGTTTCCTACCTCAGCCTTTACTGATGGTGGAGGAGTCATATGTAGTGTTAAGGGTGCATTCACACGAACGTATATCGGCTCGGTTTTCACGCCGAGCCGATATACGTCGTCCTCGTGTGCAGGGGGGGGGGAGGCTGGAAGAGCCCAGGAGCAGGAACTGAGCTCCCACCCCCTCTCTGCCTCCTCTCCGCCCCTCTGCACTATTTGCAATGGAGAGAGGCGGGACGGGGGTGGGGCTAATTCACACCACTTAGCCCCGCCCCCGCCTCGCCTCCTCTCATTGCAAATAGTGCAGAGGGGCGGAGAGGGGGTGGGGAGGAGGCAGAAAGGGGGCGGGAGCTCAGTTCCTGCTCCTGGGCTCTTACAGCCTCCCCCCCCCTGCACATGAGGACAACGTATATCGGCTCGGCGTGAAAACCAAACCGATATACGTTCATGTGAATGCACCCTAAGGTTGTGCATCTGGGACCTAGGGTTCTACAGGCTGCCTTGTGCACATCTTCACAGGTAGGGGTTAACTGAGCTGGCAGACAGAGCGGCCAGCCATTAATGCACTGAATGTGCATATGTGTATGGCAGAGGGCGGCCTCGGGGCCCCCTAAGCGCAGGGGCCGGGTCGCCACCTCGACCCCAGCACCCCTGACCCTAAACCTATGCCCGGGGTATATACAACTCAGTGGATCTAGAGGTGAACACAGTTTTGGCTGCAGCTTATATAGCAAACTAACGGTTTAATCACTCATAGAGATCTTCATATTCCTATCAAAGCGATTGCTGTTACACAGAACCAGATAGATAACACTATCAGTAACACTAGATTACACCAACAGTAACAATTACCTCTCCAAATTGCCCATCTTTCTCCATAACCAGTGAATGTGTTTTTTTATTTCTGTACAAATAAATATCACTTTATAGGTTGGAAATTGATTCATACAGTTATATTCAGTGAACGTTCAAGCAAAGGGTTTCTTTTCTCTACCTTCACTCTCAGTCTCCTCTTGATTGCTTCTCTCTCCAAAAACTGCTGTGCCATATAGCACTGACATCACGAGTTACTAATACCCCTTTTTACGGTCGTAGCCATGTGGGAGGTGGTGATGATGAGCACTGCAGCCACCATGATAGGAGCTGCAATTACTATTCCCATCGTCTCACCCACCACAGCTCGAGTACACTGCTAGTGAAATGAAGTAATTCCACTGAATGTAATGTCTCCTTGGTCCATATTTTGGAGCAGTATAATAATAGTAAACTCTTATATTTCACTAATGAATTCCATAGTGTTTCTCCAAAGGCAACTGTAATTACCTAGTAATTACATGTCATTGATTTGTTTACATGAAGTAAAACTAGGAGATTTCTTCTATTGGGTGTGACCTGTTTTTATCCTTAACTTAACCTTTCACACAGGGTGAAATTATGCCACAGGCACAGCCGAACCTTATTGCATTAGATTAGCCTGCATGGAGCTTTTCATATTTTTCACTATTTTCCTGCAAAATTTGAATTTCAAACCCACAGTGCATCTTGATGAGATTGACCTCACTCCATCAATCACCGCTGTTGGTACTGTTCCTGCTACTTACCAGTTTAGCATTCTACCTCGCTAGACTGTTCAGTGAAGAGTAATTAATAATGTATCATATGTACGGTATTTAAAATGAATTGTGTGCCAACCTGTAGAGGGCAACATTGTAATATGAATTAGTAGATAACAAGCAGCTCAGTAATGCATATTATACTGGAATGTAAAAGCTTTCCACATAGTAAACACAAGATTCAGCAATATATAATAGGTTATAAAGATAATTTATCCACTCGTTCCCACTGAAAATCACTTGTTGTTCTTTTACTCAAAACAACCAGATCATTGCAATCTTTATACAGCAAGAAATCAGAATCAAAAGTTGTGATAAATTTCCACTGATATCTAAAAATGAATAAGAAAAAAGTTGCTTTACTCATGTTACAAAAAAGTGATATTATGCTGCGCAGGCTTCACAATGTACTTATATCAGAGATAGTGCAGCAGGGGGGTCTCACATGAATGGAATTTAACCCTTTGCAATCCAATTTTGGATTCACGGCTTCCTACTGGGCTTTCTCTTCCGGCCATTATAAAATGGCGCCATCTGCCGGCTAAAGCCAGTACTGTGGTATGTGACATGCTGGAGAGGCCCCCGACAACAGAGCTGCAGTAATTTACAGTAAGAATACCCTGCTGGATGTCTTCCAGCATGGGAGTTGTACACCTTTGAATCAAAATGTCTTTAGACGTCAGACAGTGGATTGGAAAGGGTTAATTGCGAAACCCGCAATCGCCGTTAGTGAGGATATTTCTTGGCAAAATGCAGGCATTGATAGGCATGGCAATGCAGGCAATGGTGGCATCTGACCTGCAGCCCATAGGAAGCATTGCCTATGGGCTGCTGGTATCTGCATCATCACTAAGAAATGGTATGGTTAATACAAACTAAGGGTGCGGGCAGACGAGCGTAGGCATATTTACGTTCGCACGAGCGCAACGTATAATCGCCCGAACGATCGTTTTTCACCGATCACGACCAGAGCTAGAAAGCGTATTTTCGTTTGTTCCTACTTTGCAAACGGTCTTTTCGGCGATCGAATATGCGTTGGCGCGTATTTCGGTCGCATATGTTCCGTTTTTTTTCGAATTGCCGTTTTTACGCGCCGTAAAATCGCCCATGTGAACGAATACATTCGAAACCATTGCCTCAGATGGTCACGTATATACGTTTGGTCGCAAAAACGCGCCGTTTATGCGCTCGTCTGCCTGCACCCTCAAGAAAATGTACTGTGCATAACCATCTGCGAGCTGCCATGGTCATTTACAATATAGGTTTTTCAAGTATGCAGGGTCACCGGCCAAGCTCACAGCCGCCCTTCGTTTTCTTCTAACATTCACCTAAAAGGACCATCCTGGTGAAATTTTTTCTTCACTCATTATGTAACTAGTCCTCTAGTATATGTCATTTGGGTAGAATTATCTTGGTTAGTTATTTCTTTCTTTTGGAAATTTCATGGAGTCGTTCTGCTCGTGTGGGTCATGTGATCTCATTCTGACCACCTGAGATTTACTTTGCTTTATGTTCTCTCACAGATTCAGTTTTTCAGTCAGTATAAGGGCTCAGTCACACGGGCGTTTAGTTGCACGATTTTTTGTGCGCATAAGTGATGCGTTCAAAAAATCTTGTGACCTAAGTTGGCGGCACGGCAGAAGAAACCGCTGCTAGCAGCGTTTATCCACACAAAGAGCTCAGTCACATGGGCGTTTTGACGCTCAAAAAGAGCGCTGCCCGCTATCCTCTGCCAAAGCTGTGCCACAGCTGTCACAGAGGAGCGTGATGATCTCCCATTGAATTCAATGGAGCCGACAATACAGCCGGCTCCATTAAAAGCAATGGGCTGCTGGCAAGCGCTGCAGTAATTTTCGGGGAAGGGCTTCAAATATAAGACCTTCCGTGAAAATTATCCTATAAAAGTGTAAAAAATAAAACAAATCTATACTCACCTCTCTGCAGCTGACGTGGTCAGCCACATCCAGTCGGCTCTTTTCCTTAACTGCTCTCAGTAGTATTCAGCAGGCGGGGATTTAAAATCCCTGCCTGCTGAATGAGCTGCCTCTGATTGGCTGAGCACTGTAACCAATCAGAGGCAGCTCTCAGCTATTGAATGACAGCTAAGAGTTGCCTCTGATTGGTCACAGTGCTCAGCCAATCAGAGGCAGCACTCACCTATTCATGAATTCCCCGAAAAATACTACAGTGCTTGCCTGCAGCCAATTGCTTTCAATGGAACCGGCTGTATTGCCGGCTCCATTGAATTCAATGGGAGAACATTGCGCTCCTCTGTGACAGCTGTGGCAGAGGATCATGATCTTCAGTATATGTTCTCAATGGGGTCGACACAGTTACATGCGTTCTGCGAATCGTTGTGTGCTATAATTTTCACCCCATGCGTTTGTACGCATGTAAAATTCGCACATGTGACCACTCCCATTGAAAAGCATTTGGTCTATATAGATGCAGATCGCAAACGTAACTGTCAGACGAGAGTACAAATGCTCGTGTGACTAAGCCCTCAATCCTGTGTGATTATATTAGACAGACACTACTACACAAGCACTTCATGGGGAAAAACAGAAACTCCTATCACAGTTACTGATAATGATTAGAGGCTACTGTCACACGGTCATAATGAAGGATATCCCAGCTCATGGTCTGTAGTCAATTTTGGTGAATAGACAATACAAATGGTAATGGCAGTGTCCTCCCAGTGGCCATACATGTGCCCTACTGCTGCATTCAATTCATTAAGACCACCACAGATAGCCGAGTTCAAGCACTCAGAAATCTCCAGTGGTTTCATTCACTTCAATAAGACTGCTGGAAGTTGCCAAATGCCTAGACTCCTATTCCTCTTCAGCAGGGTTGGAAATAGAAATGTAATGGGAGACAGTGTCCTCATTGATTTCAGTGGGAGTGAAGCCCTCCATGCGGCTCCCGCCTCTGACACAGGTGTCAATGTTCAGCCCCACTGCACTGACAGTGGGCGAGATGATCAGCTGATCACTGGGGACCCTGAGAGGTGGGTCCCTGATGATTATCTGTTGTTCATGTTCACCTCTCCTTAAGGGTGCATTCACACGAACGTATATCGGCTCGGTTTTCACGCCGAGCCGATATACGTTGTCCTCGTGTGCAGGGGGGGGGGGGAGGCTGGAAGAGCCCAGGAGCAGGAACTGAGCTCCCGCCCCCTCTCTGCCTCCTCTCCACCCCTCTGCAATATTTGCAATGAGAGGAGGCGGAACAGGGGCGGGGCTAAGTTCCGGAATTAGCCCCGCACCCGTTCCGCCTCTCCCCATTGCAAATAGTGCAGAGGGGTGGAGAGGAGGCAGAGAGGGGGCGGGAGCTGAGTTTCTACTCCTGGGCTCTTCCAGCCTCCCCCCCTGCACATGAGGACAACGTATATCGGCTCGGCGTGAAAACCGAGCCGATATACGTTCGTGTGAAGGCACCCTAAGATAGGTCAACCATAGAAAATCTGTTTAACCCCTTAAAGACGCAGCCCCTTGTTTTCCACTTTTGTTCTTTTCCTCCTCCCTTTTAAAAAATCAAAACTCTTTTATTTAACCATCAACGTCGTTTTCTGCAGGCTTGTTTTTTGCAGGACAAGTTGTATTTTTCAATGGCACTATATAATGTACCATGTGAGGTACTGAAAAGCTTCTAAAAAATTTTAAGTGGAGTGAAATGGAAAATGTGTTTCTATAGCAAACAAACTGCAACAAAAATGACATGATAACTTTATTCTATGGGTTAGTATGATTACTACAATACCAAATTTGTATAGTTTTTTTTTTATTTACTTCTTTTATTTTAGTGTAAATAATCCAGTTGCTGTAATTGTTGTCCTCCTTGTGGATTAGATATTAGCTTTCAGTGATATGGTTAATTTTGTAACTTGTGCCAAATTTCAACTTTTCTCCGCCAGAATTCTGGTGCAGTTTGAAAATATAAATATGCTACAATGTATTTTCTGGAGAAAAAAAAAGATTATTAAAAACTAAATTAATGTAAATTACTTGATCATTTAATTTGTAGAATCTGGATCCCACCATGATAGATGTTCCAATTTAGAAATGTCTCTCCAACATTTTAGGATCATCCCTATATTTCAAAATGAATAGCAATTCGGACGTCCAATACAGATGTTCAACAATGAATAATTAGGCATGTAATAAGCCAAACTAGGAAAAAAGTAGAGATGGATATAAGCCAAAGTTTATCAGAAAAATAATCTTTTTAATTCTTCCTAGAAATCATTAGCAATATATGCAAATCAGCTGTGTATTATCCTCATTTAAGTACACACCTAAAACCTTCCAAATTAATCTACTTGAATTTACCTGTCACATCTCACCCAGAGGAAAGGGTTTGTCTCATCACTGTATAATCAGTTTAGATCTCTATCTTATGTGAATATGACCTTTTTATATGGGTAAGAGATCTGGGCCCTCTTCCAGAAACCTGTACTTGCCAACAAATGATTAACAGAACTTACACAGTTTCTAACAATAACAACATTAACCCTTTAGGGTGTGTTCACACAAGCGTGTTTTTGTGCGTACCTACGCACGCACAAAAGCGAGCTTCTATTTGCAACAATGCATTCCCTATGGTGTGTGCACATGTCCGTACATTGCAGGTGCGTGCCTGCAGAGATAGGACATGCGTGCACCATAGGGAATGCACGCATTGTTTGCAATAGAACCGCGGCTGCTGCCGGCCGGCTCCATTGAAAACAATGGTCTGCCGGCTCCCTGCATTCTTTTTCAGGGAAGGGCTTTACATATAAGCTCTTCCCTGAAAAAGACAATTTTAGTGTAAAAAAAAAAAATTGCAGGCATTCTCTTCAATGGAGCCGCTGCTCTATTGAAGACAATGGTCTGCTAGCACATCTGAATTGTTTTTCAGGGAAGAGCTTTACATATAAGCTCTTCCCTGAAAAAGAAAAATTTTAGTGTAAAAAAAAAAAAATTACGTACCTGTTCGCCGCGGATGCAGCAGAGGAATTCTTCAATTATCTCTCTGCAGCTGTCACACATTTCAGCTGCAGTAGAGGATTCTGCTGCCAGCAATTGATTTCAGGGTAGGGCTTTAAATATAAGCCCTTTCCTGAAAATCAAGTAAAAGTGGTTTAAAAAACAAAAAAATAGATACTCACCTCCCTTCAGCTGCCGGGGCTCAGCCGTGTCTTCTCCTGCTGTCCCCTGCATGTGGTGCTGATCTATGAGGTGCTCAGCCAATCACAGTCAGCTCTCCCCGAATGAATGACGGGCAAGAGCTGCCTGTGATTGGCTGAGCACCTCAGCCAATAACATTCAGCTCTTTCAGCAGGCGGGGACGTTAAATCCCCGCCTGCTAGTAGATCAGCACCACAGTGCAGGGGACAGCAGGAGAAGACGCAGCTGTGCCCCCATAGCTGAAAGGAGGTGAGTATCTATTTTTTTTTTGTTTTTTAGACCACTTTTACTTGATTTTCAGGTAAGGGCTATTTAAAGCCCTTCCCTGAAATCAATTGCCGGCAGCAGAATCCTCTACCACAGCTGACAAGTGTGACAGCTGGCAGGTGAGTATAATTTTTCTTTCTTTTTGTTAATTCACTTTTTATTGAAAGAGTTTTTCATACATGGTATTCAATCTTACATAAGTACTAACTGTTTGTCTAAACTTCAATAACATTGGAGTACAAAGAGTTTCTTACAAAATTGTATGCGAGTGTTTCCATCATAACATTATATCAAACTGACATGTATCTGAACTGCCCAGCCTGGTCAGACATCCGGCTCAAAGGCTTTATTTATCTGGCCAGAGTGGGCATAGGTTATCGCATTCAAGTACCTATACTTATCAAAACTTTGCAACTTATCTGTAGGGTACGACTTAAAGGCTAGGGTGGGAAAAACGGGGAGGGGGGATGGGGGAGCGGGGGGAGGGGGTGGGGAGGGGGCGAGGGGGGGTGGTCTCAAATCTCCGTATTCAGATTTCAATCTTTAGTTTTTCGCTTGACGCCACTTAGGTGGACGTTGTACATAAACTGTTGTTTCCCACGCGATACCTACTTAATCAAATTGTGGATCACAATGTTTTTTCCCATATCTCTTAAGTCCCTGAGGCGAATTTCAGATTTAGTCGCCTGTGTACGGGCGGTCACGACCCCACGGGGGGGTGCAGGGACGCGAGCGCCCTAGCGACGTCCTTCCGATAACTCCCAATTGGCAGCTCTCCAAGCACCCTGAGGCTCTGTGGTCTTGCAGACGGAAGGGGGTCGATCAGTCATGTCTCAAGTCTGATGGGATGCCATGGCTCAGCGCTGGTGTGAGATAATTGTTCTAGTGTATGGCATTTGGGGGTTGAGTTTGTTGTGTGAGGTGGATTATTTCCAGCTAGTGTCTTTACTTGTTCGCTACTTGGGTATGACTCCGCTCCAGCGTAGTCTGGTCTCCTTTCAGGTTGTATTAACTGGAGAGAATATTATAGAGACTCCGGTGGAGCTGCTCGCCTCGAGTTTAGAGGGGTCCGCTCCGGAGAATCAGCTTTGGGGTGTGGTACTAGAGCAAGAGTCCACCCAAGGCGACCATACTGTCAAGAATATTGGGTATGTCGAGTTTGTCCAGCTAAGGATCTCCTCAAACTGGTATATCTGGTTAAGCTTTGTTTTCCATATCGTAATGGAGGGAGGTGCTGGGCTTTTCCAGTGGAGGGGGATTAATGCTTTAGCTGCCGCCACCATAAATGCGGCTAGTTTGTCCTTTAGGGGATTGAATGACTTATTAGGTCTATTTAAAATTATCGTGTCTGGAGTTAAGACAATAGCTTTTCCCAGGATTCTATGCATTTCGCTTTCAATCTCTGACCAAAAGGGTTTGATTATTTTGCAATTCCACCAGATGTGTAAATAAGATCCCAACTCCTCCTGGCATCTCCAGCACCTGTTTGAATCCGCAAGTTTGTAGTTATACAACCACTCGGGGGTTTTATACCATCTGGACAATAGTTTGTAGCTGTTTTCTTGGAGGCGAACGCATGGGGAGACGCCATAAGAAGCTTTAAATATCGTTTTGATTTCTGCTTCCGATAACTTAATGTCCAGCTCCCTCTCCCACGAGGAGATATACGATGGTCTGCCTAATGTGTGAGGTGTTGCAAAATTTTTTGCTAGAGAGGAAATTTTCCTGGATTCTGTATTTTGTGATTTTATTAACCTTTCAAATTCCGTAGTTGGCCTTGTGGAGGGGTAATCTTTTTTAAATGTAGCGATTGTGTTTGCAATGTGCGTAATATGGAGATTTTGTAGTTTCTTTTGTGAGCCTAGGGCGTTAATAATAGTGGTGGGTTCCTCGTGCATAATGTTTTGAAAATCCTGAATTGTGTTTTCTTCAAAAATGTTCCAGAGGTTCTCTGGGATCCAGGTCTTAGGGTTTTTGATGATGTTGGGGAGCAGGCTTAAGGGTGTGTATGGTGATGGCAGGGGGGCCAACTTGTGGGATAAGGCGTCCCAGGTCTCGCAGATACCCCTCAGCAGGATACTAAAATCTTTGGCTCTGTATGTTTTTGGGCAGGGAAGCCACAGATCTCTTATAAGGTTGTTGCCATAGGTTTGTTGTGCGATTTTTCTTAATTTATGGCTTTTGGTCGGGGCTACCATTCCTAGCCATCTGTTAAGGTTTATTGCCTTGTAGTATTCCAATATGTTAGGGAGGCCCACTCCTCCGTGTTGTCTTCTTCTAGACATTAAAGAGTATGCCAGACGCGGGCGTTTGTATTTCCAGAAGAAACGTGAAAATTGTGAGTTGATTTTCTTAAAAAAGGATTTGGGTATGTGTATTGGTAACATTTGTAATTTGTATAGGATTTTAGGTAGAATGTATGTTTTAATGAGGTTTTTCCTCCCAAACCAAGAAATTATGGGAAAGTTATATGCGGTAAGCAGTGATGAGATTTCTGTTATTAACGGTCCCAAGTTCATCTCATAAAGTTTGGATAGGTTATTTGTAATTTTGATACCTAAATAGTCTAATGAATGATCTGCCCATATAAATGGGGATGATCTCTTCACTTCTTCTGCCCTGTGGGGGGGCAGCGAAATATTAAGTATTACCGATTTATTTATATTCACTTTTAGGTTAGAGAAGCTGCCATATTCATCTAGCAGGAGATTTAAGCTATTGAGACCCTGTGCCGGATTTGTGATCAGGAATAGCACATCATCTGCGAATGCAGCAGATTGTATACAATCCCCTCCAACCTCCAAGCCTCGAATTTCTGGGGATTGTCTAACCGCCTGGAGGAGAATTTCCAGTGTAAGGATGAATAGTGTGGGGGAAAGTGGGCATCCCTGGCGCGTACCGTTTGTTATATTAAATGGTTGGGATAGGGTATCATTAATTTTTATTCTGGCGTAGGGTTTTGCGTAGAGGGAGAAGATAGCGTCGGTTAGTTGGCGAGGGAAATTAAATTTGTCTAGAGTCGCTCTCATGAATGCCCAGTTAACTCTATCAAATGCTTTTTCAGCATCGATCCCCAGGAAAATTAGGGGGATGTTCTTTTTCTTAGCATATTGTATCGAATGCAGGAGTATGGCGGCGTTGTCCTTTCCCTCTCTACCTTTAACAAATCCTGACTGTTCATCAGAGACCAGTTTGGGCATAATTCTGCTCAGGCGATTAGCAATTATTTTTGCCCAGATTTTTATATCTACATTCAGTAGAGAGATTGGGCGATAGTTGTTACATAGGGTTGGGTCTTTGCCTTCTTTATGTATTAAGGCGATGTGGGCTTCCTGTGTTTGTGTGGGAAATGTGGCTCCGTTCATAATTGCGTTTAACGTAGTTCTAAGATGGGGTTCCAGACTTTGTAGTAGTGTTTTATAGTAGCCTGTAGTGAGGCCATCGGGGCCCGGGCTCTTGCCGTTAGGAAAGCTATTTATTACTTCTGTCAATTCTTCTTGATTCACAGGGGTCAGTAGATCTGTGGCTTCTTCTGAGTTAATTTTGGGGAGAGTGAGCTTTTTAAGGAATATCTCCATATTCTTGTGTTTTCTTTCAAGCTCTATTTGTGTGAGTTTGCCTTCAATGTTGTATAAATTTGTGTAGTAGTTATGGAATTCTGTCGCTATATCTTTAGATCATGTAGCTTTCCCTCCCGAGGCTTTTTTAATTTCTTTGATATGGGTTTTTTCCCTAGCTTTTTTGATGAGGGTTGACATCAGCTTTCCACCCTTGTCTCCGTGTGCATAGATCTTTTGTTTGTAATTTATAGAGGATTTAGTGAACTTTTTGTCAAGGATTGACCTTAATTGATCTCTGAGGGAATTTAGTTCGGTTTGTGCCTTTTCTACAAGTGCTATTTTTCTTTTCCGCTCTAAGACTGCAATTTTTGTTAAGAGATCATCTATTTTCTTTTGTTTCTGTTTCTTAAGTTTCGAACCTAGGGAAATGAATAGGCCTCTTACGAAAGCCTTGTGCGTTTCCCATATCAAGGGAGCATTTGTGTTGTCTTTTGAATTAATTTCAAAAAATTCAGAGAGATTTTTTATCAGCTCTTGTTTGTATTCCTCTTCTCTTAGTATCGACTCGTTCAAGGACCATCTCCATTCCCCCAGGTTGTTCGAAAATATATTTAAACTCGTGTGCATTGGGGCGTGATCTGAAATTGTTATGCAATCTATTTGGGAGCTGTGTATTGCTTTTAGTAGATTGTTTGACACAAAAATGTAATCAAGTCTCTGGTGTGAGGCGTGTATGTGCGAGTAAAATGTAAAATCTTTTTCCCCTGGGTGTCTATATCTCCAAGAGTCAGTTATATTTAGTTCCTGCAAGGCTAAATGAATTTTTTTCAGCGCCCTCTGCGAGACCTGGGACTTGCCCCTCGAGGTGTCTAGCAACGGGTTTAATGTCACATTTAGATCCCCGCCCAGAATCACTTGGCCCGCCGCAAAAGCTCTCAGTGTATGCAGAGTATCCGCGAGCCACTTAGATTGGTTCGTATTGGGCCCATAGATGTTAGCTAGGGTGTATGGGACTCCTCTTATTTTGCCTTTAACGAATATAAAGCGTCCCTCTGTATCTGTTAGTTGTTTTTCACACTGAAAGGGGAGATCTTTGTGAATTGCAATAGTGACTCCCTTAGAGGCTGAGGAGGGGTTGCAGCTGTGGAACCATTGTTTAAAATAGTTTTTTGGGAGGGTTGGAATCTTGTTACTTTTAAAATGGGTCTCTTGGAGGAATGCGATTTTGGTTTTATTTTTCCTTAATAGCCATATCAAATGGTGTCTTTTGTTAGGGGAGTTTAAACCTTTAGCGTTGAAGGTGGTGAATGTTGTGCTACCTGTTTGGGGGGGGGTATGGGGTATTTCTGTTGTTTTTTCTGTTTGTGTTGTGAGGTATCAGCGTTATCAAGATGTCTCGCAGACATATTTCTGGGTTCTGTATACGTATAGATTTGCGCGGAAAGTGAAGGTGGAGGGAAAAGCGGGTTAAACTGTTAGCAGAAGGTCTGCAATTAACTTTGGGTTCTTGACTGGGGTATATGTGTCCAGTCTACTATTGTATGGTCTGTGGTTGTTTTGTGTGCATCAGAAGCACCCCGACAACCTTCCCTTGCGGGTCTCTGCTGTCGGTGTCTTTCTCATCTCGGTGTTGCCCTTGAATAAGGGCGAATGTTGGAGTTCTGTGTGTGGTAGGTTCACTCACATGTGTGGCCTCCCCTGATGGCGCGTGGTCGGATGTTATTCTCGGTGCCGCCTGTGCCGTCTGGGGAATTTTTCTCCGCCCTCTGGGCGGGCACCTCCCTCCACTGGCAAAGTCCTGGTGTTTTGGCTCAACCTGGATATGGAGAGAGGCTAGTCGGAGCAGCAGAAAGTGAACGAGATGAGAGGTAGAAGGAGAGAAAAAAAGGCACGTTAACTCAAAACAATAATTAGTGCAATTGTATCCTTCGTTGCCCACATGACACATTCTGCCTAGGAACTTCTTATAACTAGAGAACGCAGGTGGACCAGCTTGATCAAATAGCTCTCGCGCTGTGATCCCCGGGCGGGGAGGGGACCCGGCGGGCCGACCCCCATACGACCCCCAGGCCCCACCCAGCCCCAGGACCCACTCCTCCAGCTCGGTCCCCCCCATGCACAATCCCAATCATTTAGGGCTAAAATACTTCCACCAGCACAGATTTCATTTAAAACACTTTGCTTTAACGTCCGGTGCTAATACCCTCTTCTTATGCCGGTCTGGAAGCGCGCAGGGAGGGAAGCATAAGAACTCCTTCGTGCATACTTGAATCGTGCGAGAAGAAGCCCACCAGCGTCTCTTTTTCCATAACGCTACTGGTGAAGAAGGCAGTGTGAAGTAGGCCGTTTAATACTCAGAAAGCAAGAGTATCGTGTCTGAGTCTCACTCTCATTGGTCCACAGCGCCACTCATCTGGGAGGCCATCACCACTCCAACACCAAAGAAAAGTCTCTTAAATTGACTTAGGATGAGGTTTTTGCCCCATATTTTTTGCTTCTGGGTGATTTGAGCTTTGTTGTTAACGTCCAAGGCTCCACCTCCGGAAGCGGGGGCATAGTAAGATCGTATTGTGTCGGCATCCAGGAGGGTATATCTATTGGATCTATTTTCAGTTGTTGCCAAATCGCCTCGAGATCTTCCGGGGTTCTGACCGTCAATCTGTGTCCTGCATCATTGATTGCTAGGCCAAATGGAAACAGCCAGGAGTATTGAATTCCTTTTGATTTCAGAGCTTCTAGAAGCGGACGCAGTATCCGTCTTTTTGCCAGAGTAGAAGGCGCGATGTCTTGGAAGAATAACAGTGTCGCATCGTTCTATTTAAATGTCTGGCGGGTTCTTGCGGCATTCAAAATGGCACTTGTGTCTGTGAAGGAAAGCAGGCCGCAGATTACATCCCTTGGCTGGTCTCCGTTTTTTGGTTTGGGTCTAATTACTCTGTGTATTCTTTCGATTTGGATGTGAGTGGCCCTCTCTTCTCCCAGTAAGTCAGTAAAAATGTCTTCAGCCACTTTGCGTAAGGATTCTGCTGCCCAGTATTCCGGTAGACATTTTATCCGGATGTTAAAAAAGTCACAGTGGCCTATAAGTCCTCATAAAATTCAAATGTAAACTTTCACCGACAAGAACTTTACTAATACTAAAATCATAAACTTTATTAATATATTTTAAAAAAGAACGGAAAGGGGGAGGGACCATATACGGACATACATAAATGAAAAGACTTCTTTTTGAAAATCTTGGTCCGTCTTTTGGATAACAAGACCAAATCTACACTCACTACTTCTGTTATTTTCTGAGTGTAGACGTTACTTCTTTTCTTTTTCCACTACCCATATAACTTGTATGTGCTAAAGAGGATTAGTGCCTCTTGCACAATGTTATACTGGGACGGGTAATCATAGACATCGAAGGTGATGGAATAATTTGACTCTGTCACCAACGCATTATGCTTGTACGTCTTCTATCCAAGGAAGAAGCGTTAGTTCATATAATACCCCTAGATCGTATCAGCAGAAAGGATCAGCACTTATGTTGTGCTTTCTATATCTGTACACACTATATAACATGGACAACCTCAGATTGAATAAGTTAGAGGGGTCGATGTTTATTAGCACTTTTATTGTACTTTTTATTATACCAATACACACTGTCACATCAACGCGTTTCTGTGACACTATTTTCACGTGTCACTTCATCAGGACGGACTGGCTGTGTACATTTCAAGTCGTTATTATTTGCTTAATTAGGGTTAGTGCTTGTTAGCTATTCACTCTCTAAACAACCAAACGACTGTACTGATGACGTCGTCGTTTGGTGCTACCTACTCCTCTTCAAACCACGTTAAACTGCGGTGGCAAGAAAGTATCACAGCTCCTCAGACACGTATAAGTATGTCCACAAGAAAGGGGATCTTAATGAGTAATAGATACAAAGGCATTGGATCACTTCAGATGCTGCATATGTTACTTCTCACATTGATTACACAACTTCTTCTCATGACCAAAACCACATTTACGGGGTTAATGTATTGAAGCCAAGCCCCTCAATGCACGACTAGATTGTTAATAATATAAATTCATGCAACAGCTTATAATGTTCCTGACCTCTCAGATTATCCACCTATTTCACGCGATGCAAACCCACATTTAAAGGGTATATGCGCTTAGGTGATTAATTAGGTCAGGAAAGATCCTTGATAGATAAGCCTCAATATATTATAATTGATATCTACAGGGAGCTTCATGAACTAAGTACATGATTCCGTTGATGAGAGAATCCTTATTTAGTGCAATAGTTCATTTAAGCAAATCCCGCATAGGTATGGTCTGACTAGTGCTTGTGCATCTGAGAAATTTGTAAAACCCTCATTTGCGGAACATAGAGAAAAAAGTAGCCCACATTTACGGGGCAGAGGAGTAGAAAGAGGCCCACATTTACGGGGCAGAGGAGTAAGGAAGAAGTAAAGAAGCCCACATTTATGGGGCAGAGAGTGTTAGGGAATCCACATTAGTGGAGTAGAAGGATGAAGATTAAAGTCACGTCGGCCGCATTAGATGGCAAGCAACCAGCGTGACCAGCAGGAGACAGAGCTGGTCTGTAAGTGTCTTTCACCTTCTTTTATATGTGTAGCTCCACCTTTTCTTCTTAGGGGCACGTCCTTTACAACCAATCAGAGCAATCCAGTCATTTAGGGCTCGTGGGCGAATTCTCGCGATACTTGGTGACGTCATCACGTCACGTCGTCGCTCGATACGTGCGCTGCCGGGTTCAGGGATCTCTCTCACACAGCCAAGTCTCGCGACATTAGTGACGTCATCACGTCACGTCGCCGCTCGATACACGCGCCGACGGGTCCTGGGATCTCCGCATGTAACGTTGCCATCGCTACCAGGACGCCGGCGAAGCAACAGAGATGTCAGAGAGCGCTTCCACCAGCTCAGAGACACTCCATGAACACCGGCACAATAGCCAAATGTTGTCATGGCTCCCAGGACGCTCGATTCTCATACATACGTCCTGTTTTCAAGGCAGATGATTATGTTGCTGTGTATCCATAAAGATATTTTAATATAGAGCCTACTTACGTTTAAGTACTGGATCAAACATATTATATATAAAGCAGCAATTTGCATATAACAATGCGCTTTTTATGATTTATTGGAGAAAGGAACAAATAAGCCCCAATGAAGATGATATAAATAGCAAAGGTCATTCTTTATATCACATATTACAGGACACTTTTTTGTTTTTAACTAAACAGGTAAGTCTATTAGTTATTAATATCAATATTACGATGTTCCTTTTACAGATTTCTTACAAGATGATATAGAACTACATAATAAAGTTATTAGGATTCTTTTCACTTCAATAATCAAATGATGTTAGTTTCACACGTCACTTACGGCGACACAGGAGATAAATAGAATAGATGCTTAGGTTGCGAACGCACTTATTCGAAGAGTGTTAAGCTATAAAGTCAAACCAGGCGCTGCATCAGACAGTTTTTTTATATAGTAGTGTCCGTTTTTAAGCCATCAATATTGGGTTTATATATTTTATTTTGCGCAGGTGAAATGCACTTTAAGCTGTATATTCATCTTAAATGAAAGACGTAAATGATAAGCATTCATTTAATCCCTTTGGTGCGCACGAATCCATTCTAAAGATCCATCCGGATTCTTTTTGTTGGAGTTTTCTATCCACATCTCCACGTCTTCCGTTGCTTCTTATTACCTCTATTCCACGGAACACAACTACATCAGGGTTTCCGCCATGCTTTTCAATGACATGTGTCGCCAAACTTGTTTTCTCGTTTCTATTTATGTTTCCGACATGCGCTAGTACCCGACGGCGCAACTGCTGCATCGTCTTGCCAATGTAGTCCCTAGGGCACGGGCAAGTTGCCATATAGACTACACCGCTCGTTCTGCAGTTAATAAAATCCTTTATAATGAATTCCTTTCCTGTGGACGAACTTCTGAAGGTCTTACATCGGCACATAAATTTACACGCCTTGCATCCTGAACACGGGTAAGAACCCTTAACCGGTTCTGTTTGCAGCCACGTTGTTCTTGGCGGTTTTAGGGAGAGATGGCTATGGACTAGGCGATCTTTTAAATTCCTTCCGCGTCTATATGTAATCATTGGTCGCTCCGACAATAAATCTTTAATGTCTCCATCCTTAGTAAGAATGTCCCAGTATTTACTGA
Organism: Eleutherodactylus coqui; assembly: GCF_035609145.1. Lineage (NCBI taxonomy): Eukaryota > Metazoa > Chordata > Amphibia > Anura > Eleutherodactylidae > Eleutherodactylus > Eleutherodactylus coqui. Next base: position 68,268,661 of record NC_089846.1, read on the forward strand.
GAATATTACGCACATCATGGGATTTCTCATCAAAGGTGCCTATCACCCTGATCACCTTGTCATCCTTGATCTTCTGTTTTACCTCTAAGAGGTCCTCTCTTCTAGATCTTTCAACTTGATTGCAGGCATCTACTACCACATTCTCAGGATAACCTCTATCGAGGAACCTTTTCCGCATTTCTTGGGATTTTTTATGAAACTCCTCCTCACTCGAGCAGTTCCGCCTTGCTCGAATAAACTGGCTTTTAGGGATCCCCCTCTTTAGTGGGGCTGGATGATAACTGCTCCAGTGAAGGAGGGTATTAGACGCTGTTTCCTTTCGAAAAATGGTAGTTTCCAACTGGTTATTCTCTGTTTTTAGGATGGAGAGATCAAGAAATGTGATTTTTTGCGGATTGATCTCTGATGTAAAAAACAAATTGAGATCATTGTTATTCAAACTCGATACAAAATTTTGGAACTCACTTAGATCGCCGGTCCATAGAATAAACACATCATCTATGTAACGGAGCCATAGATCAATTAATGCAGTCCATCTCTCATTTTCTTCACTGAACACTTTAGTTTCCTCCCACCAGCCCAGGTACAAATTAGCGTAACTGGGGGCACATGGGCTCCCCATCGCTGTACCCCTGAGCTGGTGGGAGAATTTACCCTCGAACAGAAAATAATTGTTTTCGAGGACAAACGTCAACAATTGTAGCAGGAAGGAATTATGTTCTTTTAGATGATTCCCTCTTTGGGACAGGAAAAATTCTGTGGCTTCCAAGCCTTTTGCATGGGGAATGGAGCTATACAAGGACTCCACATCGAGACTTGCCAGCATGGTTCCTGGAGATAAGGTAATACCCTCAATTTTCTTCAAAACATCCATCGTGTCCCTGACATAGGCGGGCAGAGCTTCGACAAAAGGCCTCAATAACTGATCTAGATATTTACTAATCCCCTGGGTTATGCTGTTAATACCAGAGACAATAGGTCTCCCTTTGAGGGGCGTCAAGCCTTTATGTATCTTAGGTAACCCATAAAAAGTCGCAATCTGAGGGTTTTTTGGACACATAAAGGAGAACTCTTTTTCACTAATCAGTAATTTCTCTTTTGCTACTGATAGAATCTCTTTTAATTTTTTGAGAAAACCATCAGTCGGATCGAATCCTAGAGTTTCATACGTCAGTTTGTCATTTAGAATTTTGAGGCACATCTGTCGATAGTTCTCCCGGTCAAGGACCACAATGTTCCCCCCTTTGTCAGAGGGTTTTACTATAATCTCCATGTCCGTTTCAAGCGCCAGCATTGCATTCTTTTGTTTAGATGTTAAATTCTGCTGTTTGAAGTTCCTCTTCTGAGACAGGTCTTTGAGATCTCTAAGGACCATGGACTCAAATAAGTCAATAAAAGGGCAATCCCCATACGGGGTACTTGTACTCTTTAACTTGAGATCCGTAAATGGTCCATGTCCTGGATCCCTCTCATTCTCTCGTTCAAGGTCTTCAAGCATTTCAAGAGCCTCTCGATCTTCATAGTCCAGACCCATCTCCTTACACTTTTTCCTTCCCTCAATGATAAAGTGTTTTCTCCAACGCAGCTTGCGAAGAAAAAGAGAGATATCCTTTGTCCACTCAAAACAATTAAACCGATTGGTGGGAATAAACGACAGACCTTTTTTCAGAAGTGTTTGTTCGTCCACAGATAAAGTTCTAGAGGAAAGGTTCACTATTTGTAGTTCGTCTCCGTTGGATTTATCAAGAGGATCCTTAAGATACCCTGTTTCTATTGAAAGGCCACTACTTGATGTTGGGTGATCCGCTTGTTTATTCGGTCTCACACTACGTATTAGAAGGTCCCCATGCTTCCTCGATCTCTCAGCATATAGCTGGAGATCGGCTGACCTAAAAAACGATTGTCATTTAGTCCATATCTTCCCCTACCCCGTGCTCTTGATCTATTACCTCCCCTTCCTCTAGATCTTTCCGGGAAATGAGCTCTTCTAGATGTTTCTGTACCAGAGAGCTCACCTTCCGATGAACTTAGCTCCGATTCTGTATGGGAGCGTGATTCATATACCCGATTTTCCTTAAAGTCGGCGAGATCCCTTTTAAATTGGAAATGTTTCCGTTCTTTTAAGAAACAGGTATATTTCTCTATTGTTAATTTAAGTGTATTCTCCCTTTTTTCAAAATCCTGTTCACTAGAGAATTTTTTAGTTTCTTTAATTAGTTCCTCAAGTGTTTTACTGTTTTTCTCGAGATTTTGTTTTTCCTCATCCAAAAGTAGGTTCATGAATCTAAACGAGCTCTCAGTAGCTTCTTGTTCCCATTTCGCAAGGAAGGGACTATTACGTAGCTTCGGGGGGGGGGGGGGGGCGATATGGACCCTCAGACCTCGTGGTACGATCTTATTTTCTAAATAATTAGAGAGACCTTGAACCTCCCACCATGTCCGTACGTAGTCCTTGTAGGCCTTGGTAAGGCCTTTAAAGGCCTGATTAATAGACGTAACCTGAAAATTGATATCCAAGTCCTGGTTTGAGAATACAGACCTTGCTTCAGTCAGCCAGGAACCTGTATCAATTTGTCCTGACAGAAAGCCAGCCATAGAGAGAATTCAAAAAGTCACAGTGGCCTATAAGTCCTCATAAAATTCAAATGTAAACTTTCACCGACAAGAACTTTACTAATACTAAAATCATAAACTTTATTAATATATTTTAAAAAAGAACGGAAAGGGGGAGGGACCATATACGGACATACATAAATGAAAAGACTTCTTTTTGAAACTCTTGGTCCGTCTTTTGGATAACAAGACCAAATCTACACTCACTACTTCTGTTATTTTCTGAGTGTAGACGTTACTTCTTTTCTTTTTCCACTACCCATATAACTTGTATGTGCTAAAGAGGATTAGTGCCTCTTGCACAATGTTATACTGGGACGGGTAATCATAGACATCGAAGGTGATGGAATAATTTGACTCTGTCACCAACCGCCAAGAACAATGTGGCTGCAAACAGAACTGGTTAAGGGTTCTTACCCGTGTTCAGGATGCAAGGCGTGTAAATTTATGTGCCGATGTAAGACCTTCAGAAGTTCGTCCACAGGAAAGGAATTCATTATAAAGGATTTTATTAACTGCAGAACGAGCGGTGTAGTCTATATGGCAACTTGCCCGTGCCCTAGGGACTACATTGGCAAGACGATGCAGCAGTTGCGCCGTCGGGTACTAGCGCATGTCGGAAACATAAATAGAAACGAGAAAACAAGTTTGGCGACACATGTCATTGAAAAGCATGGCGGAAACCCTGATGTAGTTGTGTTCCGTGGAATAGAGGTAATAAGAAGCAACGGAAGACGTGGAGATGTGGATAGAAAACTCCAACAAAAAGAATCCGGATGGATCTTTAGAATGGATTCGTGCGCACCAAAGGGATTAAATGAATGCTTATCATTTACGTCTTTCATTTAAGATGAATATACAGCTTAAAGTGCATTTCACCTGCGCAAAATAAAATATATAAACCCAATATTGATGGCTTAAAAACGGACACTACTATATAAAAAAACTGTCTGATGCAGCGCCTGGTTTGACTTTATAGCTTAACACTCTTCGAATAAGTGCGTTCGCAACCTAAGCATCTATTCTATTTATCTCCTGTGTCGCCGTAAGTGACGTGTGAAACTAACATCATTTGATTATTGAAGTGAAAAGAATCCTAATAACTTTATTATGTAGTTCTATATCATCTTGTAAGAAGTCTGTAAAAGGAACATCGTAATATTGATATTAATAACTAAGTCGTTTGGTTGTTTAGAGAGTGAATAGCTAACAAGCACTAACCCTAATTAAGCAAATAATAACGACTTGAAATGTACACAGCCAGTCCGTCCTGATGAAGTGACACGTGAAAATAGTGTCACAGAAACGCGTTGATGTGACAGTGTGTATTGGTATAATAAAAAGTACAATAAAAGTGCTAATAAACATCGACCCCTCTAACTTATTCAATCTGAGGTTGTCCATGTTATATAGTGTGTACAGATATAGAAAGCACAACATAAGTGCTGATCCTTTCTGCTGATACGATCTAGGGGTATTATATGAACTAACGCTTCTTCCTTGGATAGAAGACGTACAAGCATAATGCGTTGGTGACAGAGTCAAATTATTCCATCACCTTCGATGTCTATGATTACCCGTCCCAGTATAACATTGTGCAAGAGGCACTAATCCTCTTTAGCACATACAAGTTATATGGGTAGTGGAAAAAGAAAAGAAGTAACGTCTACACTCAGAAAATAACAGAAGTAGTGAGTGTAGATTTGGCCTTGTTATCCAAAAGACGGACCAAGATTTTCAAAAAGAAGTCTTTTCATTTATGTATGTCCGTATATGGTCCCTCCCCCTTTCCGTTCTTTTTTAAAATATATTAATAAAGTTTATGATTTTAGTATTAGTAAAGTTCTTGTCGGTGAAAGTTTACATTTGAATTTTATGAGGACTTATAGGCCACTGTGACTTTTTGAATTCTCTCTATGGCTGGCTTTCTGTCAGGACAAATTGATACAGGTTCCTGGCTGACTGAAGCAAGGTCTGTATTCTCAAACCAGGACTTGGATATCAATTTTCAGGTTACGTCTATTAATCAGGCCTTTAAAGGCCTTACCAAGGCCTACAAGGACTACGTACGGACATGGTGGGAGGTTCAAGGTCTCTCTAATTATTTAGAAAATAAGATCGTACCACGAGGTCTGAGGGTCCATATTGCCCCCCCCCCCCCGAAGCTACGTAATAGTCCCTTCCTTGCGAAATGGGAACAAGAAGCTACTGAGAGCTCGTTTAGATTCATGAACCTACTTTTGGATGAGGAAAAACATAATCTCGAGAAAAACAGTAAAACACTTGAGGAACTAATTAAAGAAACTAAAAAATTCTCTAGTGAACAGGATTTTGAAAAAAGGGAGAATACACTTAAATTAACAATAGAGAAATATACCTGTTTCTTAAAAGAACGGAAACATTTCCAATTTAAAAGGGATCTCGCCGACTTTAAGGAAAATCGGGTATATGAATCACGCTCCCATACAGAATCGGAGCTAAGTTCATCGGAAGGTGAGCTCTCTGGTACAGAAACATCTAGAAGAGCTCATTTCCCGGAAAGATCTAGAGGAAGGGGAGGTAATAGATCAAGAGCACGGGGTAGGGGGAGATATGGACTAAATGACAATCGTTTTTTAGGTCAGCCGATCTCCAGCTATATGCTGAGAGATCGAGGAAGCATGGGGACCTTCTAAAACGTAGTGTGAGACCGAATAAACAAGCGGATCACCCAACATCAAGTAGTGGCCTTTCAATAGAAACAGGGTATCTTAAGGATCCTCTTGATAAATCCAACGGAGACGAACTACAAATAGTGAACCTTTCCTCTAGAACTTTATCTGTGGACGAACAAACACTTCTGAAAAAAGGTCTGTCGTTTATTCCCACCAATCGGTTTAATTGTTTTGAGTGGACAAAGGATATCTCTCTTTTTCTTCGCAAGCTGCGTTGGAGAAAACACTTTATCATTGAGGGAAGGAAAAAGTGTAAGGAGATGGGTCTGGACTATGAAGATCGAGAGGCTCTTGAAATGCTTGAAGACCTTGAACGAGAGAATGAGAGGGATCCAGGACATGGACCATTTACGGATCTCAAGTTAAAGAGTACAAGTACCCCGTATGGGGATTGTCCTTTTATTGACTTATTTGAGTCCATGGTCCTTAGAGATCTCAAAGACCTGTCTCAGAAGAGGAACTTCAAACAGCAGAATTTAACATCTAAACAAAAGAATGCAATGCTGGCGCTTGAAACGGACATGGAGATTATAGTAAAACCCTCTGACAAAGGGGGGAACATTGTGGTCCTTGACCGGGAGAACTATCGACAGATGTGCCTCAAAATTCTAAATGACAAACTGACGTATGAAACTCTAGGATTCGATCCGACTGATGGTTTTCTCAAAAAATTAAAAGAGATTCTATCAGTAGCAAAAGAGAAATTACTGATTAGTGAAAAAGAGTTCTCCTTTATGTGTCCAAAAAACCCTCAGATTGCGACTTTTTATGGGTTACCTAAGATACATAAAGGCTTGACGCCCCTTAAAGGGAGACCTATTGTCTCTGGTATTAACAGCATAACCCAGGGGATTAGTAAATATCTAGATCAGTTATTGAGGCCTTTTGTCGAAGCTCTGCCCGCCTATGTCAGGGACACGATGGATGTTTTGAAGAAAATTGAGGGTATTACCTTATCTCCAGGAACCATGCTGGCAAGTCTCGATGTGGAGTCCTTGTATAGCTCCATTCCCCATGCAAAAGGCTTGGAAGCCACAGAATTTTTCCTGTCCCAAAGAGGGAATCATCTAAAAGAACATAATTCCTTCCTGCTACAATTGTTGACGTTTGTCCTCGAACACAATTATTTTCTGTTCGAGGGTAAATTCTCCCACCAGCTCAGGGGTACAGCGATGGGGAGCCCATGTGCCCCCAGTTACGCTAATTTGTACCTGGGCTGGTGGGAGGAAACTAAAGTGTTCAGTGAAGAAAATGAGAGATGGACTGCATTAATTGATCTATGGCTCCGTTACATAGATGATGTGTTTATTCTATGGACCGGCGATCTAAGTGAGTTCCAAAATTTTGTATCGAGTTTGAATAACAATGATCTCAATTTGTTTTTTACATCAGAGATCAATCCGCAAAAAAATCACATTTCTTGATCTCTCCATCCTAAAAACAGAGAATAACCAGTTGGAAACTACCATTTTTCGAAAGGAAACAGCGTCTAATACCCTCCTTCACTGGAGCAGTTATCATCCAGCCCCACTAAAGAGGGGGATCCCTAAAAGCCAGTTTATTCGAGCAAGGCGGAACTGCTCGAGTGAGGAGGAGTTTCATAAAAAATCCCAAGAAATGCGGAAAAGGTTCCTCGATAGAGGTTATCCTGAGAATGTGGTAGTAGATGCCTGCAATCAAGTTGAAAGATCTAGAAGAGAGGACCTCTTAGAGGTAAAACAGAAGATCAAGGATGACAAGGTGATCAGGGTGATAGGCACCTTTGATGAGAAATCCCATGATGTGCGTAATATTCTCAGTAAATACTGGGACATTCTTACTAAGGATGGAGACATTAAAGATTTATTGTCGGAGCGACCAATGATTACATATAGACGCGGAAGGAATTTAAAAGATCGCCTAGTCCATAGCCATCTCTCCCTAAAACCGCCAAGAACAACGTGGCTGCAAACAGAACCGGTTAAGGGTTCTTACCCGTGTTCAGGATGCAAAGTGTGTAAATTTATGTGCCGATGTAAGACCTTCAGAAGTTCGTCCACAGGAAAGGAATTCATTATAAAGGATTTTATTAACTGCAGAACGAGCGGTGTAGTCTATATGGCAACTTGCCCATGCCCTAGGGACTACATTGGCAAGACGATGCAGCAGTTGCGCCGTCGGGTACTAGCGCATGTCGGAAACATAAATAGAAACGAGAAAACAAGTTTGGCGACACATGTCATTGAAAAGCATGGCGGAAACCCTGATGTAGTTGTGTTCCGTGGAATAGAGGTAATAAGAAGCAACGGAAGACGTGGAGATGTGGATAGAAAACTCCAACAAAAAGAATCCGGATGGATCTTTAGAATGGATTCGTGCGCACCAAAGGGATTAAATGAATGCTTATCATTTACGTCTTTCATTTAAGATGAATATACAGCTTAAAGTGCATTTCACCTGCGCAAAATAAAATATATAAACCCAATATTGATGGCTTAAAAACGGACACTACTATATAAAAAAACTGTCTGATGCAGCGCCTGGTTTGACTTTATAGCTTAACACTCTTCGAATAAGTGCGTTCGCAACCTAAGCATCTATTCTATTTATCTCCTGTGTCGCCGTAAGTGACGTGTGAAACTAACATCATTTGATTATTGAAGTGAAAAGAATCCTAATAACTTTATTATGTAGTTCTATATCATCTTGTAAGAAATCTGTAAAAGGAACATCGTAATATTGATATTAATAACTAATAGACTTACCTGTTTAGTTAAAAACAAAAAAGTGTCCTGTAATATGTGATATAAAGAATGACCTTTGCTATTTATATCATCTTCATTGGGGCTTATTTGTTCCTTTCTCCAATAAATCATAAAAAGCGCATTGTTATATGCAAATTGCTGCTTTATATATAATATGTTTGATCCAGTACTTAAACGTAAGTAGGCTCTATATTAAAATATCTTTATGGATACACAGCAACATAATCATCTGCCTTGAAAACAGGACGTATGTATGAGAATCGAGCGTCCTGGGAGCCATGACAACATTTGGCTATTGTGCCGGTGTTCATGGAGTGTCTCTGAGCTGGTGGAAGCGCTCTCTGACATCTCTGTTGCTTCGCCGGCGTCCTGGTAGCGATGGCAACGTTACATGCGGAGATCCCAGGACCCGTCGGCGCGTGTATCGAGCGGCGACGTGACGTGATGACGTCACTAATGTCGCGAGACTTGGCTGTGTGAGAGAGATCCCTGAACCCGGCAGCGCACGTATCGAGCGACGACGTGACGTGATGACGTCACCAAGTATCGCGAGAATTCGCCCACGAGCCCTAAATGACTGGATTGCTCTGATTGGTTGTAAAGGACGTGCCCCTAAGAAGAAAAGGTGGAGCTACACATATAAAAGAAGGTGAAAGACACTTACAGACCAGCTCTGTCTCCTGCTGGTCACGCTGGTTGCTTGCCATCTAATGCGGCCGACGTGACTTTAATCTTCATCCTTCTACTCCACTAATGTGGATTCCCTAATACTCTCTGCCCCATAAATGCGGGCTTCTTTACTTCTTCCTTACTCCTCTGCCCCGTAAATGTGGGCCTCTTTCTACTCCTCTGCCCCGTAAATGTGGGCTACTTTTTTCTCTATGTTCCGCAAATGAGGGTTTTACAAATTTCTCAGATGCACAAGCACTAGTCAGACCATACCTATGCGGGATTTGCTTAAATGAACTATTGCACTAAATAAGGATTCTCTCATCAACGGAATCATGTGCTTAGTTCATGAAGCTCCCTGTAGATATCAATTATAATATATTGAGGCTTATCTATCAAGGATCTTTCCTGACCTAATTAATCACCTAAGCGCATATACCCTTTAAATGTGGGTTTGCATCGCGTGAAATAGGTGGATAATCTGAGAGGTCAGGAACATTATAAGCTGTTGCATGAATTTATATTATTAACAATCTAGTCGTGCATTGAGGGGCTTGGCTTCAATACATTAACCCCGTAAATGTGGTTTTGGTCATGAGAAGAAGTTGTGTAATCAATGTGAGAAGTAACATATGCAGCATCTGAAGTGATCCAATGCCTTTGTATCTATTACTCATTAAGATCCCCTTTCTTGTGGACATACTTATACGTGTCTGAGGAGCTGTGATACTTTCTTGCCACCGCAGTTTAACGTGGTTTGAAGAGAAGTAGGTAGCACCAAACGACGACGTCATCAGTACAGTCGTTTGGTTGTTTAGAGAGTGAATAGCTAACAAGCACTAACCCTAATTAAGCAAATAATAACGACTTGAAATGTACACAGCCAGTCCGTCCTGATGAAGTGACACGTGAAAATAGTGTCACAGAAACGCGTTGATGTGACAGTGTGTATTGGTATAATAAAAAGTACAATAAAAGTGCTAATAAACATCGACCCCTCTAACTTATTCAATCTGAGGTTGTCCATGTTATATAGTGTGTACAGATATAGAAAGCACAACATAAGTGCTGATCCTTTCTGCTGATACGATCTAGGGGTATTATATGAACTAACGCTTCTTCCTTGGATAGAAGACGTACAAGCATAATGCGTTGGTGACAGAGTCAAATTATTCCATCACCTTCGATGTCTATGATTACCCGTCCCAGTATAACATTGTGCAAGAGGCACTAATCCTCTTTAGCACATACAAGTTATATGGGTAGTGGAAAAAGAAAAGAAGTAACGTCTACACTCAGAAAATAACAGAAGTAGTGAGTGTAGATTTGGTCTTGTTATCCAAAAGACGGACCAAGATTTTCAAAAAGAAGTCTTTTCATTTATGTATGTCCGTATATGGTCCCTCCCCCTTTCCGTTCTTTTTTAAAATATATTAATAAAGTTTATGATTTTAGTATTAGTAAAGTTCTTGTCGGTGAAAGTTTACATTTGAATTTTATGAGGACTTATAGGCCACTGTGACTTTTTGAATTCTCTCTATGGCTGGCTTTCTGTCAGGACAAATTGATACAGGTTCCTGGCTGACTGAAGCAAGGTCTGTATTCTCAAACCAGGACTTGGATATCAATTTTCAGGTTACGTCTATTAATCAGGCCTTTAAAGGCCTTACCAAGGCCTACAAGGACTACGTACGGACATGGTGGGAGGTTCAAGGTCTCTCTAATTATTTAGAAAATAAGATCGTACCACGAGGTCTGAGGGTCCATATCGCCCCCCCCCCCCCCCCGAAGCTACGTAATAGTCCCTTCCTTGCCCCTTCCTTGCGAAATGGGAACAAGAAGCTACTGAGAGCTCGTTTAGATTCATGAACCTACTTTTGGATGAGGAAAAACAAAATCTCGAGAAAAACAGTAAAACACTTGAGGAACTAATTAAAGAAACTAAAAAATTCTCTAGTGAACAGGATTTTGAAAAAAGGGAGAATACACTTAAATTAACAATAGAGAAATATACCTGTTTCTTAAAAGAACGGAAACATTTCCAATTTAAAAGGGATCTCGCCGACTTTAAGGAAAATCGGGTATATGAATCACGCTCCCATACAGAATCGGAGCTAAGTTCATCGGAAGGTGAGCTCTCTGGTACAGAAACATCTAGAAGAGCTCATTTCCCGGAAAGATCTAGAGGAAGGGGAGGTAATAGATCAAGAGCACGGGGTAGGGGGAGATATGGACTAAATGACAATCGTTTTTTAGGTCAGCCGATCTCCAGCTATATGCTGAGAGATCGAGGAAGCATGGGGACCTTCTAATACGTAGTGTGAGACCGAATAAACAAGCGGATCACCCAACATCAAGTAGTGGCCTTTCAATAGAAACAGGGTATCTTAAGGATCCTCTTGATAAATCCAACGGAGACGAACTACAAATAGTGAACCTTTCCTCTAGAACTTTATCTGTGGACGAACAAACACTTCTGAAAAAAGGTCTGTCGTTTATTCCCACCAATCGGTTTAATTGTTTTGAGTGGACAAAGGATATCTCTCTTTTTCTTCACAAGCTGCGTTGGAGAAAACACTTTATCATTGAGGGAAGGAAAAAGTGTAAGGAGATGGGTCTGGACTATGAAGATCGAGAGGCTCTTGAAATGCTTGAAGACCTTGAACGAGAGAATGAGAGGGATCCAGGACATGGACCATTTACGGATCTCAAGTTAAAGAGTACAAGTACCCCGTATGGGGATTGTCCTTTTATTGACTTATTTGAGTCCATGGTCCTTAGAGATCTCAAAGACCTGTCTCAGAAGAGGAACTTCAAACAGCAGAATTTAACATCTAAACAAAAGAATGCAATGCTGGCGCTTGAAACGGACATGGAGATTATAGTAAAACCCTCTGACAAAGGGGGGAACATTGTGGTCCTTGACCGGGAGAACTATCGACAGATGTGCCTCAAAATTCTAAATGACAAACTGACGTATGAAACTCTAGGATTCGATCCGACTGATGGTTTTCTCAAAAAATTAAAAGAGATTCTATCAGTAGCAAAAGAGAAATTACTGATTAGTGAAAAAGAGTTCTCCTTTATGTGTCCAAAAAACCCTCAGATTGCGACTTTTTATGGGTTACCTAAGATACATAAAGGCTTGACGCCCCTCAAAGGGAGACCTATTGTCTCTGGTATTAACAGCATAACCCAGGGGATTAGTAAATATCTAGATCAGTTATTGAGGCCTTTTGTCGAAGCTCTGCCCGCCTATGTCAGGGACACGATGGCATGGAAAGTCCAACTAACGCCAACAGCTGTGACGACTTAAAACGCAGTGAAAAGTCCTTCAGCGCAAATATTGCGAACACATCCTCCCCCTCTGACCAGAGGGCGGGCGGGCGTCTTCTCTCTGACTCTTCTCCTCGTGGACTGCCGACTCCTCCCCTTCCTCTCTACACTTCCTTTCCTCCCGAACCCCTCCCCTTGTCGCTTCTTCTATTAACCCTTTCTAAACCCTCTCGCCCCCCAGTCCCTAGCCCCTATTCCTATGCGGTCTGTTGCTTTCTAGACTGGGGGGACTACCTCTTACCTTTTAACTTGCTCCAACGTAATAATAAGATACTAAATAGTAACGGCGCAACATAATAATAAAGACACAATATACCTTGCTGGCATAAACTTTTGTGGGAAGGCCACAGCTTTATTAACTTTTTATTAACCGAACGTTATTAATTTTCTCTCCTATCTCTTCCCATGCCTAAAAGTCTCGTAACAAGTCAAAGTCCAATAAACAGCACCAGGCGTGAGAAGGCCCCTAAACGGCCTGTAAACGCCTTCCTTTTCCGCTGGCATGGAAAGTCCAACTAACGCCACGAAGGATGCAGCGTGTACGCTGCATTCCGCCCCCCACATGCCAGCGACAAAGCCGCCTCCACCCCGTCCTGCAATCCTGACAGGAAAGTATCCATCCCGATGTCGCTGAGGTGCACCCCGTCGCACCTCAACATACCCGGCTCCCTCCTCTCCAGCTCCCAATGTCTTACTGCCACTCCGCCTAGAGATCTAACGAATTTCGACATCTTGAAATTAATACTTCTTCTCACCTTCTCGATGGCCTCCGCGTCTCTTGCTTCCCTCCAGAATCTCCTCGCCACGATGTCTGACCACACCAGTATAACATCCTTAAAAAACTCTTTAAAACGAACCATATCTTCTTTTATTAGTGCCGTTAGCTCCGCTACTTTCATCCTCCCTAAATCATTGCCTCCGGCATGAATCACCAGGATCACCCTTTCCGGAGACCATCTGCTGATATACAGGACTTCACGGAGCAGCCTGGCCCAGTGCAAACCCCTAATACCGTGCCATCGCACTTGCGTTTCTTGTAGTCCCAAGTTCGCCCCCATGGGCCGTGCTCTCGCTCTCCTCTCGGCCCAATAAATATATGAATGGCCGACCAACCAAACCGTCCAGCCTGCTACTGTAAAGGAAAAACAAAAGAAAACACCAACCAAACTAACTTATTAATCCTAAGTTTTTACAAAACTCTTAGATCCGGTCGGACATAAGACCTGTAGGCCTCCGACCTCCACCGACCCACCCTCTTCACCTCTTCTCCCTTAAGTCCGCACGCAAAAGCTGACGTCGCTGCGCCAATCCGAAACGAGTGCGTTCCAAACTCACTTGGCTCGAAACCTAGCTCGGACAGGCATGTGCGCATGACTGCCCTGAACTGAAAGTTCGTCAGCGGGGAGCCTGACGCGTGCGCTAACAGAGGACCCGCTCCTCTATGCGTTTTTATGAAGTCTCTCAGCAGAGCAACCGGGCAGCATGCTGACCCTATAGCTGCTATACGCAGCCATTCGCCTGCGCCATAGACGTCCGTCTTGGACTTCCTGATGCATAGCTTCACATCCTGTTCGCCGACGAGGGCGTCCGCAAAAAGCAGGCCGCCCTGTCTAGTCCTGCTAGGGGATACTAGCTCCCCCAGCCGCAGCGCCGCAAAAAAGGCCAACGAAAAAGCTACCCGGAACAACTTTACCTCCTGCTCGTTACTGCAGACCAAACCCAACCCTTCCAACATTGCACCCAATAATTCAAAAGTTATAGGTCGTCTACCGTCTCTAGACGACTTCTCTTTCTTCCAACCTTTGATTATCTGTCCAAAAACGAAATCTTTTGTGACATCGCGAGCGCCATGAAGCTTAAGCAAAAATGCGATTGCCGTCAGGTGCTTCCGTGCCGCGTCCGCCGACGCGCCCCGTTTTCGCAAGCCCGTTAGAGTATCTAGCGTCACCGATCTCGCCTGCTCTTCGTCGGGAAATACCCCCCCCCCCGCTGCCGCTATCCATGCTGTCCAGATATTACTATACCGCCTCCATGTCGATTCCGCAACTGAGCTGCGAATCAGCATTAGGAGCTCTCTTCTACTATCCCCCACAAGAAAGCCGGGCAACGTACCCCCTCGACGTCTGCCGTCGGGTGCAGCTCCCTGAAGCTCTCCATCTGGAAACGAGAAAGAGCGTCAGCAGTTCTATTAACTGTACCTGGCACGTGTCTTGCCTTTAATTTTACGTTGCACCGCAAACATCTCAACACCAATTGACGAAGGACCGCCAAAACCAAACCAGACGAAGAAGACTGCTTGTTCACAGCTCTCACCACCGTCTGATTATCCGACCAAAAACATATGCTTTTATCCTTCAATCTCGCTCCCCAAATTTCCATGGCCACCAACAGGGGGAAAATTTCCAGTAACGCAATGTTCTTCACCCATCGTCTGGACACCCACTCCCCCGGCCAAGGAGCGTTACACCAACTGTTCTCCAGTATGATTCCGAAACCGCATGCGCCCGACGCGTCCGAGAAAAGGGACAGGCTCTCGTTCGCCAGTTCCGCCGATTGGCAGATCACCTGACCATTGAAAGCCTGGAGAAAAATCCGCCACACGTGCAGGTCTGCCCGAATACCTTTTGTAACTCTTATGAAATGATGCTTTTCTTTAACCCCCGCCGTGGCCAGCGACAGGCGCCTGGCAAACGGGCGGCCCATAGGAATGACCCTACAAGCAAAATTCAGCAAGCCCGTCAAAACCTGAAACTGATGCAGTGTAGCTTTTCGCGAACCGCCAACCGTCTCCACCACTTGCCGCAATCTAAGAACTTTATCCTCTGGCAACCGAAAAACCATCTCGCAAGAGTCTATCTCTATACCCAAAAAGGTGAGGCACGACAAAGGACCGACCGTCTTTTCCCGCGACAGCGGAACCCCCGCCTTTTCCATCAGAGCCTGAAATGACGCAAGTAGCAAACCGCATATCTCTGACCCTGCTGGACCAATGAACAGGAAATCATCTAAATAGTGCAGTGCCGATGAGATGCCCGTCTCGAATCTCAACATCCATTCCAAAAAGCAACTGAAAACCTCGAAGTAGTAGCACGAGATGGAGCAACCCATGGGCAGGCACAGATCCACAAAAAACAACCCGTCGACCCGGCAACCCAAAAGATGAAAACAATCCGGGTGTACCGGGAGCAGCCAGAAGGCCGATTCAATATCCGCCTTTGCCAGCAATGCTCCGGGACCCGCCTGCCGTACCAAGTCTATCGCCCTGTCGAAAGACGTGTATGACACCGCAGTTTGCTCTTTTGAGATCCCATCGTTGACCGAGTCACCTGTTGGGAAAGACAGATGATGGATAAGCCGGAATTTACCAGGTTCCCTTTTTGGGACCAACCCCAATGGAGAAACCCGCAAATTCTCAAACGGCGGCTCCCTGAAAGGACCCGCCATGCGACCCAGTTCTACTTCCTTAAGCAGCTTATCCATCACCAAACTCTTGTTGTCGCGAGCCGATTTTAAATTGGGACTAAGTGTAAGAGCCGAACCCGAGATGTGGGGAATAAGGAAGCCAGAGGTAAAACCCGCTTTAAGTAGGCTTGCCTCCTGCTTCCTGTGATACCTGGCGAACCACCAATCCAGGTACCGTACGCTCACTGGGGTTGTTCCCAGCCGCGGGCACGCCTGCAACCGACGATGTCTTCTGGCGTCTGAAGCAACGCACCGCTGCGTGTGCTCCTCCGCAGAAGGAACACTCGTGCCAAAATTTACTTGACGCGAGGAACCGACAATGGCCTTCATTGAAAGCCCAGCAGGAACCCGATGGCTTGTGCACCACAGGTGCCTGCTGTCCCGAGCTGGCTCCTGTGGTGGTTCCTGGAAAAAACGATTTGGGAGGTTTTTGTGCCAGGATTAACTGAATCCAGGCGTCAGTCGCCTTAGTGGCCCAACTGACATTCTTCACCCCGGAAATGCGTCGACGAAAATCTTCGTCATAACGCCACCAAGCCGCACCTCCGTGCAGCTTGTAGGCGCTGTGTATCGTGTTGATGTACACCAGCAATTCCGGACCTTTTTGCGGATACTGCTGACAAACAACATGTGCTAAGGTCAGAATCGCTTGCAACCAATTACTGAAAGTTTTAGCGATTCTCGTTTTTTTGTCGACGCCACGCTCCGAAAAACGCTCTTTATCCACAGCGACATGTTCCACAGACAACAATGACCAGATATCCACATACACACCATTCCTTATTTCAAAACCTCTTCCGCGAGGCCAACGCCCAGCGGAGCCACACCACAAAATAGCGAATCCGCGAACCTCAAACCATCTTTACCAAGCTCTTCGCTTGTCCCGCTCGCCTCTACAGACGAAGCCCTGGGTGCGTGAGCCAACAGACCAACCTCAGGCGAGCCTTGACTCCCTGGATGCACATAGGACACTGGTAGTCCTTTTTTATCAAATTGCTTAACCAGCGCCTTTAGCGCTACCATAAAATCGTTATCACCGGGCGATGCAGTGCCCCAGACTTTTGCACATGTTGACTCACCCGCTCTGTTGTCCTCCGGTCTTGCCAAGGGATAAACGGGGGCGGGTGGTCTCATTCTGTGAACCACTGGGCTTTGGGCCGTGTGTCGTACCTGAACTCTATCGTGAGCGACACCACGGTTTTTAGGGCTCCGTACGTCTGAAGCCCCGCAGGCTGCAATCGCTTCGCATTGCCTGCTGCTACGACCGGCTCGCATACTATCTGCGGAAGAAGCCGGGAATACATGAAAAGTGGACCGCGGAGCCCAAGCCTCCACCACTTGGCTGCTACGCCCGCTGGTGTCCCGACCCGCTTCTGTACGCTTGTGTTGCCCCGCACGAGGGGTTCTCCCGCAGCTTGCGCATTCGTCGCCTGAAGATGGTGCCGAAGAGCTAGATTGTGCGTACCTACCCCCCCTTTCCCCGCCCGTTGCACCCGGCCCTGACAACACTCGCTCCCTCCTAACCTGCATACCCAGCTCCGCCCCCTCCTCCCTAACATTCATGTGAGAGATACTCTGATGATAGGCATTTTTTCTCACATGTCCCCCCCCATAAGGCACTCTATGTCTACCTGCTGCATATGCCCTGTGTCGCTTGCTAACAGCCACCTCTGCCTGGGACTCTACGTCCCGCTGCGTTGGGTGAGAAAGCCCGCGAACGGCCTGCTCCACGCTGCTGCTGCTGCTACTACCCGCACTACTCTCTCTCCCCCCCTCCCCCTTTCCACCCCCCCGCTCCTAAGCACCGGGCGCGCGCTTTCAACGGCTCCTCCAGAGGCCGTTCGGCCCCTTTGCCTGCTCATCCATGACTCCTCCGGCTCCGGGCTGTAAAGGGACTCGCTCCCATAGCCCCCGCTGCTCCTGCGGTAAAGTAGCGCTTCTCCACCGGGACTACTTCCCGGCCGCGGATCCCTCCGCCCTCCACCGACTCCACTCACAGTCTGCAACGGCTGCCCCCCAGCCGCCTGTCGGTCAGCCGCAGGGGACCCCCCTCCCGCGCTGGACTTACCACCGCCGATCGCCGACATCCCGGTAAGTCCCGATTCGCTCATCCGCGGCACTTCGGCGCCGCTCCCACGTGCGCCCCGACTGTTCCTCTGTCCTTTGCGCTGCAACCGCGCCAAAACGCTCCCACCAGGTCTTCTGCTTGCCGGGCTCCCTCCTCTTCCCCCCTTCTTCGCGGCCGGACTTGGGCTCAGCCTGGCAGGGGGGAGGCGTCTTCTAATGGGTCTCCCGTGGGGCTCCGGGGCGGGAACCGGCTCTGGGATATTCCTTTCCGGGGGGGCTTCTCCCGATGATGCGGCACTCACTTCGGCGGCCATCTGCAGTAGCCATTGCGGTCCTTGGCTGGCCACGGCGTCCTTTATCTGCTGCATTAGCTGCTCCATGCCGCTGTCTTGCCTCTTCTGTCCTGATTCTTCGATCCTCACTCGCAGCAACCTCAATCTTGGGTCTTCTTCCTTGCTTGCACCGTCCTCCGTCTTGGGTCTTCGGTCTTTACTTGCAGCGTTCACTGTCTTGGGATTTCGTCTTTGTCTGCCGCGGCTTCTTCCACAGGCTGCCCGATCTTCTGGAGCTGCAGGGTCAATAAACCTTCGCTCCACAAATTTAAATCCTGGATCTTTATATTTGTAATCCGAGGTAGCAGGGATCCACGCGTCTTCTCTCTGACTCTTCTCCTCGTGGACTGCCGACTCCTCCCCTTCCTCTCTACACTTCCTTTCCTCCCGAACCCCTCCCCTTGTCGCTTCTTCTATTAACCCTTTCTAAACCCTCTCGCCCCCCAGTCCCTAGCCCCTATTCCTATGCGGTCTGTTGCTTTCTACACTCTCTGCCCCATAAATGTGGGCTTCTTTACTTCTTCCTTACTCCTCTGCCCCGTAAATGTGGGCCTCTTTCTACTCCTCTGCCCCGTAAATGTGGGCTACTTTTTTCTCTATGTTCCGCAAATGAGGGTTTTACAAATTTCTCAGATGCACAAGCACTAGTCAGACAATACCTATGCGGGATTTGCTTAAATGAACTATTGCACTAAATAAGGATTCTCTCATCAACGGAATCATGTGCTTAGTTCATGAAGCTCCCTGTAGATATCAATTATAATATATTGAGGCTTATCTATCAAGGATCTTTCCTGACCTAATTAATCACCTAAGCGCATATACCCTTTAAATGTGGGTTTGCATCGCGTGAAATAGGTGGATAATCTGAGAGGTCAGGAACATTATAAGCTGTTGCATGAATTTATATTATTAACAATCTAGTCGTGCATTGAGGGGCTTGGCTTCAATACATTAACCCCGTAAATGTGGTTTTGGTCATGAGAAGAAGTTGTGTAATCAATGTGAGAAGTAACATATGCAGCATCTGAAGTGATCCAATGCCTTTGTATCTATTACTCATTAAGATCCCATTTCTTGTGGACATACTTATACGTGTCTGAGGAGCTGTGATACTTTCTTGCCACCGCAGTTTAACGTGGTTTGAAGAGGAGTAGGTAGCACCAAACGACGACGTCATCAGTACAGTCGTTTGGTTGTTTAGAGAGTGAATAGCTAACAAGCACTAACCCTAATTAAGCAAATAATAACGACTTGAAATGTACACAGCCAGTCCGTCCTGATGAAGTGACACGTGAAAATAGTGTCACAGAAACGCGTTGATGTGACAGTGTGTATTGGTATAATAAAAAGTACAATAAAAGTGCTAATAAACATCGACCCCTCTAACTTATTCAATCTGAGGTTGTCCATGTTATATAGTGTGTACAGATATAGAAAGCACAACATAAGTGCTGATCCTTTCTGCTGATACGATCTAGGGGTATTATATGAACTAACGCTTCTTCCTTGGATAGAAGACGTACAAGCATAATGCGTTGGTGACAGAGTCAAATTATTCCATCACCTTCGATGTCTATGATTACCCATCCCAGTATAACATTGTGCAAGAGGCACTAATCCTCTTTAGCACATACAAGTTATATGGGTAGTGGAAAAAGAAAAGAAGTAACGTCTACACTCAGAAAATAACAGAAGTAGTGAGTGTAGATTTGGTCTTGTTATCCAAAAGACGGACCAAGATTTTCAAAAAGAAGTCTTTTCATTTATGTATGTCCGTATATGGTCCCTCCCCCTTTCCGTTCTTTTTTAAAATATATTAATAAAGTTTATGATTTTAGTATTAGTAAAGTTCTTGTCGGTGAAAGTTTACATTTGAATTTTATGAGGACTTATAGGCCACTGTGATTTTTTTAACATCCGGATAAAAGGTCTTCTTTCGATTTGGATGTGAGTGGCCCTCTCTTCTCCCAGTAAGTCAGTAAAAATCTCTTCAGCCACTTTGCGTAAGGATTCTGCTGCCCAGGATTCCGGTAGACCTTTTATCCGGATGTTGCAGCGCCTGCTACGGTTTTCTTGATCTTCGATTAAAGAAAGCGCTCGATCAAGGTATGAACGGTGGACCCCCACTACTTGCGTGGTGGCTTTTGCGTGTTCTATGATGGTTGAGCATGAACCTTCCAGGTCCTCCACTCTGTGGCCCATTTGTTGTAACTCGGTTTTTATGTCCGCCAGTTCAGACATTATTGGTTGGGTGACTTTCAGAAGTGCTTTTTGAAGGAAGGATTTGGATATTTGGGCACTGAGGTCACACTCCTCTTCTTCCATATCGCTATCCAGCTCTGAGTCTGGGGTTGCTTGGTCAGAGGTGTTTTGTGAGGGAAGCGATTTTGCAGTGGTGCTTGGAGATTGTAAGCTTTTCTTTTTTAGAAATTTCTGCATGTCCACTTGATTTTTTTGTCCTCTTGGTGTATTTGGTGGATCGCTGCTGCGATCTCTGCTACCCTTCACCATTTTGTGCGATTGTGGGAGGTTTATTGGAGTTTGTTTGACGGTCAGAAAGATCCCGGGAATCGGCTGTATTTTATTATGCCCGGCTTTAAGGGTCAGGTCAAGGTGCAACTTCCTCCACACTGGTTAGAATTCAGCCTGTCATCTTTGTGGGCAAGTTTCAGCCCATGGAAGGATGGTGTTACAAGACGACAGGTGAAAAATTAAATTTAGCGGTTTTGGCAGACTTATTTCTATAGTCCTAAAAAATTTGTTGCAGATCTGTGTGTTACAGTTCCGTAGAAGGTTTGAACTATGCTTTTGGAGGGGTTTCTTCTTTTCTGTATGCTTGTAAGCTATTTGCTTGTTAGTGATGAAAAATTGTTTAGTGGGTTGTAGTGCTAGCCCACATGCGTCTGAAGACTTCAAAAATTGAAAGGGTTATGGAGCTGGGTGAACCAGCTCCGAAAAAATTAGGGCAGTGCCCTTTAAGCAGACTTTGCTTTGCTGACATTTGTGCCGTTTAGGCTGACAGTTCCTTTAGGTTAGAGCTTCTGCTCTCTCTAATGGCCGCAGGCACGGTGGGGGAAGATGGAGGGGTGGGGGGGCTGGATGGCGGGAGATTCTGGCGGGAAGCGGGTTTGCTGGCGGGGAGCTGACGTTCGGGTTAAAATGAACGTTCCCTTAGCCCTGGAGAGATTGCCTAGTGTGTGGGGAGGCTTATCAGGGTCTCCGGTACTCACTGCTTTTGTGATCGTTGTTATCTCTCCTTCCTGCCTGTTGCTGCGGCTCTCGCACGTGGGGCTGACAGGGGAAGCGTCCTGTGAGCCGTACTTGTTCCCCGGGCTCTCCTCAGCTCCTCTCCGCTGGCGCTGCCGGTAGGAGCTCACCGGGGATCCCTCCTGCTTGTTGCCACGGCTCCCGCTCGTGGGGCTGTCAGGGGAAGCGTCCTGTGAGCCGCTCTTGTTCTCCTGGCTCTCCTCAGCTCCCCACCACTAGCGCTGCCAGTAGGAGCTCACCGAGGATCCCTCCTGCCTGTTGCCGCGGCTCCCGCTCGTGGGGCTGTCAGGGGAAGCCTCCTGTGAGCCGCTCTTGTTCTCCTGGCTCTCCTCAGCTCCCCACCGCTAGCGCTGCCAGTAGGAGCTCACGGAGGATCCCTCCTGCCTGTTGCCGCGGCTCCCGCTCGTGGGGCTGTCAGGGGAAGCGTCCTGTGAGCCGCTCTTGTTCTCCTGGCTCTCCTCAGCTCCCCTCCGCTAACGCTGCCGGTAGAAGTTCACCGGGGATCCTCCGCTACAGGGAAACAGTTCTTTAGAGGCTCCTCTGTGCGCACCGCTCTCTCTCCTCTCCCCCACTCCCGTGCAGGACTCCGCGCCGGCTCAGCGCACCGAGACTCCCGATGTCCCGATTTCGTGGGGAAACCGCTTTAAATGATCCTCACACTGCAGGAAGGTTCTTTCTCTTAGTGTGGGAAGCACTTGCTGGCTGTAAAACGCCAAAAGATGCCTAAAAAGCCTCTATGGCTCCGGAGCCACGTTTCAGTGCGTCCTCACACTCTGCAGGCTTGGTCCTGGTCATTTTTCTTTCTTTTTGTACACTATTTTAAAGGGCTTTTCAGGGAAGGGCTTATGAAGCCCTTCCCTGCAAAGCCAGTGACAGCTGCCGGGGCTCAGCGGCATCTTCTGCTGCTATCCCCGGCTCTGTAGCGCTGCTGAGCTATAAGCAGCCGGGGATTTAAAATCACTTCAAGATTTTAGAAGCACTTCAGCCAACCACACTCAGAGCTACCAGCAGGCGGCTCCATTGACAACAAGCACGCAGCTGTGTTCACGTGTGTTTTTGCTCGTACCTAGGTGCGGATGTATGTACGCACCTAAGTACGCACAAAAACACGCTTGTGTGAATGCTCCCTTAGTGATGAAGCCTGTTTTAGACCAACTTATTTTTCATTTTTTTATCATTGCATTTCAGGAGCCATAACTTTCTAATTTTTCCATCTACTTAGGACAAGTTGTATATTTTAATGACATCATTTTGGGAAACATATAATGTATTGCATAACTTATATTACCTTTTTAGGGGATTGGGAAACATGCTGCCCAACCCCCCCCCCCCCCCCCCCGCACGACCCAGTGTCCACAGCGCACACCAAAGTGTCCCTGCGCAGCCTTCAGCTGCACTCATGCCACACGCTGGCCTCAAAGCCACACCACCCTCATGTCTATTTATAAGTGCGTCTGCCATGAGGAGGAACCGCAGGCACACACTGCAGAGGGTTGGCACAGCCAGGCAGCGACACTCTTTAAAAGGGGCGGGGCGATAGCCCACAATGCTGTACAGAAGCAATGAGAAATCCAATCCTGTGCCACCTCCATCAGGAGCTGCACACGTGGGCATAGCAATGGGGAACCCATGTGCCACACACTATTCATTCTGTCAAGGTGTTTGCATGCCCCAGTCTGACCGGGGTTTTTTATAAATAGTCACAGGCAGGTACAACTCCGCAATGGGAATTCTGTGTGCACCCACAGCATGGGTGGCTCCCAGGAACCCACCGGCGGTACATAAATATATCCCATTGCATTGCCCATCACAGCTGAGGTAACGTCAGGTTAAATGCAGGTGGGCTTCGGCCCACACTGCATGCCCCAGTCAGACTGGGGTTCTTTAGAAGTGGACACATGCAGTTACAACTCCGTGTGGACCGACAGCATGGGTGGGTCCCAGGAAGCCACCGGCGGTACATAAATTTATCCCATTTCAGTGCCCATCACAGCTGAGGTAACGTCCGATTAAATACAGGTGGTCTTCGGCCCACACTGCATGCCCCCGTCTGACCGGGGTTTTTAATACATAGAAACTGGCAGGTACAAATCCCTAATGTGAAGTCCCTGTGAACCCACAGCATGGATGGCTCCCTGGAACCCACCGGCGGTACATAAATAAATCCCATTGCATTGCCCATCACAGCTGAGGTAACGTCAGGTTTAATGCAGGTGGGCTTCGGCCCACACTGCATGCCCCAGTCAGACTGGGGTTCTTTATAAGTAGACACATGCAGTTACAACTCCGAGTGGACCGACAGCATAGGTGGGTCCCAGGAAGCCACCGGCGGTACATAAATATATCCCATTGCAGTGCCCTGGACAGCAAAGCTAACGTCAGATTAAATGCAGGTGGTCTTCG
The DNA here is from genome assembly GCF_035609145.1 of Eleutherodactylus coqui. NCBI lineage: Eukaryota > Metazoa > Chordata > Amphibia > Anura > Eleutherodactylidae > Eleutherodactylus > Eleutherodactylus coqui. The sequence goes on from NC_089846.1 coordinate 68,292,271, forward strand.
GCCCACACTGCATGCCCCAGTCAGACTGGGTTTTTTTTATAAGTAGACACAGGCAGGTACAACTCCCTATTGTGAAGTCCCTGTGGACCGACAGCATGGGTGGGTCCCAGGAAGCCACCGGCGGTACATAAATATATCCCATTGCAGTGCCCTGGACAGCAAAGCTAACGTCAGATTAAATGCAGGTGGGCTTCGGCGGTACATAAATGTATCCCATTGCAGTGCCCTGCTCTGCAGAGCTAACGTCACATACAATACAGGTGTGCTTCGGCCCACAGTGCATGCCCCAGTCAGAGTGGTAATATGTACCTTAACAGTAACCGCGTTGGTGGGAATGTGGTGGCGACAGCGGACCTAGTAGCGCGGTTTTATTTAGTTGGTTTTCGGAATGTGGCCAGGATTAAGTGGGCCGTGGCGGGGGGATGGTGGGGGGGCTCTCTTGTTGTGTCGGTAAAGGTGAAATTCTTGGACTGCCACCAGATGGACCTATGCAAAGGTATTTGCCAAGAATGTTTTCATTGTTGGAGGAGGAGGGGGATGTTTTTGAGACACTACGTGTCCTCTCCACGTGTCCGTGGTTATATGCACCTTAACAGTAACCGCGTTGGTGGGAAATGGCCTCGCCACCATCACGTCTTTGGGAAGCCTCCGTTTCCACACCCTAGTGACATAGCATTAGTAGCGGTATAGGTAGAGCCCAGAATTAGTAACATTTCAGCGGTAGCATTAGGGACAGGCCCCAGTAACATATCACTAGCAGCATTATAGGGGGAGCACAGAATTAGTTCCATTTCAGTAGTAGTAGCAGTCCAGACAGGCCCCAGTAACAATTCCGAAGCAGCAGTATAGGGGGAGCACAGTATTAGTTCCATTTCAGTAATAGTAGCACTCAAGACAGGCCCTGGTAACAATTCTGAAGCAGCAGTATAGGGGGAGCACAGTCTTAGTGCCATTTCAGTAGTAGTAGCAGTCAAGACAGGCCCCAGTAACAAATCCGAAGCAGCAGTATAGGGGGAGCACAGTATTAGTTCCATTTCAGTAGTAGTAGCAGTCAAGACAGGCCACAGTAACATATCACTAGCAGCAGTATAGGGGGAGCACAGTATTAGTTCCATTTCAGTAGTATTAGCAGTCTAGATAGGCCCCAGTAACATATCACTAGCAGCAGTATAGGGGGAGCACCGAGAGCAAGGAGATTTAAAATTTCCTGGGCTCCCTGGCTCCTACGAATGTGTCCGGCACTTTGCCGGCGGGAGCATGCGCAGAAGCCGTAAGGGTCCGTGAAGGATAATCGCATCTGGATTCAAATGAGAAAGCCTCCAAGATGTTTTATCCCCTCCCACTGACCGCATCGGTGAGGGGAGAAGAAACTTCCACCTTTTTAAAAGCTTTTACGTGATCGCCATTATGCATTGGATAAAGGCGATCACGTGACCAGTAACCGCATACTGCGACACCCCCCCCCCGCCCCCTGCAACGTCTCCAGGTTCAGCCAAGAGCAGGGAGATTTTAAATTTCCTGCGCAATCCTTCACTTTTGCGCATGCGTCCGCCATCATGCTGACGGGCGCATGCGCTGAAGCTGGGGTAAGGTCCGCAGATCAACATCCCATCCAGGGACAAATCCGGGGACCTTGGATATGTAATTTCATCTCCCCTTACGGATACGATCCGTAAAGGGGGATTAAAGTTTAACTTTTTAACCTTTTGGTTTTTTTACTTGATAACAATGTATGATCACCGTTATCCAATGAATAAGGGTGATAATGTGACTGGGAACCGCATACAGCAGCCCTCAGTCATATCTTCCTGCACTCGGCTATCTGTGACAGCAGGGTGCAGGAAGATTTTGAATTTGCCGGTCTCACCGGCCTTCTGCGCATGCGCGCCGCATCTGCGCATGCACAGAACCCAGAAGTGGGTCTTGAGAGCGGCCGGAGGACATGGAGGAAGGGGGGTGAGTATTTTCACCTTCCCTCATGGATTTGATCCATGAGGGGAGGTGAAACATTTACTTTTTTAAAACTTTTTCTCACTTTTCCGCGATCGCCGTTATCCATTGGATAACGGCGATCGCAGTACTGGAGACCACTCACCGCGGTCCCCGCTGACATTTCCTGCTTCCCGGCTACCTACAGGAGCCGGGAGCCAGGAGATTTTAAATTTCCTGCAGCTCCGGGCCTTCTGCGCATGCGGCTGATGTAATGCCGCCTGGCGCGCAAGCGCAGAAGGCCGGCTTCGGGGCCCGGAGGACCAGAACAGCAGGGAACAGTGTGGCGGTCGGGGGTAAGTATTTTCAGCTGCTCCCATGGATCCGATCCATGAGGTAAGCTGAAGCGTTAACTTTTTAAAAACTTTTTTGAACTTTTATGCGATCGGCGCTATCCATTGGACTACCCAAAGTGTTAAGCCTCACTGGCAGGAGGGTCAGTTAACATCTACGTGTCATTGCTTTAACTTTATTACCATCATGATTGAAAGACTTCGTGAGGAAGAAAGCATATCAGGGATGTCAGGGAGGAAGGGGAGATTAAGGCCGCCTGCAGTCGGGCGGAAATTCCGCGGCAGGATTTCCCGCGGAATTTCCGCCCTTGAAAGCTGCCATACGCAATCCTAGGCAGACGGCCGTGGTTTATCCGTGCGAAATCTCGCATGACAAACAAAACACGGCACGATCTATTTCTCTGCCTGGTCGCCGGCTCCGGTCTGCGCATGAAACCAGCTGCCCGGCAAGCCGGCATATCAAACAGACGGAGCCGTGGGTGCTGGTGAGTACGTGCTGCTCTCTCTTTGCAGGCGCTCGGGTCGGGTCCCGCGGCGAGAATCCTCGCAGCCAGATCCGACCCGCCAGTCTGCAGGCAGCCTAAAACATTGAATTCTTTTTTCCCAGTATCCTGAGCGGCAAGTTGGGGGACACTTTTTCAATATGCTTATATCACATTCCCCATGGAGGCAGCACTGCAGGAGGACATCCACGCAATGCAAGGGAAAGAAACAGCTGCAGAAGAAGTCTGTGGAGAGTTAATTTAAAGGACTTTAACCCCTTCATGACGCGGCCCTTTTTTTTCCCATTTTCCTTTTTTCCTCCCCCCCTTTAAAAAAGTCATAACTCCTTTATTTATCCATCAACATCGCTGTATGAGGGCTTGCTTTTTGCGGGGCGAGTTGTAGTTTTTAATGGTGCTATTTAAAGTACCATATAATGTACTGAAAAACTTAAAAAAGTGGAGTAAAATAAAAAAAAAAAAAATGACATTCCGCCATCTTTCAGTGCGTCTTCTTTTTACGGCGCACAAACTAAAACAAAAGTGACATGATAACTTTATTCTATGGGTCGGTACTAGAGATGAGCAAACGTACTCGGTAAGGCCGATTTCGCAATCGAGCACCGCGATTTTCGAGTACTTCACTACTCGGGTGAAAAGATTCGGGGGGCGCCGTGGGTGAGCGGGGGGTTGCAGAGGGGAGTGGGGGGGGGGGGGGGGAGAGGGAGAGAGAGAGAGCTCCCCCCTGTTCCGCGCTGCTACCCCCCACTCCACCACGCCGTGCCACGCCCCCCGGCGACCTCCGAATCTTTTCACCCGAGTAGTGAAGTACTCGAAAATCACGGTACTCGATTGCGAAATCGGCCTTACCGAGTATGTTCGCTCATCTCTAGTCGGTACAATTACTACGATACCAAACTTGTATACTTTTTTTTTTACTGTTCTACACTTTTTTTTTCAAAGACATTTTATTTTATTTCAATTATTTTCTGCGGTCATCTTATGCGCGCAATAACATTTTTATTTTTCCGTCGATGTAGTTGAGCAAGGTCTCAATGTTTGCGGGATGTCCTGTAGTTTCCGATAGTACCAATTTGGAATATATACGACTTTTTAATCGCTTTTTATTGCGTTTTTTTGGGGAGACAGGGTGACTAAAAAAGTGCATTTCTGGCGTTCTTTTTTTTTTTTTTTTCGGACAACGTTCACCGTGTGGGAAAAACAATGTGCTACTTTGATAGATCGGACTTTTACGGATGCGGCGATACCAAATATGTGGTCCACCTGGGGGACTACAACCAGTGATGCTTTGATGGCTCCTGCAGTATGACGTAATGCTATAGCATTACGTCATACTGCCATCTGACAGGCAGTCTATCTGATAGGCAGTCTGCTAAGGCAGCCCTGCGGCCTTTCTAAAGGCCCCTGGCTGCCATGACACCTGCACGGCTCCCCCGATCTCACCGCGCGCGGGGGGGGTGGGCTGTGCGGGACCCCCAAACATAGGATTTAAATGCCGCTGTCAGGAATGACAGCGGCATTTAAAAGGTTAATACCCGCGAACGGCCGGTCGCAGCTCTTGCCCGCGGGTGTCATTTGTAGTAAACAGCTGACACCCGCGCTGTATGCAGAGTGGTTGCCCCGCGACCTCCCTGCATATATACCCCGACGCTCCTGGACGTTAATGTACGTCCTGGGGTGGGAAGGGGTTAACTTTGCTTCCTGTGCAGAGGAGGCAGGAATATCATCCTTGTAGTGCTGCTAGTGGAGGTGCTGGGGAAAAGTCTTATTTATCACATAATGGTATGTATATAAACTACAGGTCATCTACAAAAAAAACAAGCTTTCAAAAAACCCTATCAATTGAAAGATAAAAAGTTATGGGTCTCAGATTACGGTGATAAAAAGCAATCACAACTTTAATTTCTAAATGCAAAACATAAAACTATTAAACTATATAACTTTGGTATTGCCGTAATCAAACTGATCCACAGAATAACGTTAACAAGTTATTTGTTATTGCACCATGAACTTTAAAAGCCAAATCTAAATAACAATGGCACAATTTCTTTTTTCCCTATTTTATCTGACTTAGGCCGCCTGCACACGGGCGGAAATCCCGCGGCAGGATTATCTACAAGATTTCCGCCACTAAAAGCCTGCATAGGAGTGCATTACAATACGCACTCCTATGCAGACGGCCGCGGTTTGGTCGCGCGAAATGTTGTGCGGCAAACGACCCGCAGCATGTCCTATTTCTGTGCGGGGCTTGGAAACGTCACTCACCCGGCCGCCGGCTCCGCTCTGCGCATGCGCTGGCTGCCCGGCAGCCGGCAAATGAAAGAGCCGGGGCCGCCAGTCGCGGGTGAGTACACGCGAGAATTCTCGCCGCCGGATCCGTCCCTCCCGTCTGCAGGCGGCCTTAAGAGCTAATATTTTTCAGTACATGAAAAAGTAACATTAAAAAATACAGCTTAATACAACTTGTCCCTCAAAAAAACAAGCTCTCACACTATGTAGAAGTCAAAGTTGAAAAAATTATATCTCTTAGAAAGTAGCGCTGAAAAATGACAATGAAAAATGGCTCCAGAAAAAATGGATTAGGGGCTTAATCATCATCATAACGCATTGCTTTCAAAGGTACAAAATTATTGTTACTTTCATTGGTTAGCCATGTTTCCTACCTCAGCCTTTACTGATGGTGGAGGAGTCATATGTAGTGTTAAGGGTGCATTCACACGAACGTATATCGGCTCGGTTTTCACGCCGAGCCGATATACGTCATACTCGTGTGCAGGGGGGGGGAGGCTGGAAGAGCCCAGGAGCAGGAACTGAGCTCCCACCCCCTCTCTGCCTCCTCTCCGCCCCTCTGCACTATTTGCAATGGAGAGAGGCGGGACGGGGGTGGGGCTAATTCACACCACTTAGCCCCGCCCCCGCCTCGCCTCCTCTCATTGCAAATAGTGCAGAGGGGCGGAGAGGGGGTGGGGAGGAGGCAGAAAGGGGGCGGGAGCTCAGTTCCTGCTCCTGGGCTCTTACAGCCTCCCCCCCTGCACATGAGGACAACGTATATCGGCTCGGCGTGAAAACCAAACCGATATACGTTCATGTGAATGCACCCTAAGGTTGTGCATCTGGGACCTAGGGTTCTACAGGCTGCCTTGTGCACATCTTCACAGGTAGGGGTTAACTGAGCTGGCAGACAGAGCGGCCAGCCATTAATGCACTGAATGTGCATATGTGTATGGCAGAGGGCGGCCTCGGGGCCCCCTAAGCGCAGGGGCCGGGTCGCCACCTCGACCCCAGCACCCCTGACCCTAAACCTATGCCCGGGGTATATACAACTCAGTGGATCTAGAGGTGAACACAGTTTTGGCTGCAGCTTATATAGCAAACTAACGGTTTAATCACTCATAGAGATCTTCATATTCCTATCAAAGCGATTGCTGTTACACAGAACCAGATAGATAACACTATCAGTTACACTAGATTACACCAACAGTAACAATTACCTCTCCAAATTGCCCATCTTTCTCCATAACCAGTGAATGTGTTTTTTTATTTCTGTACAAATAAATATCACTTTATAGGTTGGAAATTGATTCATACAGTTATATTCAGTGAACGTTCAAGCAAAGGGTTTCTTTTCTCTACCTTCACTCTCAGTCTCCTCTTGATTGCTTCTCTCTCCAAAAACTGCTGTGCCATATAGCACTGACATCACGAGTTACTAATACCCCTTTTTACGGTCGTAGCCATGTGGGAGGTGGTGATGATGAGCACTGCAGCCACCATGATAGGAGCTGCAATTACTATTCCCATCGTCTCACCCACCACAGCTCGAGTACACTGCTAGTGAAATGAAGTAATTCCACTGAATGTAATGTCTCCTTGGTCCATATTTTGGAGCAGTATAATAATAGTAAACTCTTATATTTCACTAATGAATTCCATAGTGTTTCTCCAAAGGCAACTGTAATTACCTAGTAATTACATGTCATTGATTTGTTTACATGAAGTAAAACTAGGAGATTTCTTCTATTGGGTGTGACCTGTTTTTATCCTTAACTTAACCTTTCACACAGGGTGAAATTATGCCACAGGCACAGCCGAACCTTATTGCATTAGATTAGCCTGCATGGAGCTTTTCATATTTTTCATTATTTTCCTGCAAAATTTGAATTTCAAACCCACAGTGCATCTTGATGAGATTGACCTCACTCCATCAATCACCGCTGTTGGTACTGTTCCTGCTACTTACCAGTTTAGCATTCTACCTCGCTAGACTGTTCAGTGAAGAGTAATTAATAATGTATCATATGTACGGTATTTAAAATGAATTGTGTGCCAACCTGTAGAGGGCAACATTGTAATATGAATTAGTAGATAACAAGCAGCTCAGTAATGCATATTATACTGGAATGTAAAAGCTTTCCACATAGTAAACACAAGATTCAGCAATATATAATAGGTTATAAAGATAATTTATCCACTCGTTCCCACTGAAAATCACTAGTTGTTCTTCTACTCAAAACAACCAGATCATTGCAATCTTTATACAGCAAGAAATCAGAATCAAAAGTTGTGATAAATTTCCACTGATATCTAAAAATGAATAAGAAAAAAGTTGCTTTACTCATGTTACAAAAAAGTGATATTATGCTGCGCAGGCTTCACAATGTACTTATATCAGAGATAGTGCAGCAGGGGGGTCTCACATGAATGGAATTTAACCCTTTGCAATCCAATTTTGGATTCACGGCTTCCTACTGGGCTTTCTCTTCCGGCCATTATAAAATGGCGCCATCTGCCGGCTAAAGCCAGTACTGTGGTATGTGACATGCTGGAGAGGCCCCCGACAACAGAGCTGCAGTAATTTACAGTAAGAATACCCTGCTGGATGTCTTCCAGCATGGGAGTTGTACACCTTTGAATCAAAATGTCTTTAGACGTCAGACAGTGGATTGGAAAGGGTTAATTGCGAAACCCGCAATCGCCGTTAGTGAGGATATTTCTTGGCAAAATGCAGGCATTGATAGGCATGGCAATGCAGGCAATGGTGGCATCTGACCTGCAGCCCATAGGAAGCATTGCCTATGGGCTGCTGGTATCTGCATCATCACTAAGAAATGGTATGGTTAATACAAACTAAGGGTGCGGGCAGACGAGCGTAGGCATATTTACGTTCGCACGAGCGCAACGTATAATCGCCCGAACGATCGTTTTTCACCGATCACGACCAGAGCTAGAAAGCGTATTTTCGTTTGTTCCTACTTTGCAAACGGTCTTTTCGGCGATCGAATATGCGTTGGCGCGTATTTCGGTCGCATATGTTCCGTTTTTTTTCGAATTGCCGTTTTTACGCGCCGTAAAATCGCCCATGTGAACGAATACATTCGAAACCATTGCCTCAGATGGTCACGTATATACGTTTGGTCGCAAAAACGCGCCGTTTATGCGCTCGTCTGCCTGCACCCTCAAGAAAATGTACTGTGCATAACCATCTGCGAGCTGCCATGGTCATTTACAATATAGGTTTTTCAAGTATGCAGGGTCACCGGCCAAGCTCACAGCCGCCCTTCGTTTTCTTCTAACATTCACCTAAAAGGACCATCCTGGTGAAATTTTTTCTTCACTCATTATGTAACTAGTCCTCTAGTATATGTCATTTGGGTAGAATTATCTTGGTTAGTTATTTCTTTCTTTTGGAAATTTAATGGAGTCGTTCTGCTCGTGTGGGTCATGTGATCTCATTCTGACCACCTGAGATTTACTTTGCTTTATGTTCTCTCACAGATTCAGTTTTTCAGTCAGTATAAGGGCTCAGTCACACGGGCGTTTAGTTGCACGATTTTTTGTGCGCATAAGTGATGCGTTCAAAAAATCTTGTGACCTAAGTTGGCGGCACGGCAGAAGAAACCGCTGCTAGCAGCGTTTATCCACACAAAGAGCTCAGTCACATGGGCGTTTTGACGCTCAAAAAGAGCGCTGCCCGCTATCTTCTGCCAAAGCTGTGCCACAGCTGTCACAGAGGAGCGCGATGATCTCCCATTGAATTCAATGGAGCCGACAATACAGCCGGCTCCATTAAAAGCAATGGGCTGCTGGCAAGCGCTGCAGTAATTTTCGGGGAAGGGCTTCAAATATAAGACCTTCCGTGAAAATTATCCTATAAAAGTGTAAAAAATAAAACAAATCTATACTCACCTCTCTGCAGCTGACGTGGTCAGCCACATCCAGTCGGCTCTTTTCCTTAACTGCTCTCAGTAGTATTCAGCAGGCGGGGATTTAAAATCCCTGCCTGCTGAATGAGCTGCCTCTGATTGGCTGAGCACTGTAACCAATCAGAGGCAGCTCTCAGCTATTGAATGACAGCTAAGAGTTGCCTCTGATTGGTCACAGTGCTCAGCCAATCAGAGGCAGCACTCACCTATTCATGAATTCCCCGAAAAATACTACAGTGCTTGCCTGCAGCCAATTGCTTTCAATGGAACCGGCTGTATTGCCGGCTCCATTGAATTCAATGGGAGAACATTGCGCTCCTCTGTGACAGCTGTGGCAGAGGATCATGATCTTCAGTATATGTTCTCAATGGGGTCGACACAGTTACATGCGTTCTGCGAATCGTTGTGTCCTATAATTTTCACCCCATGCGTTTGTACGCATGTAAAATTCGCACATGTGACCACTCCCATTGAAAAGCATTTGGTCTATATAGATGCAGATCGCAAACGCAACTGTCAGACGAGAGTACAAATGCTCGTGTGACTAAGCCCTCAATCCTGTGTGATTATATTAGACAGACACTACTACACAAGCACTTCATGGGGAAAAACAGAAACTCCTATCACAGTTACTGATAATGATTAGAGGCTACTGTCACACGGTCATAATGAAGGATATCCCAGCTCATGGTCTGTAGTCAATTTTGGTGAATAGACAATACAAATGGTAATGGCAGTGTCCTCCCAGTGGCCATACACGTGCCCTACTGCTGCATTCAATTCATTAAGACCACCACAGATAGCCGAGTTCAAGCACTCAGAAATCTCCAGTGGTTTCATTCACTTCAATAAGACTGCTGGAAGTTGCCAAATGCCTAGACTCCTATTCCTCTTCAGCAGGGTTGGAAATAGAAATGTAATGGGAGACAGTGTCCTCATTGATTTCAGTGGGAGTGAAGCCCTCCATGCGGCTCCCGCCTCTGACACAGGTGTCAATGTTCAGCCCCACTGCACTGACAGTGGGCGAGATGATCAGCTGATCACTGGGGACCCTGAGAGGTGGGTCCCTGATGATTATCTGTTGTTCATGTTCACCTCTCCTTAAGGGTGCGTTCACACGAACGTATATCGGCTCGGTTTTCACGCCGAGCCGATATACGTTGTCCTCGTGTGCAGGGGGGGGGAGGCTGGAAGAGCCCAGGAGCAGGAACTGAGCTCCCGCCCCCTCTCTGCCTCCTCTCCACCCCTCTGCAATATTTGCAATGAGAGGAGGCGGAACAGGGGCGGGGCTAAGTTCCGGAATTAGCCCCGCACCCGTTCCGCCTCTCCCCATTGCAAATAGTGCAGAGGGGTGGAGAGGAGGCAGAGAGGGGGCGGGAGCTGAGTTTCTACTCCTGGGCTCTTCCAGCCTCCCCCCTGCACATGAGGACAACGTATATCGGCTCGGCGTGAAAACCGAGCCGATATACGTTCGTGTGAAGGCACCCTAAGATAGGTCAACCATAGAAAATCTGTTTAACCCCTTAAAGACGCAGCCCCTTGTTTTCCACTTTTGTTCTTTTCCTCCTCCCTTTTAAAAAATCAAAACTCTTTTATTTAACCATCAACGTCGTTTTCTGCAGGCTTGTTTTTTGCAGGACAAGTTGTATTTTTCAATGGCACTATATAATGTACCATGTGAGGTACTGAAAAGCTTCTAAAAAATTTTAAGTGGAGTGAAATGGAAAATGTGTTTCTATAGCAAACAAACTGCAACAAAAATGACATGATAACTTTATTCTATGGGTTAGTATGATTACTACAATACCAAATTTGTATAGTTTTTTTTTTATTTACTTCTTTTATTTTAGTGTAAATAATCCAGTTGCTGTAATTGTTGTCCTCCTTGTGGATTAGATATTAGCTTTCAGTGATATGGTTAATTTTGTAACTTGTGCCAAATTTCAACTTTTCTCCGCCAGAATTCTGGTGCAGTTTGAAAATATAAATATGCTGCAATGTATTTTCTGGAAAAAAAAAAGATTATTAAAAACTAAATTAATGTAAATTACTTGATCATTTAATTTTTAGAATCTGGATCCCACCATGATATATGTTCCAATTTAGAAATGTCTCTCCAACATTTTAGGATCATCCCTATATTTCAAAATGAATAGCAATTCGGACGTCCAATACAGATGTTCAACAATGAATAATTAGGCATGTAATAAGCCAAACTAGGAAAAAAGTAGAGATGGATATAAGCCAAAGTTTATCAGAAAAATAATCTTTTTAATTCTTCCTAGAAATCATTAGCAATATATGCAAATCAGCTGTGTATTATCCTCATTTAAGTACACACCTAAAACCTTCCAAATTAATCTACTTGAATTTACCTGTCACATCTCACCCAGAGGAAAGGGTTTGTCTCATCACTGTATAATCAGTTTAGATCTCTATCTTATGTGAATATGACCTTTTTATATGGGTAAGAGATCTGGGCCCTCTTCCAGAAACCTGTACTTGCCAACAAATGATTAACAGAACTTACACAGTTTCTAACAATAACAACATTAACCCTTTAGGGTGTGTTCACACAAGCGTGTTTTTGTGCGTACCTACGCACGCACAAAAGCGAGCTTCTATTTGCAACAATGCATTCCCTATGGTGTGTGCACATGTCCGTACATTGCAGGTGCGTGCCTGCAGAGATAGGACATGCGTGCACCATAGGGAATGCACGCATTGTTTGCAATAGAACCGCGGCTGCTGCCGGCCGGCTCCATTGAAAACAATGGTCTGCCGGCTCCCTGCATTCTTTTTCAGGGAAGGGCTTTACATATAAGCTCTTCCCTGAAAAAGACAATTTTAGTGTAAAAAAAAAAAATTGCAGGGATTCTCTTCAATGGAGCCGCTACTCTATTGAAGACAATGGTCTGCTAGCACATCTGAATTGTTTTTCAGGGAAGAGCTTTACATATAAGCTCTTCCCTGAAAAAGAAAAATTTTAGTGTAAAAAAAAAAAATTACGTACCTGTTCGCCGCGGATGCAGCAGAGGAATTCTTCAATTATCTCTCTGCAGCTGTCACACATTTCAGCTGCAGTAGAGGATTCTGCTGCCAGCAATTGATTTCAGGGTAGGGCTTTAAATATAAGCCCTTTCCTGAAAATCAAGTAAAAGTGGTTTAAAAAACAAAAAAATAGATACTCACCTCCCTTCAGCTGCCGGGGCTCAGCCGTGTCTTCTCCTGCTGTCCCCTGCATGTGGTGCTGATCTATGAGGTGCTCAGCCAATCACAGTCAGCTCTCCCCGAATGAATGACGGGCAAGAGCTGCCTGTGATTGGCTGAGCACCTCAGCCAATAACATTCAGCTCTTTCAGCAGGCGGGGATGTTAAATCCCCGCCTGCTAGTAGATCAGCACCACAGTGCAGGGGACAGCAGGAGAAGACGCAGCTGTGCCCCCATAGCTGAAAGGAGGTGAATATCTATTTTTTTTTGTTTTTTAGACCACTTTTACTTGATTTTCAGGTAAGGGCTATTTAAAGCCCTTCCCTGAAATCAATTGCCGGCAGCAGAATCCTCTACCACAGCTGACAAGTGTGACAGCTGGCAGGTGAGTATAATTTTTCTTTCTTTTTGTTAATTCACTTTTTATTAAAAGAGTTTTTCATACATGGTATTCAATCTTACATAAGTACTAACTGTTTGTCTAAACTTCAATAACATTGGAGTACAAAGAGTTTCTTACAAAATTGTATGCGAGTGTTTCCATCATAACATTATATCAAACTGACATGTATCTGAACTGCCCAGCCTGGTCAGACATCCGGCTCAAAGGCTTTATTTATCTGGCCAGAGTGGGCATAGGTTATCGCATTCAAGTACCTATACTTATCAAAACTTTGCAACTTATCTGTAGGGTACGACTTAAAGGCTAGGGTGGGAAAAACGGGGAGGGGGGATGGGGGAGCGGGGGGAGGGGAAGGAGAGGGGGAGGGGGTGGGGAGGGGGCGAGGGGGGGTGGTCTCAAATCTCCGTATTCAGATTTCAATCTTTAGTTTTTCGCTTGACGCCACTTAGGTGGACGTTGTACATAAACTGTTGTTTCCCACGCGATAACTACTTAATCAAATTGTGGATCACAATGTTATTTCCCATATCTCTTAAGTCCCTGAGGCGAATTTCAGGTTTAGTCGCCTGTGTACGGGCGGTCACGACCCCACCGGGGGGTGCAGGGACGCGAGCGCCCTAGCGACGTCCTTCCGATAACTCCCAATTGGCAGCTCTCCAAGCACCCTGAGGCTCTGTGGTCTTGCAGACGGAAGGGGGTCGATCAGTCATGTCTCAAGTCTGATGGGATGCCATGGCTCAGCGCTGGTGTGAGATAATTGTTCTAGTGTATGGCATTTGGGGGTTGAGTTTGTTGTGTGAGGTGGATTATTTCCAGCTAGTGTCTTTACTTGTTCGCTACTTGGGTATGACTCCGCTCCAGCGTAGTCTGGTCTCCTTTCAGGTTGTATTAACTGGAGAGAATATTATAGAGACTCCGGTGGAGCTGCTCACCTCGAGTTTAGAGGGGTCCGCTCCGGAGAATCAGCTTTGGGGTGTGGTACTAGAGCAAGAGTCCACCCAAGGCGACCATACTGTCAAGAATATTGGGTATGTCGAGTTTGTCCAGCTAAGGATCTCCTCAAACTGGTATATCTGGTTAAGCTTTGTTTTCCATATCGTAATGGAGGGAGGTGCTGGGCTTTTCCAGTGGAGGGGGATTAATGCTTTAGCTGCCGCCACCATAAATGCGGCTAGTTTGTCCTTTAGGGGATTGAATGACTTATTAGGTCTATTTAAAATTATCGTGTCTGGAGTTAAGACAATAGCTTTTCCCAGGATTCTATGCATTTCGCTTTCAATCTCTGACCAAAAGGGTTTGATTATTTTGCAATTCCACCAGATGTGTAAATAAGATCCCAACTCCTCCTGGCATCTCCAGCACCTGTTTGAATCCGCAAGTTTGTAGTTATACAACCACTCGGGGGTTTTATACCATCTGGACAATAGTTTGTAGCTGTTTTCTTGGAGGCGAACGCATGGGGAGACGCCATAAGAAGCTTTAAATATCGTTTTGATTTCTGCTTCCGATAACTTAATGTCCAGCTCCTTCTCCCACGAGGAGATATACGATGGTCTGCCTAATGTGTGAGGTGTTGCAAAATTTTTTGCTAGAGAGGAAATTTTCCTGGATTCTGTATTTTGTGATTTTATTAACCTTTCAAATTCCGTAGTTGGCCTTGTGGAGGGGTAATCTTTTTTAAATGTAGCGATTGTGTTCGCAATGTGCGTAATATGGAGATTTTGTAGTTTCTTTTGTGAGCCTAGGGCGTTAATAATAGTGGTGGGTTCCTTGTGCATAATGTTTTGAAAATCCTGAATTGTGTTTTCTTCAAAAATGTTCCAGAGGTTCTCTGGGATCCAGGTCTTAGGGTTTTTGATGATGTTGGGGAGCAGGCTTAAGGGTGTGTATGGTGATGGCAGGGGGGCCAACTTGTGGGATAAGGCGTCCCAGGTCTCGCAGATACCCCTCAGCAGGATACTAAAATCTTTGGCTCTGTATGTTTTTGGGCAGGGAAGCCACAGATCTCTTATAAGGTTGTTGCCATAGGTTTGTTGTGCGATTTTTCTTAATTTATGGCTTTTGGTCGGGGCTACCATTCCTAGCCATCTGTTAAGGTTTATTGCCTTGTAGTATTCCAATATGTTAGGGAGGCCCACTCCTCCGTGTTGTCTTCTTCTAGACATTAAAGAGTATGCCAGACGCAGGCGTTTGTATTTCCAGAAGAAACGTGAAAATTGTGAGTTGATTTTCCTAAAAAAGGATTTGGGTATGTGTATTGGTAGCATTTGTAATTTGTATAGGATTTTAGGTAGAATGTATGTTTTAATGAGGTTTTTCCTCCCAAACCAAGAAATTATGGGAAAGTTATATGCGGTAAGCAGTGATGAGATTTCTGTTATTAACGGTCCCAAGTTCATCTCATAAAGTTTGGATAGGTTATTTGTAATTTTGATACCTAAATAGTCTAATGAATGATCTGCCCATATAAATGGGGATGATCTCTTCACTTCTTCTGCCCTGTGGGGGGGCAGCGAAATATTAAGTATTACCGATTTATTTATATTCACTTTTAGGTTAGAGAAGCTGCCATATTCATCTAGCAGGAGATTTAAGCTATTGAGACCCTGTGCCGGATTTGTGATCAGGAATAGCACATCATCTGCGAATGCAGCAGATTGTATACAATCCCCTCCAACCTCCAAGCCTCGAATTTCTGGGGATTGTCTAACCGCCTGGAGGAGAATTTCCAGTGTAAGGATGAATAGTGTGGGGGAAAGTGGGCATCCCTGGCGCGTACCGTTTGTTATATTAAATGGTTGGGATAGGGTATCATTAATTTTTATTCTGGCGTAGGGTTTTGCGTAGAGGGAGAAGATAGCGTCGGTTAGTTGGCGAGGGAAATTAAATTTGTCTAGAGTCGCTCTCATGAATGCCCAGTTAACTCTATCAAATGCTTTTTCAGCATCGATCCCCAGGAAAATTAGGGGGATGTTCTTTTTCTTAGCATATTGTATCGAATGCAGGAGTATGGCGGCGTTGTCCTTTCCCTCTCTACCTTTAACAAATCCTGACTGTTCATCAGAGACCAGTTTGGGTATAATTCTGCTCAGGCGATTAGCAATTATTTTTGCCCAGATTTTTATATCTACATTCAGTAGAGAGATTGGGCGATAGTTGTTACATAGGGTTGGGTCTTTGCCTTCTTTATGTATTAAGGCGATGTGGGCTTCCTGTGTTTGTGTGGGAAATGTGGCTCCGTTCATAATTGCGTTTAACGTAGTTCTAAGATGGGGTTCCAGACTTTGTAGTAGTGTTTTATAGTAGCCTGTAGTGAGGCCATCGGGGCCCGGGCTCTTGCCGTTAGGAAAGCTATTTATTACTTCTGTCAATTCTTCTTGATTCACAGGGGTCAGTAGATCTGTGGCTTCTTCTGAGTTAATTTTGGGGAGAGTGAGCTTTTTAAGGAATATCTCCATATTCTTGTGTTTTCTTTCAAGCTCTATTTGTGTGAGTTTGCCTTCAATGTTGTATAAATTTGTGTAGTAGTTATGGAATTCTGTCGCTATATCTTTAGATGATGTAGCTTTCCCTCCCGAGGCTTTTTTAATTTCTTTGATATGGGTTTTTTCCCTAGCTTTTTTGATGAGGGTTGACATCAGCTTTCCACCCTTGTCTCCGTGTGCATAGATCTTTTGTTTGTAATTTATAGAGGATTTAGTGAACTTTTTGTCAAGGATTGACCTTAATTGATCTCTGAGGTAATTTAGTTCGGTTTGTGCCTTTTCTACAAGTGCTATTTTTCTTTTCCGCTCTAAGACTGCAATTTTTGTTAAGAGATCATCTATTTTCTTTTGTTTCTGTTTCTTAAGTTTCGAACCTAGGGAAATGAATAGGCCTCTTACGAAAGCCTTGTGCGTTTCCCATATCAAGGGAGCATTTGTGTTGTCTTTTGAATTAATTTCAAAAAATTCAGAGATATTTTTTATCAGCTCTTGTTTGTATTCCTCTTCTCTTAGTATCGACTCGTTCAAGGACCATCTCCATTCCCCCAGGTTGTTCGAAAATATATTTAAACTCGTGTGCATTGGGGCGTGATCTGAAATTGTTATGCAATCTATTTGGGAGCTGTGTATTGCTTTTAGTAGATTGTTTGACACAAAAATGTAATCAAGTCTCTGGTGTGAGGCGTGTATGTGCGAGTAAAATGTAAAATCTTTTTCCCCTGGGTGTCTATATCTCCAAGAGTCAGTTATATTTAGTTCCTGCAAGGCTAAATGAATTTTTTTCAGCGCCCTCTGCGAGACCTGGGACTTGCCCCTCGAGGTGTCTAGCAACGGGTTTAATGTCACATTTAGATCCCCGCCCAGAATCACTTGGCCTGCCGCAAAAGCTCTCAGTGTATGCAGAGTATCCGCGAGCCACTTAGATTGGTTCGTATTGGGCCCATAGATGTTAGCTAGGGTGTATGGGACTCCTCTTATTTTGCCTTTAACGAATATAAAGCGTCCCTCTGTATCTGTTAGTTGTTTTTCACACTGAAAGGGGAGATCTTTGTGAATTGCAATAGTGACTCCCTTAGAGGCTGAGGAGGGGTTGCAGCTGTGGAACCATTGTTTAAAATAGTTTTTTGGGAGGGTTGGAATCTTGTTACTTTTAAAATGGGTCTCTTGGAGGAATGCGATTTTGGTTTTATTTTTCCTTAATAGCCATATCAAATGGTGTCTTTTGTTAGGGGAGTTTAAACCTTTAGCGTTGAAGGTGGTGAATGTTGTGCTACCTGTTTGGGGGGGTATGGGGTATTTCTGTTGTTTTTTCTGTTTGTGTTGTGAGGTATCAGCGTTATCAAGATGTCTCGCAGACATATTTCTGGGTTCTGTATACGTATAGATTTGCGCGGAAAGTGAAGGTGGAGGGAAAAGCGGGTTAAACTGTTAGCAGAAGGTCTGCAATTAACTTTGGGTTCTTGACTGGGGTATATGTGTCCAGTCTACTATTGTATGGTCTGTGGTTGTTTTGTGTGCATCAGAAGCACCCCGACAACCTTCCCTTGCGGGTCTCTGCTGTCGGTGTCTTTCTCATCTCGGTGTTGCCCTTGAATAAGGGCGAATGTTGGAGTTCTGTGTGTGGTAGGTTCACTCACATGTGTGGCCTCCCCTGATGGCGCGTGGTCGGATGTTATTCTCGGTGCCGCCTGTGCCGTCTGGGGAATTTTTCTCCGCCCTCTGGGCGGGCACCTCCCTCCACTGGCAAAGTCCTGGTGTTTTGGCTCAACCTGGATATGGAGAGAGGCTAGTCGGAGCAGCAGAAAGTGAACGAGATGAGAGGTAGAAGGAGAAAAAAAAAGGCACGTTAACTCAAAACAATAATTAGTGCAATTGTATCCTTCGTTGCCCACATGACACATTCTGCCTAGGAACTTCTTATAACTAGAGAACGCAGGTGGACCAGCTTGATCAAATAGCTCTCGCGCTGTGATCCCCGGGCGGGGAGGGGACCCGGCGGGCCGACCCCCATACGATCCCCAGGCCCCACCCAGCCCCAGGACCCACTCCTCCAGCTCGGTCCCCCCCATGCACAATCCCAATCATTTAGGGCTAAAATACTTCCACCAGCACAGATTTCATTTAAAACACTTTGCTTTAACGTCCGGTGCTAATGCCCTCTTCTTATGCCGGTCTGGAAGCGCGCAGGGAGGGAAGCATAAGAACTCCTTCGTGCATACTTGAATCGTGCGAGAAGAAGCCCACCAGCATCTCTTTTTCCATAACGCTACTGGTGAAGAAGGCAGTGTGAAGTAGGCCGTTTAATACTCAGAAAGCAAGAGTATCGTGTCTGAGTCTCACTCTCATTGGTCCACAGCGCCACTCATCTGGGAGGCCATCACCACTCCAACACCAAAGAAAAGTCTCTTAAATTGACTTAGGATGAGGTTTTTGCCCCATATTTTTTGCTTCTGGGTGATTTGAGCTTTGTTGTTAACTTCCAAGGCTCCACCTCCGGAAGCGGGGGCATAGTAAGATCGTATTGTGTCGGCATCCAGGAGGGTATATCTATTGGATCTATTTTCAGTTGTTGCCAAATCGCCTCGAGATCTTCCGGGGTTCTGACCGTCAATCTGTGTCCTGCATCATTGATTGCTAGGCCAAATGGAAACAGCCAGGAGTATTGAATTCCTTTTGATTTCAGAGCTTCTAGAAGCGGACGCAGTATCCGTCTTTTTGCCAGAGTAGAAGGCGCGATGTCTTGGAAGAATAACAGTGTCGCATCGTTCTATTTAAATGTCTGGCGGGTTCTTGCGGCATTCAAAATGGCACTTGTGTCTGTGAAGGAAAGCAGGCCGCAGATTACATCCCTTGGCGGGTCTCCGTTTTTTGGTTTGGGTCCAATTGCTCTGTGTATTCTTTCGATTTGGATGTGAGTGGCCCTCTCTTCTCCCAGTAAGTCAGTAAAAATGTCTTCAGCCACTTTGCGTAAGGATTCTGCTGCCCAGGATTCCGGTAGACCTTTTATCCGGATGTTGCAGCGCCTGCTACGGTTTTCTTGATCTTCGATTAAAGAAAGCGCTCGATCAAGGTATGAGCGGTGGACCCCCACTACTTGCGTGGTGGCTTTTGCGTGTTCTATGATGGTTGAGCATGAACCTTCCAGGTCCTCCACTCTGTGGCCCATTTGTTGTAACTCGGTTTTTATGTCCGCCAGTTCAGACATTATTGGTTGGGTGACTTTCAGAAGTGCTTTTTGAAGGAAAGATTTGGATATTTGGGCACTGAGGTCACACTCCTCTTCTTCCATATCGCTATCCAGCTCTGAGTCTGGGGTTGCTTGGTCAGAGGTGTTTTGTGAGGGAAGCGATTTTGCAGTGGTGCTTGGAGATTGTAAGCTTTTCTTTTTTAGAAATTTCTGCATGTCCACTTGATTTTTTTGTCCTCTTGGTGTATTTGGTGGATCGCTGCTGCGATCTCTGCTACCCTTCACCATTTTGTGCGATTGTGGGAGGTTTATTGGAGTTTGTTTGACGGTCAGAAAGATCCCGGGAATCGGCTGTATTTTATTATGCCCGGCTTTAAGGGTCAGGTCAAGGTGCAACTTCCTCCACACTGGTTAGAATTCAGCCTGTCATCTTTGTGGGCAAGTTTCAGCCCATGGAAGGATGGTGTTACAAGACGACAGGTGAAAAATTAAATTTAGCGGTTTTGGCAGACTTATTTCTATAGTCCTAAAAAATTTGTTGCAGATCTGTGTGTTACAGTTCCGTAGAAGGTTTGAACTATGCTTTTGGAGGGGTTTCTTCTTTTCTGTATGCTTGTAAGCTATTTGCTTGTTAGTGATGAAAAATTGTTTAGTGGGTTGTAGTGCTAGCCCACATGCGTCTGAAGACTTCAAAAATTGAAAGGGTTATGGAGCTGGGTGTACCAGCTCCGAAAAAATTAGGGCAGTGCCCTTTAAGCAGACTTTGCTTTGCTGAAATTTGTGCCGTTTAGGCTGACAGTTCCTTTAGGTTAGAGCTTCTGCTCTCTCTAATGGCCGCAGGCACGGTGGGGGAAGATGGAGGGGGGGGGGGGGCTGGATGGCGGGAGATTCTGGCGGGAAGCGGGTTTGCTGGCGGGGAGCTGATGTTCGGGTTAAAATGAACGTTCCCTTAGCCCTGGAGAGATTGCCTAGTGTGTGGGGAGGCTTATCAGGGTCTCCGGTACTCACTGCTTTTGTGATCGTTGTTATCTCTCCTTCCTGCCTGTTGCTGCGGCTCCCGCACGTGGGGCTGACAGGGGAAGCGTCCTGTGAGCCGTACTTGTTCCCCGGGCTCTCCTCAGCTCCTCTCCTCTGGTGCTGCCGGTAGGAGCTCACCGGGGATCCCTCCTGCTTGTTGCCGCGGCTCCCGCTCGTGGGGCTGTCAGGGGAAGCGTCCTGTGAGCCGCTCTTGTTCTCCTGGCTCTCCTCAGCTCCCCACCGCTAGCGCTGCCAGTAGGAGCTCACCGAGGATCCCTCCTGCCTGTTGCCGCGGCTCCCGCTCGTGGGGCTGTCAGGGGAAGCCTCCTGTGAGCCGCTCTTGTTCTCCTGGCTCTCCTCAGCTCCCCACCGCTAGCGCTGCCAGTAGGAGCTCACCGAGGATCCCTCCTGCCTGTTGCCGCGGCTCCCGCTCGTGGGGCTGTCAGGGGAAGCGTCCTGTGAGCCGCTCTTGTTCTCCTGGCTCTCCTCAGCTCCCCTCCGCTAACGCTGCCGGTAGAAGTTCACCGGGGATCCTCCGCTACAGGGAAACAGTTCTTTAGAGGCTCCTCTGTGCGCACCGCTCTCTCTCCTCTCCCCCACTCCCGTGCAGGACTCCGCGCCGGCTCAGCGCACCGAGACTCCCGATGTCCCGATTTCGTGGGGAAACCGCTTTAAATGATCCTCACACTGCAGGAAGGTTCTTTCTCTTAGTGTGGGAAGCACTTGCTGGCTGTAAAACGCCAAAAGATGCCTAAAAAGCCTCTATGGCTCCGGAGCCACGTTTCAGTGCGTCCTCACACTCTGCAGGCTTGGTCCTGGTCATTTTTCTTTCTTTTTGTACACTATTTTAAAGGGCTTTTCAGGGAAGGGCTTATGAAGCCCTTCCCTGCAAAGCCAGTGACAGCTGCCGGGGCTCAGCGGCATCTTCTGCTGCTATCCCCGGCTCTGTAGCGCTGCTGAGCTATAAACAGCCGGGGATTTAAAATCACTTCAAGATTTTAGAAGCACTTCAGCCAACCACACTCAGAGCTACCAGCAGGCGGCTCCATTGACAACAAGCACGCAGCTGTGTTCACGCGTGTTTTTGCTCGTACCTAGGTGCGGATGTATGTACGCACCTAAGTACGCACAAAAACACGCTTGTGTGAATGCTCCCTTAGTGATGAAGCCTGTTTTAGACCAACTTATTTTTCATTTTTTTTATCATTGCATTTCAGGAGCCATAACTTTCTAATTTTTCCATCTACTTAGGACAAGTTGTATATTTTAATGACATCATTTTGGGATACATATAATGTATTGCATAACTTATATTACCTTTTTAGGGGATTGGGAAACATGCTGCCCAACCCCCCCCCCCCCCCCCGCACGACCCAGTGTCCACAGCGCACACCAAAGTGTCCCTGCGCAGCCTTCAGCTGCACTCATGCCACACGCTGGCCTCATAGCCACACCACCCTCATGTCTATTTATAAGTGCGTCTGCCATGAGGAGGAACCGCAGGCACACACTGCAGAGGGTTGGCACAGCCAGGCAGCGGCACTCTTTAAAAGGGGCGGGGCGATAGCCCACAATGCTGTACAGAAGCAATGAGAAATCCAATCCTGTGCCACCTCCGTCAGGAGCTGCACACGTGGGCATAGCAATGGGGAACCCATGTGCCACACACTATTCATTCTGTCAAGGTGTTTGCATGCCCCAGTCTGACCGGGGTTTTTTATAAATAGTCACAGGCAGGTACAACTCCGCAATGGGAATTCTGTGTGCACCCACAGCATGGGTGGCTCCCAGGAACCCACCGGCGGTACATAAATATATCCCATTGCATTGCCCATCACAGCTGAGGTAACGTCAGGTTAAATGCAGGTGGGCTTCGGCCCACACTGCATGCCCCAGTCAGACTGGGGTTCTTTAGAAGTGGACACATGCAGTTACAACTCCGTGTGGACCGACAGCATGGGTGGGTCCCAGGAAGCCACCGGCGGTACATAAATTTATCCCATTTCAGTGCCCATCACAGCTGAGGTAACGTCCGATTAAATACAGGTGGTCTTCGGCCCACACTGCATGCCCCCGTCTGACCGGGGTTTTTAATACATAGAAACTGGCAGGTACAAATCCCTAATGTGAAGTCCCTGTGAACCCACAGCATGGATGGCTCCCTGGAACCCACCGGCGGTACATAAATAAATCCCATTGCATTGCCCATCACAGCTGAGGTAACGTCAGGTTTAATGCAGGTGGGCTTCGGCCCACACTGCATGCCCCAGTCAGACTGGGGTTCTTTATAAGTAGACACATGCAGTTACAACTCCGAGTGGACCGACAGCATAGGTGGGTCCCAGGAAGCCACCGGCGGTACATAAATATATCCCATTGCAGTGCCCTGGACAGCAAAGCTAACGTCAGATTAAATGCAGGTGGTCTTCGGCCCACACTGCATGCCCCAGTCAGACTGGGGTTTTTTTATAAGTAGACACAGGCAGGTACAACTCCCTATTGTGAAGTCCCTGTGGACCGACAGCATGGGTGGGTCCCAGGAAGCCACCGGCGGTACATAAATATATCCCATTGCAGTGCCCTGGACAGCAAAGCTAATGTCAGATTAAATGCAGGTGGGCTTCGGCGGTACATAAATGTATCCCATTGCAGTGCCCTGCTCAGCAGAGCTAACGTCACATACAATACAGGTGTGCTTCGGCCCACAGTGCATGCCCCAGTCAGAGTGGTAATATGTACCTTAACAGTAACCGTGTTGGTGGGAATGTGGTGGCGACAGCGGACCTAGTAGCGCGGTTTTATTTAGTTGGTTTTCGGAATGTGGCCAGGATTAAGTGGGCCGTGGCGGGGGGATGGTGGGGGGGCTCTCTTGTTGTGTCGGTAAAGGTGAAATTCTTGGACTGCCACCAGATGGACCTATGCAAAGGTATTTGCCAAGAATGTTTTCATTGTTGGAGGAGGAGGGGGATGTTTTTGAGACACTACGTATCCTCTCCACGTGTCCGTGGTTATATGCACCTTAACAGTAACCGCGTTGGTGGGAAATGGCCTCGCCACCATCACGTCTTTGGGAAGCCTCCGTTTCCACACCCCAGTGACATAGCATTAGTAGCGGTATAGGTAGAGCCCAGAATTAGTAACATTTCAGCGGTAGCATTAGGGACAGGCCCCAGTAACATATCACTAGCAGCATTATAGGGGGAGCACAGAATTAGTTCCATTTCAGTAGTAGTAGCAGTCCAGACAGGCCCCAGTAACAATTCCGAAGCAGCAGTATAGGGGGAGCACAGTATTAGTTCCATTTCAGTAATAGTAGCACTCAAGACAGGCCCTGGTAACAATTCTGAAGCAGCAGTATAGGGGGAGCGCAGTCTTAGTGCCATTTCAGTAGTAGTAGCAGTCAAGACAGGCCCCAGTAACAAATCCGAAGCAGCAGTATAGGGGGAGCACAGTATTAGTTCCATTTCAGTAGTAGTAGCAGTCAAGACAGGCCACAGTAACATTCCCGTTGCAGCAGTTTAGGGAGATAACAGTCTCTTGCACATTTCAGTAGTTGCAGTATAGACAAGGCCCCAGTTAGATTTATGTAGCAAAAGTGTAGGCCAACCCCACACACCTTACTGTACCATGAGTGCAGGCGAATCCCATAAAAATTACTAGGATTACACTGTAGGCGAGGGCCCAAAAAAATTGGTGCACCAACAGTACTAATGTACCTCAGAGAAATTGCCCATGCCCAACCAAGACGGCAGCTGAAACCCATTAATCGCTTTGGTTAATGTTGCTTAATTTGTACCTAGGCCTGGAGGCAGCCCAGTTAAAATAAAAATTGGTTCAGGTGCAAGTTTCAACGCTTTAATGAGAATTGAAATGTATAAACATTGTTTACTAAAGTCATATGACTGAGCCTCGTGGGCCTAAGAAAAATTGCCCGTTCGGCGTGATTATGTGAGGTTTCAGGAGGAGGAGCAGGAGGAGAAGGATGAATATAATACACAGATTGATGAAGCTAAAAGGTCCCCGTTTTTTATGGTGATAGAGAACGATGCTTCCATCCGCGGGTGCAGCCTACGTATTGTTTAGGTACCGCTGCAGTCTGCTGGTGGAGAAGAGAAGTCTGGGGAAATCCAGGCTTTGTTCATCTTTATGAGTGTAAGCCTGTCGGCACTGTCAGTTGACAGGCGGGTACGCTTATCCGTGATGATTCCCCCAGCCGCACTAAACACCCTCTCTGACAAGACGCTAACCGCAGGACAAGCAAGCACCTCCAGGGCATACAGCGCGAGTTCAGGCCACGTGTCCAGCTTCGACACCCAGTAGTTGTAGGGAGCAGAGGCGTCACGGAGGACGGTCGTGCGATCGGCTATGTACTCCCTCACCATCCTTTTACAGTGCTCCCGCCGACTCAGCCTTGCCTGGGGAGCGGTGACACAGTCTTGCTGGGGAGCCATAAAGCTGGCAAAGGCCTTGGTGAGTGTTCCCCTGCCTGCGCTGTACATGCTGCCTGATCTCCGTGCCTCCCCTGCTACCTGGCCCTCGGAACTGCGCCTTCTGCCACTAGCGCTGTCGGATGGGAATTTTACCATCAGGGTCCTGTGGTATAGCATCACTCTCAAACCCCTTTCCTCTACGGGTATGAGAGTGGAAAGGTTCTCCTTATACCGTGGGTCAAGCAGTGTGTACACCCAGTAATCCGTAGTGGCCAGAATGCGTGTAACGCGAGGGTCACGAGAAAGGTATCCTAACATGAAGTCCGCCATGTGTGCTAGGGTACCTGTACGCAACACATGGCTGTCCTCACTAGGAAGATCACTTTCAGGATCCTCCTCCTCCTCCTCAGGCCATACACGCTGAAAGGATGACAGGCAAGCAGCATGGGTACCCTCAGCAGTGGGCCAAGCTGTCTCTTCCCCCTCCTCCTCATGCTCTTCCCCCTCCTCCTCCTCAACGCGGTGATATATAGACTTACTCTGACTATCCAGCGACATACTGTCTTCCCCCGCCTCCGTTTCCGAGCACAAAGCGTCTGCCTTTATGCTTTGCAGGGAACTTCTCAAGAGGTATAGCAGAGGAATGGTGACGCTAATGATTGCAGCATCGCCGCTCACCATCTAGGTAGACTCCTCAAAGTTTCCAAGGACCTGGCAGATGTCTGCCAACCAGGCCCACTCTTTTGTAAAGAATTGAGGAGGCTGACTCCCACTACGCCGCCCATGTTGGAGTTGGTATTCCCCTATAGCTCTACGCTGCTCATAGAGCCTGGCCAACATGTGGAGCGTAGAGTTCCACCGTGTGGGCACGTCGCACAGCAGTCGGTGCACTGGCAGATTAAACCGATGTTGCAGGGTCCGCAGGGTGGCAGCGTCCGTCTTGGAGTTGCGGAAATGTGCGCTGAGCAGGCGCACCTTTCCGAGCAGGTCTGACAAACATGGGTAGCTTTTCAGAAAGCGCTGAACCACCAAATTAAAGACGTGGGCCAGGCATGGCACGTGCGTGAGGCTGCCGAGCTGCAGAGCCGCCACCAGGTTACGGCCGTTGTCACACACGACCATGCCCGGTTGGAGGCTCAGCGGCACAAGCCAGCGGTCGGTCTGCTCTGTCAGACCCTGCAGCAGTTTGTGGGCCGTGTGCCTCTTATTTCCTAAGCTGAGTAGTTTCAGCACGGCCTGCTGACGCTTGCCCACCGCTGTGCTGCCGTGCAGCGCACCACCGACTGCTGGCGACGTGCTGCTGCTGACACATCTTGATTGCGAGACAGAGGTTGCGTAGGAGGAGGAGGAGGGTGGTTTAGTGGAGGAAGCATACACCGCCGCAGATACCACCACCGAGCTGGGGCCCGCAATTATGGGGGTGGGTAGGACGTGAGCAGTCCAAGGCTCTGACTCTGTCCCAGCCTCCACTAAATTCACCGAATGTGCCGTCAGGGAGATATACTGGCCCTGCCCGCCTGTGCTTGTCCACGTTTCCGTTGTTAAGTGGACCTTGGCAGTAACCGTGTTGGTGAGGGCGCGTACAATGTTGCAGGAGACGTGGTCGTGCAGGGCTGGGACGGCACATCGGGGAAAGTAGTGACGACTGGGAACCGAGTAGCGCAGGGCCGCTGCCGCCATCATGCTTTTGAAAGCCTCCGTTTCCACAACCCTATACGGCAGCATCTCCAGGCTGATAAATTTGGCTATGTGCACGTTTAACGCTTGAGCGTGCGTGTGCGTGGCGGCGTACTTGTGCTTGCGCTCCAACACTTGCGCTAGCGACGGCTGGACGGTGTGCTGACAGACATTGGTGGATGGGGCCGAGGACAGCGGAGGTGAGGGTGTGGGTGCAGGCCAGGAGACGGTAGTGCCTGTGCCCTGAGAGGGGGGTTGGATCTCAGTGGCAGGTTGGGGCACAGGGGGAGAGGCAGCGGTGCAAACCGGAGGCGGTGAACGGCCTTCGTCCCACCTTGTGGGGTGCTTGGCCATCATATGTCTGCGCATGCTGGTGGTGGTGAGGCTGGTGGTGGTGGCTCCCCGGCTGATCTTGGCGCGACAAAGGTTGCACACCACTGTTCGTCGGTCGTCTGCACTCTCAGTGAAAAACTGCCAGACCTTTGAGCACCTCGGCCTCTGCAGGGTGGCATGGCGCGAGGGGGCGCTTTGGGAAACAGTTGGTGGATTATTCGGTCTGGCCCTGCCTTTACCCCTGGACACCGCACTGCCTCTTGCAACCTGCCCTGCTGCTGCCCTTGCCTCCCCCTCTGAAGACCTGTCCTCAGTAGGCGTAGCAAACAAGGTGGGGTCAGTCACCTCATCGTCCTGCTGCTCTTCCTCCGAATCCTCTGTCCGCTCCTCCCTCGGACTTACTGCCCTTACTACTACCTCACTGGTAGACAACTGTGTCTCATCGTCATCGTCCTCCTCACCCACTGAAAGGTCTTGAGACAGTTGGCGGAAGTCCCCAGCCTCATCCCCCGGACCCCGTGAACTTTCCAAAGGTTGGGCATCGGTCACGACAAACTCCTCTGGTGGGAGAGGATTCGGATCCCTTGCTGCCCATTCTGGGCAGGGGCCCGGGAACAGTTCCTGGGAGTCTGCCTGCTCCTCAGAATGTGTCATTGTAATGGAGTGAGGAGGCTGGGAGGAAGGAGGAGCAGCAGCCAGAGGATTCAGAGTTGCAGCAGTGGACGGCGCAGAACTCTGGGTGTTCGATAGATTGCTGGATGCACTTTCTGCCATCCACGACAGGACCTGCTCACATTGCTCATTTTCTAATAAAGGTCTACCGTATGGACCCATTAATTGCGAGATGAATGTGGGGACGCCAGAAACGTGCCTCTCTCCTAATCCCGCAACAGTCGGCTGCGATACACCTGGATCAGGAGCTCGGCCTGTGCCCACACCCTGACTTGGGCCTCCGCGTCCTCGCCCGCGTCCACGTCCTCTAGGCCTACCCCTACCCCTCAGCATGCTGTATTACCAGTAGTGCAGAAACAGAACGCTGTAATTAAATGTGCCGCTTATTGGCCTGTGGTAGGAGGCTGACTTCGCTTACGGAACGCCAGGAAATAATTTTGCGCAAGCCTGCTGTAACACTTAGCTGGCTGCGTATGAATTAGGAGGACAACTACACCCAGCACAGACCCAGAACACTGAGGAGAGTCACAGGCAGCCCAAATGGATTTTTTTCCCCAAATGTTTTTGGAAAGGCCCACTGCCTATATACACTGTATATGTCTTCTGTCCCTGCGTCACCACTACTGGCCCTGGAGTATGTAAAATAACTGCAGACTGTTGCACTGTGGATTGGAATGTGATGTAACAGCCAACACAGAGCCAGGAAATAATTTTGCGCAAGCCTGCTGTAACACTTAGCTGGCTGCGTATGAATTAGGAGGACAACTACACCCAGCACAGACCCAGAACACTGAGGAGAGTCACAGGCAGCCCAAATGGATTTTTTTCCCCAAATGTTTTTTGAAAGGCCCACTGCCTATATACACTGTATATGTCTTCTGTCCCTGCGTCACCACTACTGACCCTGGAGTATGTAAAATAACTGCAGACTGTTGCACTGTGGACTGGAATGTGATGTAACAGCCAACACAGAGCCAGTAAATAATTTTGCGCAAGCCTGCTGTAACACTTAGCTGGCTGCGTATGAATTAGGAGGACAACTACACCCAGCACAGACCCAGAACACTGAGGACAGTCACAGGCAGCCCAAATAGATTTTTTTTCCCCAAATGTTTTTGGAAAGGCCCACTGCCTATATTCAATAAATATATGTCTTCTGTCCCTGCCTCACAATATATGTCTTCTGTCCCTGCCTCACAATATATGTCTTCTGTCCCTGCCTCACCACCACTACTGGCCCTGGAGTATCTATAATTACTGCAGGGCGCAATGCTGTGCACGGCCAATATACAAAAAAAAAAAATGTGCAACACTGCAAAAAGCAGCCTCCACAGTACTGCACACGGTTAGATGTGGCCCTAAGAAGGACCGTTGGGGTTCTTGAAGCCAAAAATACTCCTAACACTCTCCCTATAGCAGCTCCGGCACCAACAGCACTTTCCCTCCTCTATGTCAGAACAAATCTGTGGCGAGCCGCGGGAGGGGACGATTTTTATACTCGGGTGACACCTGATCTCGCCAGCCACTCTCTGCAGGGGGGTGGTATAGGGCTTGAACGTCGCAGGGGGAGGTTGTAATGCCTTCCCTGTCTTTCTATTGGCCAGAAAAGCGTGCTAACGTCTCAGAGATGAAAGTGAAAGTAACTCGAACATCGCGTGGTACTCGTCACGAGTAGCGAGCATCTCGAACACGCTAATACTCGAACGAGTATCAAGCTTGGACGAGTACGTTCGCTCATCTCTAGTCATATAACATTTTTATTGCTTTCTATTCCCTTTTTTGTAAGGCAAGATAAGCAAAATTAGCTATTTTCGCCATGCGTTTTGTATTTTTTTCAAGCAATGCACTGTGCAGGTTGAACATTGTACTAACTTTTTTTCTAGGTTATTACTAGAGATGAGAGAGCATTGAAACGCTCGGTTGCTCGTTGCTCGAGTCGAGCTTTCCGCGATGCTCGAGGGTTCGTTTCGAGTAACGAACCCGATTGAAGTCAATGGGCAACTCGAGCATTTTTGTATATCGCCGATGCTCGCTAAGGTTTTCATTTGTGAAAATCTGCAAAACCCAAGAAAGTGATGGAAACAACACAGATACGGATAGGGCAGGTGAGGGGCAACATGCAGGGTTGCATCTCAGGCTCCCAGGTCTCACTATTAAGCCACATTAGCGGCAAGAGTAAGCCCCTCCCCCTAACAATTTTTACTTCGGACAAACCCTCATTAGCAAGGCACACCTTAGCTAAGCACCACATTACCTCCAACCAAGCACAAGCACTGCCTGTGGGACACACCGCTGCCTCATCTCCTGGGTTACATGCTGCCCTACCCCACCCCCCCCCCCCCCCCGCACGACCCTGAGTCTGCAGTGCACACAAAAGTGTCCCTGCCCAGCCTTCAGCTGCCCTCATTTCACATGCTGGCTGCATAGCCACACCACCCTCATGTCTATTTATAAGTGCGTCTGCCATGAGGAGGAACCGGAGGCACACACTGCAGAGGGTTGGCAGGGCCAGGTAGCGGCCCTCTTTAAAAGGGGCGGGGCGATAGCCCACAATGGTGTAGAGAATCGATAAGAAATTGACGTTCAATCTTCATTCCAATAAAGTGCCAACCTCCGTCAGGAGCTGTAATCGTAGGCATGAGTTACATAGCTATGGGGAATCCATGTGCCCACACAGTATTCATTCTGTCTAGGTGTCAGATAGCTCAATCGACACCGCAAGGGGAAAGCCATCTGCACTCTGCCCCCTGTGAAGGTCTCTATAAATCCATTACGTATTCTTCTACCGCTCCAAAGACTGTATTAGCTAGGAAAAAGTTCCACAGGCCCAACCTGGCGACGTTGCAGTTCCCCCGGGACATAGGCCTCGGCCAACAGCTTCAGCAATCATAGGCAGGAAGCAGACTTCGATGCTAGTACACCTGTGAAGGTCTCAATGCAGTTATGCTCCTCTCCTGTGGCCCAAACGAGTTTCTCAGATAACTGTGGTAACACGAGAGAAAATACATGCTGCGCAATGCTGACCCCCTGACCCCCAACAGGAGGAGGAGGTGGCCTCACAAGGCCATGAAAACGTGACCACGGCCCGCTGTAGCCTGTGCTGAAAGGATGTGAGCGGACCCTTGGCCAGGCTTGGTCCCAGCAAACATCTTGTGTGGCCCAAGGTGCTGTGAGTGCCCTGGATATCTGTGGTAATGTGAGAGAAAATGCATGTTGGCCTCAGCCCACACTCCATGCCCTAGTCAATCAGTGTTTTTTTTTTTTTAAAGTTCCAGGCCGGTACTACTCCGCTATGGGAATTCTGTGTGCACCAACAGCATGAGTGGGACCCAGGAACCCAGAGAAGGTACATAAAGAAATCCCATTGCAGTGCCCCGGATAGCTGTGGTAACATGAGAGAAAATACATGTTGGCTTTGGCCCACACTCCATGCCCTAGTCAGTCTGGGTTTTTTGGGGGACCAGATAGGTAGAACACCGTGATGGGAAAACGTAGTGCACCCATAGTATCACAGATTCCTGTAATATTCCTGTAGCAAAGGTATAAGCTGACCCCAGTAACAGTTATGTTGCAGAAGTCTAGGGAGACCCCAGTAACATTTCAGTAGTAACAGTATAGACAGACCCCAGTAACATTTCTGTAGTAACAGTATAGGCAGACCCCAGTAACATTTGTGTAGCAGCAGTATAGGCAGACCCCTGTAACATTTCTGCAGCTGAAGTATAGGCAGACCCCGGGAACATTTCTGCAGCTGAATTATAGGCAGCCCCCTGTAACATTTCTGCAGCTGAAGTATAGGCAGACCCCTGTAACATTAATGCAGTTACGCTATTCTCCTTTGGCCCAAACAAGTTTCTCAGATAACTGTGGTAACACGAGAGAAAATACATGGTGCGCATTGCTGATCACCTGACCCCAAGCAGGAGGAGGAGGTGGCCTTACAAGGCCAAGAAACCATGACCAGGACCCGCTGTAGCCTGTGTTGAAAGGATGTGAGCGGGCCCTTGGCCAGGCTTGGTCCCAGCAAGTACCTTGTGAGACCCAAGGTGCTGCGACTGACATAGCAATGGGCAGTCCATGTGCCCACACAGTATTCATTCTGTCCAGGTGTTGGATAGCTCTAGCGACACTGCAAGGGGAAAGGCATCTGCACTATGCACCCTACCCATGTCAGTTAGTCAGTCAGTCACTTTGTGAAGGACAGGGAAATCACCGCTGTGGGAAGTCTGTGTGCACCCACAGCATAGGCGAGTCGAAGGAACCCAAAGACAGCATTAAATATGAAGGAATCAGACTGCCCAAACATGGCAGACTTAAAGTGCGCCGAGGCCATAGGCCTCTGCCCAAACACTTAGCAATCGCGGGCATAGAGCAGACTCCAATGCTAGTACAACAGTGAACGTCTCATTAATGCAGTTATGCTCCTCTCTTTTGGTCCAAATAAGTTTCTCAGATAACTGTGGCAACACGAGAGAAAATTCATGATGCGCATTGCTGATCCCCTGACCCAAAGCAAGAGGAGGAGGTGGCCTTACAAGGCCAAGAAACCATGAGCAGGACCCACTGTAGCCTGTGTGGGAAGGAAGTTAGGGCCCTTGGCCAGGCTCGGTCCCAGCAAATACCTTGTGAGACCCAAGGCGCTGCGACTGACATAGCAATGGGCAGTCCATGTGCCCACACAGTATTCATTCTGTCTAGGTGTCGGATAGCTCTAGCGATACCGCAAGGGGAAAGCCATCTGCACTATGCACCCTACCCAAGTCAGTCAGTGTCTTTGTGCCAGACAGGTCAAACACCGCAATGGGAAGTCTTTGTGCACCCACAGTGTAGGCGAGCCGACGGAACCCAAAGACAGTAATAAACATGAAGAAATAATAGTGCCCAAACATGCCAGACTTTCACTGTGCCGAGTACATAGACCTCTGCACACACCCTCAGCAATCGTGCGCATAGAGCAGACTCCAATGCTAGTACAGCTGTGAAGGTCTCATCAATGCAGTAACGCTGCTCTTCTTTGGCCAAAACCAGTGTCTCAGATAACTGTGGTAACACGGGAGAAAATACATGATGCCCAGTGCTGATCCCCTGAGCCCAAGCAGGAGGAGGAGGTGGCATTACAAGCCCAAGACACCATGACCAGGAACCGCAATAGTCTGTGTGGGAAGCACGTTAGCGGGCCCAGGGTCAGGCTCAGTTCCAAGCCTCCACCTTTGTGACCCAAGGTGCCCTGAGTTACATAGCAATGGGAAATCCATGTGTCGCAACATAGATAGCTCAACACTGGAAGGGGCAGTCTTTGAGTTCCTTGGCCTAGCCTATGCTGTAAGTGCACAAAAATGGTATTACACAGGAAGAAATCGGAGTGCCCAACCATGGGAGAGTTTTGCCCCGCCAAGCAACTTGGCCTCGGCCAGCAATTCTGGCCTAGTCAGTCACTGTATTATTTGTGCCACATAGGTAAAACACCGCAATGGGAAGACTTAGTGCACCCATAGTATAGACAGACCGCTGTAACATTCCTGTAGCAAAGGTATACACAGACCCCAGGAACATTTCTGTAGCAGCAGTATGGGCAGACCCCTGTAACGTTTCTATAGCAGCAGTATCAGCAGACCCCTGTAACATTTCTGTAGCAGAGGCATTTGCAGACCCCAGCACTATTTTTGTAGCAGCAGGATAGGCTGTGAGGAAGGAGGAGCAGCAGCCAGAGGACTCAGAGTTTCAGCAGTGGACTGCGTAGAAGACTGGGTGCCCAATACATTGCTGGATGCACTTTCTGCCATCCACGACAGGACCTGCTGACACTGCTCTGTTTGCAATAAAGGTCTACCACGTTGACCCATAAATTGTGATATGAAGCTGGGGACCCCAGAAACTTGCCTCTCTCCTAATCCCGCAGCAGCCGGCTAGGATACACCTGGACCAGGAACTATGCCTGTGCCCACACCCTCACTTGGAACTCCGCATCCTCGCCCACGTCCAAATCCTCGACCCCTACCCCTCAGCATGGTGGATTACGAATAGAGCAGACAAAGACCGCTGTAAATAATTATGGAATTATATACGTACACTTTCACGCAGAGAGCGGAATCGTAACACTAACTCCAGGCAGAAAAAAATGGAAGGAAGGCCGCAAACAGGCCTAGCAATGCAATAGTGATGCACCAAAACTCCCACCAGGCACCCAGTAAAATGCAGACAGTCAGAGGTAGCCCAACGAAGGAGCTTTTTGGGGTGTTTTTTGAAAAAGAAGACAGGCTATATACTGTGTATATCACTTTCCCTCTATAAGTACCTGTGTTGGCCATACACTGAGCGTCAAATTCACTGCAGACACAGGTCGGTGTAAATAATCTTGGAATTATGTGCGTAGATTTTGTTGCTGAGAGTGTTATAGTAGGGCAAACTCCAGGCAGAGAAAAATAGTCAGGAAGGCCGCAAACAGGCTGAACTGTGCAATAGTGATGGACTTAAACTCCCACCAGACACCCAGTAAAATTTAAACGGTCAAAGGTAGCCCAACCAAGGAGCTTTTTTAAAAAAAAAAAAAAAAAAAAGAATACAGGCTGTATAGTGTGTATATCACATTCCCTCTATAAGTGGCTGCGTTGGCCATACGCCGTGCATCTCTAATTCACTGCAGACACAGGCCAGTGTAAATAATCTTGGAATTATGTGCGTAGACTTTGTCGCTGAGAGCAGTATAGTAAGGCAAACTCCAGGCAGAAAAAAATAGTCAGGAAGGCTGCAAACAGGCCTAAGTGCAACTGCCATCAGACACCCAGTAAAATTTAAACGGTCAGCGGTAGCCCTAAGAAGGAGCTTTTTAGTTTTTTTGGGTCAAAGAATACAGGCTATATAGTGTGTATATCACTTTCCCTATCAGTCGCTGTGGCCGTATGCTGTGCGTCTCTAATTCACTGCAGACACAGCCCGGTGTAGATAATCTTGGAATTATGTGCGTAGACTTTGTCGCTGAGAGCAGTATAGTAAGGCAAACTTCAGGCAGAAAAAAACAGTCAGGAAGGCCACAAACAGGCCTAAGTGCAATAGTGATGGAGTACAACTCCCATCAGACAACCTGTAAAATGCACACGGTCACAGGTAGCCGTAAGAAGGAGCATTTATTTTAAAAAAAATTTGAAAAAGAATACCGGCTATATAGCGTGTATATGACTTTCCCTCTATCAGGGGCTGTCGCTGTACGCTGTGCGTGAAGTTGATGGCAGAAACAGAGCGGTGTAAAAAATTTTGGAATTATTGGCGTACAGTTGGAGGCTGACAGCGGTTATGTAACGCTAACTGCAGCCATAAAAAAATTATACGGAAGGCTGCAAACAGGCCTAGCTGTGCAATAGTGATGGACTACAACTCCCATTAGACAACCTGTAAAATGCACACGGCCACAGGTAGCCCTAAGAAGGATCGTTGGGGTTCTTGTACACAGGATCCTACACTACCACTCTCCCTATCTCAGCAACGCTGTCCCTATACTATGTAGTACAGACTGCAGCCTGAGAACGCTATAGCTGTAATAGGGCTACACGCCCGATATGCAAAAAAAAAAGAAAATTGCAAAACTGCTACCAGCAGCCACAACAGTAATGCACACGGTCAGATGTGACCCTAAGAAGGACCATTGGCGTTTTTGTACACAGGATCCTACACTAACACTTTCCCTATAGCAGCACCAGCACTGTCCCGGATCTCCCAGTATGTGACTGTAGCGAGCCGTGGGCGGCCCCACTTTAAATACTCGGGGGTTACTTGATCTCGCCAGCCACCCATTGCAGGGGGGTGGGATAGGGCTGGACCGTCACAGGAAGAAGTTGTATTGCCTTCCCTGCGTTTCTATTGGCCAGAAAATGGCGCAAAACTTTCAGGGAAGGAAATGGAATTGACTCGAACATCGCGTGGTGCTCGTTTCGAGTAACGAGCATCTCGAGTACCCTAATACTCGAACGAGCATCAAGCTCGGACGAGTACGCTTGCTCATCTCTAGTTATTACGAATGCAGCAATACCAGATCTGTGATTTTTCTCTTACATAGTAAAGAGGGAAAAGACAGGGGTTTTACGTAGAGATGAGCAAGCACCAAAATGTTCGGGTGCTCGTTGCTCGAGTCGAACTTTTCGCGATGCTCGAGAGCTCGTTTCGAGTAACGAACCCGATTGAAGTCAATGAGCGACTCGAGCATTTTTGTATATGACCGGATAGGTCTTCACTTGTGAAAAACCAGAAAACATCCGAAATCCATGGAAACGCCACAGAAACGGACAGGGCAGGGCAGGGGCAGCATGCAGGGCTGCATCTCAGGCTCCCAGGTCCCACTATTAAGCCAGCCCAGACCCTCAGCAATCGTGGGCATGAAACGGACTTCGATGCTAGTACAACAGTGAACGTCTCATTAATGCAGTAACGCTCCTCTTCTTTGGCCCAAACCAGTGTATCAGATAACTGTGGTAACACGAGAGCAAATGCATGATCCCCAGTGCTGATCCCCTGACCCCAAGCAGGAGGAGGAGGTGGCCTTACAAGGCCAAGAAACCATGACCAGGACCCACTGTAGCCTGTGTGGGAAGTATGTGAGCAGGGCCTTGGTCCGGCTCGGTCCCAGCAAACACACTGTGGTACCCAAGGTGCCGCCAGTTACATAGCAATGGGCAATCCGGGTCCCCTCACACTATTCATTCTGTGTTGGTGTCAGATAGCTCAATTGACTTTGCAAGGGGAAAGCCATCTGCAGTCTGCACCCTACCCAAGTCAGTCAGTGACTTTGTGCCAAACAGGTAAAACACTGCTATGGGAAGTCTGTGTGCACCCACAGCATAGGTGGGTCCTAGGCAACCCAAGACATGAACCATGAATAAAATCAAACATGGCAGACTTTCACTGCGCCGAGGACATAGGCCTCTGCACAAACCCTCAGCAATTGCAGGTATAGAGTTTACTCTGATGCTAGTACAGCTGTGAACATCTCATTAAGGCAGTAACGCTCCTCTTCTGTGGCCCAAAAAAAGTTTCTCAGATAACTGTGGCAACACGAGAGAAAAAACATATTGGCCTCGGCCCACAATTCATGCCCTAGTCAGTGAGTGTTTTTGGGCCCGATAGTTAAAACACTGCGATGGGAAGTCTGTGTGCACCCATAGTATAAACAGACCCCTGTAACATTTCAAGAGAAAAGGTATAAGCAGACCCCAGTAAAATTTCGGTTGCAGTGGTATAGGCAGACCCCAGTACCCTTTCTGCAGTAGAAGTATAGGCAGACCTCTGTAACATTTTGATAGCAGGAGTACAGGCAGACCCCTATAACATTTCGGTAGCAGGAGCATAGGCAGACCCCAGTACCATTTCTGTAGCAGAAGTAGAGGCAGACCCCTGTAACATTTAAGTGGCAGCAGTATAGGCAGACCGCTGTAACATTTATGTAGCAGCAGTATAGGCAGATCCCTGTAACATATACGTTGCAGAAGTATAGGCAGACCCAAGTAACATTTATGTAGCAGCAGTATAGGCAGACCCCAGTTTCCTTTCTGTAGCAGCAGTATAGGCAGACCCCAGCACCTTTTCTGTAGTAGAAGTATAGGCAGACCCCAGCACCATTTCTGTAGTAGAAGTATAGGCAGACCCCAGTAACATTTCTGTAGTAGAAGTATAGGCAGACCCCTGTAACATTTCTGTAGCAGCAGTATAGGCAGACCCCTGTAATATTTACGTGGCAGACCACTGTAACATTTATGGAGCAGCAGAATAGGCAGACCCCTGTAACATTTACGTGGCAGCAGTATAGGCAGACCCCTGTAACATTTATGGAGCAGCAGTATAGCCAGACCCTTGTAACATTTACATGGCAGCAGTATAGGCAGACCCCTGTAACATTTACGTGGCAGAAGTATAGGCAGACCCCGGTAACATTCTTGCAGCAGAAGTATAGGCAGACTCCTGTAACATTTAAGTGGCAGCAGTATAGGCAGACCCCTGTTACATTTACATGGCAGAAGTATAGGCAGACCCCTGTAACATTTAAGTGGCAGCAGTATAGGCAAACCCCTGTAACATTTACGTGGCAGAAATATAGGCAGACCCCTGTAACATTTACGTGTCAGAAGTATAGGCAGACCCCAGTAACATTTTTGTAGCAGAAGTATAGGCAGACAGACCCCTGTAACATTTAAGTGGCAGCAGTATAGGCAGACACCAGCACCATTTATGTAGTAGAAGTATAGGCAGACCCCAGTAACATTTCTGTAGTAGAAGTATGAGCAGACCCCTGTAACATTTCTGTAGCAGCAGTATAGGCAGACCCCTGTAACATGTACGTGGCAGCAGTATAGGCAGACCCCAGCACCATTTCTGTAGTAGAAGAATAGGCAGACCCCTGTAACATTTCTGTAGCAGTAGTATAGGCAGACCCCTGTAACATTTACGTGGCAGGAGTATACGCAGACTCCTGTAACATTTATGGAGCGGCAGTATAGGCAGACCCCTGTAACATTTATGTGGCAGATGTATAAGCAGACCTCAGTAAAATTCTTGTAGCAGAAGTATAGGCAGACCCCTGTAACATTTATGTAGCAGCAGTATAGGCAGACCCCAGTAACATTTATGTAGCAGCAGTATAGGCAGACCCCTGTAACATATATGTGGCAGAAGTATAGGCAGACCCCTGTAACATTTTTTTAGCAGCAGTATAGGCAGACCCCTGTAACATGTAAGTGGCAGCAGTATAGGCAGACCCCTGTAACATTACTGTGGGAGAAGTATAGGCAGGCAGTCCCCAGTTAAATTTCTGTAGTAATAGTATAGGCCAACCTCTGAAACATTGGCGTACCATGAGTGTAGGCAAAGGGTGGAAAAATTAGTTGGATAAGAGTGTAGGCGTGGGCCTGAAAAATTAGTGTACCAAGAGTACAAGTGTACCTCTGAAAAATTTAGCAACCGAGAGGGCAGGTGAAACCCATAAATATTTTTTGAAAGATACATCTCGCTGTTTTAATTTGTAACAGAGACTGGAGGCAGCCCTGTTAAAAAAATTGGTTCATGTTAAAGTATCAATACTTTTAAAACTTTAAAAAATTGTAAAAAAATTGTTAGATGAGCCTTTTGGGCCGCAGAAAAATTGACAGTTCAGCGCAATAACATGTTGTTTCTGGAGGAGGAGTAACAGAAGGAGGACTAATATCAGAGACAGATTGACAAAGCTAAATGCCTCGTTTTTCCGGTGATTGAGAAGAATACTTTTATCTGCAGTTGCAGCGAAAAGAATGTTTAGATTCTGCTCCTCTCCGACGGTGACGAAGAGAAGTCTGGGGAAATACAGGCTTTGTTCATCTTTATGAGTGTAAGCACGTCAGCACTGGCAGTTGACAGGCGGGTATGCTTGTCCGTGATGATTCCCCCAGTTGCACTAAACACACTCTCTGACAAGACGCTAGCGGCAGGGCAAGCCAGTACCTCCAGGGCATAAAGTGCAAGTTTATGCCATGTGTCCAGCTTTGACACCCAATAGTTGTACGGAGCTGAGGCATCACGGAGGACGGTGGTACGATCGGCTACGTACTCCTTCACCATCTTTTTACAGTGCTCCCGCTGACTCAGCCTTGACTGGGGAGTGGTGAGGCAGTCTTGCTGGTGAGCCATAAAGCTGTCAAAGGCCTTGTAGAGTGTTCCCCTGCCTGCGCTGAACATGCTGCCTGATCTCCACGCCTCCCCTGCTACTTGGCCCTCAGAACTGCGCCTTCTGCCGCTAGCGCTGTCAGGTGGGAAGTTTAGCATCCGTTTGTCCACCAGGGCCCTGTGGTATTGCATCACTCTCGAACCCCTTTCCTCTTCAGGAATGAGAGTGGAAAAGTAATCCTTGTAACGTGGGTTGAGAAGGGTGTACACCCAGTAATGCGTGTTGGCCAGAATGCGTCTAACGTGAGGATCACGAGAAAGGCAGCGTAACATGAAGTCAGCCATGTGTGCCAGTACGCAAGACATGGCTATCCTCGCTAGGAAGATGACTTTCAGGATCCTCCTCCTCCACAGCCCATACACGCTGAACAGATTAGAGGCAAGCAGCATGGGTACCCTTTGCAGTGTGCCCAGCTGTCTCTTCCCCCTCCCCCTGCCCCTCCTCCTGCTCCTCCCCTGCTCTTCCACCTCCAAAACGCGCTGAGATATAGACATGAGGGTGGTCTGGCTATCAAGCAACATGCTGTCATCCCCCATCTCCTGTTCCAACCGCAAAGCGTCAGCCATTATGCCTTGCAGCGAACTTCTCAGCAGGCATAGCAGCGGGATGGTAATGCTAATGATTGCAGCGTCGCCGCTCACCATCTGCGTAGACTCCTTAAAGTTTCCGAGGACATGGCAGATGTCTGCCATCCAGGCCCACTCCTCGGTAAAGAATTGGGGAGGCTGACTACCTCTACGCCGCCCATGTTGGAGTTGATATTCCACTATTGCTCAACGCTGCTCATAGAGCCTGGCCAACATGTGCAGCGTAGAATTCCACCGTGTGGGCATGTCGCACAGCAGTCGGTGCTTTGGCAGATTAAACCAATGTTGCAGGGTCCTCTGGCTGGCAGCGTCCGTGGTGGACTTGCGGAAATGTGCACAGACGAGGCGCACCTTGATGAGCAGGTCAGATAAGTGCGGGTAGTTTTTTAGAAACCGCTGAACCACCAGATTGAAGACGTGGGCCAGGCATGGCACGTGTGTGAGGCTGCCGAGCTGCAGAGTTACGGCCGTTGTCACATACGATCATTCCCGGTTGGAGGCTCAGTGGCGAAAGCCAGAGGTCGGTCTGCTCTGTCAGACCGTGCAACAGTTCGGGGGCCGTGTGCCTCTTGTCACCTAGGCTGAGTAGTTTCAGCAGGGCCTGCTAACGCTTGCTCACCACTGTGCTGCCGCACCGTGCCACATCGACTGCTGGCGACGTGCTGCTCGCATTTCTTAATTGAGAGGTAGAGGTTGCGTAGGAGGAGGAGGAGAGGGAGGGTTTAGAGGAGGTGGCATAGACCGCCGCAGATACCAGAACTGAGGAAGGACCTGCTATTCTGGCTGTGGGTAGGACGTCTGCAGTCCCAGGCTCTGACTCAGTACCACCAAATTCACCCAATGTGCCGTCAGGGAGATATAGTGGCCCTGCCCGCCAGTACTTGTCCACGTGTCCGTGGTTAAGTGGACCTTCCCAGTAACCGCGTTGGTGAGGGCACGATTGATGTTGCGGGAGACGTGCTGGTGTAGGGCTGGGACGGCACACTGGGAAAAATAGTGGCGACTGGGGACCGAGTAGCGTGGGACCGCCGCCGCCATCATGTTTTTGAAAGCCTCCGTTTCCACAAGCCTGTACAGCAGCATCTCCAGGCTGATTAATTTAGCAATGTGCAAATTTAAAGCTTGAGCGTGCGGGTGCATGGCGGCGTATTTGCACTTTTGCTCCAACGCTTGCGCTAGCGACAGCTGGACGCTGGGCTGAGAAACATTGCTGGATGGGGTTGAGGACAGCGGAGGTGAGGGTGTGGGTGTAGGCCGGGATGCGCTCCTGCCTGTGTCCTGAGAGGGGGGTTGGATCTGAGTGGCAGGTTGGGGTACAGGGGAAGAGGCAGTGGTGCGACCCAGAGGCGGTGAACGGCCTTCGTCCCACCTTGTGGGGTGCTTGGCCATCATATGC
This sequence comes from Eleutherodactylus coqui, assembly GCF_035609145.1. Taxonomy (NCBI): domain Eukaryota; kingdom Metazoa; phylum Chordata; class Amphibia; order Anura; family Eleutherodactylidae; genus Eleutherodactylus; species Eleutherodactylus coqui. The sequence continues at coordinate 68,333,337 of NC_089846.1, forward strand.
CTGCGCATGCTGGTGGTGGTGAGGCTGGTAGTGGTGGCTCCCTGGCTGATCTTGGTGCGACACAGGTTGCACACCACTGTTCGTCGGTCGTCCGCGCTCTCACTGAAAAACATCCACACGTTTGAACACCTAGGCCTCTGCACGGTGACTTGGCACGAGGGGGTGCTTTGGGAAACAGTTGGGGGAGTCTTCGCTCTGACCTTGCTTCTACCCCTGGCCACCCCACGGCCTCTTCCAACCTGTCCTGCTGCTGCACTTGCCTCCCCCTCTGAAAACCTATCCTCAGTTGGCTTAGCAACCAGGTGGGGTCAGTCACCTCATCGTCCAGCTGCTCTTCCTCCGAATCCTCTGTACGCTCCTCCCTCATACTTACTGCCCTTACTACTACGTCACTGATAGACAACTGTGTCTCATCATCATTGTCCCCCTCACCCACTGAAAGCTCTTGAGACAGTTGCCGGAAGTCCCCAGCCTCATCACCCGGACCCCGGGAACTTTCCAAAGGTTGGGCATTGGTCACGACAAACTCCTCAGTTAAGAGAGGAACCATTTTTTCCCAATCAAGGCAGGGACCCGAGAACAGTTCCTGGGAGTCTGCCTCCTCATCAGAATGTGTCATTTTCATGGAGCGAGGAGGCTGGGAGGAAGGAGGAGCAGCAGCCAGAGGATTCAGAGTTGCAGCAGTGGACTGCGTAGAAGACTGGGTGGTCGATGCATTGCTGGATGAATTTTCTGCCATCCACGACAGGACCTGCTCACACTGCTCTGTTTGTAATAAAGGTCTACCACGTGGACCCATAAATTGTGATATGAAGCTGGGGACTCCAGAAACTTGCCTCTCTCCTAATCCCGCAGCAGACAGCTGTGATTCACCTGGACCAGGAACTCGGCCTGTGCCCACACCCTCACTTGGACCTCCGCGTCCTTGCCCGCATCCACGTCTTCTACCCCTACTCCTACCCCTCAGCATGGTGGATTACGAATAGAGCAGACAGAATTATTTGCGTACACTTTCACGCAGAGAGCGGTATTGTAACGCTAACTCCAGGCAGAAACAAAGAATACGGAAGGCTGCAAACAGGCCTAGCTGTGCAATAGTGATGCACTAAAACTCCCACCAGACACCCAGTAAAATGCAGACAGTCAAAGGTAGCCCAACGATTGAGCTTTTTTTTTTTTTTTTTGAAAAAGAATACAGGCTGTATAGTGTGAATATCACTTTCCCTCTTTAAGTGGCTGTGTTGGCTGTATGCTATGCATCAAATTCACTGTAGACACAAACCGGTTTACGTAATTATGGAATTATTTGTGTACACTTTCACGCTGAGAGCGGTATTGTAATGCTAACTCCAGCCAGAAAAAAATTGTAAGGAAGGCCGCAAACAGGCCTAGCTGTGCAATAGGGATGCACTACAACTCCCACCAGACACCCTGTTAAATGCAGACGGTCAGATGCAGCCCAACGAAGTAGCTTTTTTTTTTTTTTGAAAAAGAATACAGGCTATATAGTGTGAATATCACTTTCCCTCTATACAAGTTTCAAAATAGAAAAAGCTCTTTCCGCGCTCCTGCTGGAGCTCCTCTTCTGAAAAAATGAACTGTCGTAGCAGACAGTATTTATATAAATTAATCATAAATTTATTTCCGAATAAAAGATTGCATGCAAGTGGAAATCTTGCAGCGATAGTTCTACAACTGGTTTCTATGTGACCCTTATCTGAAAAATACAATTCTTGGGTCGTTAAAAATAATCCGTTCAAAATATCCCATAAAAAGATTGGCGTAACTTGGGGCGAATTATTTTTAACGACCCAAGAATTGTATTTTTTAGACGTTTTATAGATGACATCTTATTTATTTTGGAAGGTCAAATGGAAGATCTTAAAAAATTTGTTTTGGGGATAAATAATAAATAATTCTTTTAACCTGAAATTTGAACATAATCTGAGTAAGACCAAGGTGATATTTCTGGACTTAGTGATATCCTCAGATAAGGGTCACATAGAAACCAGTACTCATTTTAAAAAAAACTGATTGCAATAGTTTTTTAAAATTTTCGAGCTGCCACAAGAAGGAGTGGAAGATAAACATTCCTTACGGACAATTTAAAAGAATCCGTAGAAACTGCTCGTCAATAGAAATGTATTCTTCCCAAGCACAGGTTTTAAAAGATCGTTTTAAACAAAAATGTTATCCTGCTAATTTAATTGATGCTGCTTATACAAAAGCACTCAATGAGTCCACTGACCCAATTAAAATTTCTCACAAAATAGAAACAATAGATTCAGAAAAAAATGTGTTATTTATAACAAAATATAATTCCCAAGCAACTAGGATTGAAAAAATAATGAGAAATAACTGGAATATCCTATTAAAGGATCCAATTTTAAACAAAGAAATACAAGATAAACCTAAGGCAATTTACCGCAGAAACAAAACAATACAAAACGCATTGGCTCCATCTAATCCACACAAAAAACTCATCAAAGAGACAATAAAAAAAACCTATGGTGACAGGAGTTTATTGTTGCGGCAAGAAAAAATGCAAGTGTTGCAGTAATATTACACAGGGGAGAAAATCAGTATATTGCCCCAAAGAACAAAAATATATAAAAATCAATCAATTTTTAAATTGCTGTTCTAAATTCATAATATACTTGATTGAATGTCCATGCGGATTGCAGTATATAGGACGTACCACGAATTCATTAAATATAAGGGCGAACCAGCATAGATTTAATATAATAACAGGTTATTCTAAACACAGCGTCTCACGCCATTTTTCGGAGAAACATAATAAAAATCCAAAGGACATGAAAATAACACCAGTAGAACATATTCACACTCTCTCGTTTGCACAACTAAGGACGAGAGAGATGTTCTGGATTTTTAGATTAAACACCCTAACTCCGTTTGGTCTGAACGATGTTTTAGAGAAATTTTGATATTAATTTTTTATCAGTAACTGTTATATATATTTTCCCATCACCATCTGTTCTAGATTCTTAGCATGATGTTTTAGGTATATACCCCCCTTTTTTCTGATAAGGTATTATGGTTGCATTGATTTATTGAGTTTCTTTTATTGATAACGGGCCCATTTTTAGGTGTTTTATTCCTTTTTGATTAATTTAAATATTTATTTTTCACATCACCCATAATGTATTTTTTAGCTTAATTCATAACAGCATCATATATATTATTCATTATTATTCATCATTGATGTATGCAAATATATAATTCCACCATACAGTATTCTATTTTTGCATTAACATCCCCCATTAATGGATTCAGATTGAATTTTTAGCACAATGAATTTGATTGCATCAATCTCTTTGGAGGTCGGAGTTCTTACTTTTAGACATCAGATCGGGAGTTACACATCTAGCGTGCCTTCCCTTCTAAAATTACGGAGTTTACGTTTAATACTAGCGTACATTTACGCTGGAACACCCTCTCCGTTACACAGCTATGACACCTAGATACCGCGCCAGAGCGACACGGCACGGAGGTGCGCGCCAAGCACCCGTAACCCCCACCTCCAAAAAGGTAAGACATGCTATTTAAATGTTGCATTTTTATCTCTTTGTATACTTGAGAAGGGCGTCTGTAGAACGCCGAAACGCGTTGTAGAACTATCGCTGCAAGATTTCCACTTGCATGCAATCTTTTATTCGGAAATAAATTTATGATTAATTTATATAAATACTGTCTGCTACGACAGTTCATTTTTTCCGAAGAGGAGCTCCAGCAGGAGCGCGGAAAGAGCTTTTTCTATTTTGAAACTTGTTTGTTTTAACCCACTGAGGGGTTTTCTCTCTTTGGGATTGCTTTCATTCCGGTGGCTCTCCTTCTTTCTCGAATGATATCTGAAGTCTCTTCGTATATTACTACAGGCATACTTGGATCACAGGTGCTGGCGGGCTGTTCCCCTAGGATCTAACGGTCTACGGGAACCCCGCTGGGCACCAGGTGAGTTATTCTCATTCATTACTATATGGTGGCGCGGATCGGTACTTTGAATTTTAACTTTCCCTCTATAAGTGGCTGTGCTGGCCGTATGCTGTGCGTCAAATTCACTGCAGACACAGACCGGTTTAAGTATTTATGGAATTATTTGCGTACACTTTCATGCTGATAGCGGTATTGTAACACAAACTCCAGCTAGAAAAAAATTATAAGTAAGGCTGCAAACAGGCCTAGCTGTGCACAAGTGATGCACTACGACTCCCACCAGACACCCTGTAAAATTCAGACGGTCAGAGGTAGCCCAACGAAGGAGCTTTTTTAAAAAATTTTTTGAAAAAGAATACAGGCTATATAGTGTGTATATGACGTTCCCTCTATCAGTAGCTGTGGCCGTACGCTGTGCGTTAGGTTCACGGTAGACAAGAAGAAAAAGAGTTACAGCAGCACTCCAAGGGTTCAGTCACACCGCTGGTGCAAGGCACTATGCAATAGCCCAGTTAGGGTCCCGACTCCCCGGGTCCACCGTTGGTCATCAATGCAGAAAAGAAGAACCAGGCAGCATTCATTAAAATTCTCTTCTTTATTGGAACAACATGAGGAAGCAAGCAGCCACGTATCGACCCTGTGCTCAGGTCTTTATCAAGCTAATGCTCCATTGCATCAAACCCACAATAAATAGTATCCTCCTACCAATCACCAAACATAAAGTAGATGACAAGACAAGTACCACCTGTGTGCTCACACACTTACCCGCCCAGTCCACTAGTCAGCGTCCAGGATAGTATGACGGCATACAGAGTAGTAATCAATATCAACAGCTGCTCCCATACACCTAGCCGCGTAATGTAGTGCGCATAACTGCCTACTCACATAGGTGGTCATACGCTTTTTTTTGTTTGTATTTCCCGCACCGTAGCTTAGCGACGACGCGGGTACCCACAGCCTGTACACAACGTAGTAGCGTATGGGCTGCTGGTATATCCACGACCATGAAGCACAATCGGCTCTATGTTGCGGAAATTGGCAGTAAAATAGAACCTGCTGCGTTCTCTTTTCTCCAAGTGGATTATGCAATTCCGACCCACTAATGTGATCAGAATTCTGTAATTCAATGCGATTGATCTGTGTATTACCGAGCATCAGACGCATGCCAAATCTGTAATTCCTATCCGGTCATGTGAGACTGGCCTAAGGTAGATAGCTACCTTTTTATCACGTGACCATCGACCGCTCAACGAGGTCACTGCTCCAGGCTCTCCTTGCTCTGGGAACAAGGAGATTTTAAGTTTCCTGTGCTCCCCGCCTCCTGTGCATGTGTCCGGTGGTCGTATGTGCAGAATTCGGGAAAGTTCACGGAGGAGGATCGCGATCGATGAGGGGAGATGAAGCTTCACCTTTTTTTTTACTTTTACGTGATTGCCATTATCCATTGGATAACAGTGAACACGTGATCAGGAACCGCTCACTGCGGCTCTCCGTGAAATCGCCAGGCTCTTGGCTAATTTTTGTAGACAGGAGCAGGGAGATTTTAAATTACCCTGGCAATCCTCGGCTTTTGCGTATGTGTCTGCCATTTTGGCGACGGGCGCATGCGCAGAAACCGAGGTAAGGTCCGTGGATAAATCCGGAGGCCTTGGGTACGTCATTTCATCCTCCCTCACGGATATGATCCTTGTTGGGAGATAAAACGTAAGCTTTTTTCACTTTTTTAAAACTTTTTTTTAAACTTTTTTACACCTTTTTTTACTTTAAATGATCACTGTTATCCATGTTAAGTCTATACATGGTAGCCAGGAGCAGAGGGATTTTGAATTTCCCGTGGCTTGAGCCCCTCTGTGGACGCGCCTGATGATTGACATCGGGCGCGTATGCGCAGAAGGGAACTTCGGGTCCCAGAAGACCAGGACATTGCGGAGGACCCTTATTTTCACCTCCCCTCATGGATCAGATCCATGAGGGGAAGTGACACTGGCACTTTTTTTTTCCTTTTTTTAAAATTTTTTCGCGATCGCCGCTATCCATTGAATAGCAGTGATCGCGGGCCCAAACTGCTCGCTGCGGTCCCCGGTGACTTCTCCTGATTCTCGACTACCTTCCGGAGCCGGGAGCCAGGAGATTTTAAATTTGCCGGGGCTCCCGGCCTTCTGCGCATGCGCGTTACATCATAGTCTGGCGCCCATGTACAGAAGAGCGGCGACGGGTCCCAGAGGACCAGTGCACCGCGGGACACCTCCGACAAGGTGGGTGAGTAATCTCAGCTGCCCTGATGGATGCGATCCAACAGGGCAGCTGCATATCTAACTGTTTAAAAACTTTCTTCCACTTTATTGCGATCAGCGCTATCCATCGGATAGCGCCGATCGCATTGCCCGGGGGACTGCCCGCAGTGCAGGATGACAGCTCCATGCCGTCGGCTACCTGCGGGCACCGGCAGCATAGAGCTGTCACGTCCTCAGCTAAGAGGGCATTAATCAAAAGAGGATGCATGTTTTTACGTCTTCTAGGATTAAAGCCCACTTAGCTAGGACGTAAAAAGGCAATGGGGCCGTCACTAAAGGGTTAATCTATGGCACAAACAAGCTGAGAATTAACACAAATTTATTTGCTGTTAGCTCCGCAAATACACAGAAGTCGGAGCAGAAGAACGAAAGTCTCCGCGACAACCTCTGTGTAGTAGCTGGCTCTTTTAAGTGCAGGCACAGCTCTCATTGAAATCCGTTGAAATCTACGAATAACACCAATATTGTCCAGAAACTTTTGGAGAGCTACAAAATGCTTAGTTGCAACATGAGCCTCAAGGTACATTTTCTGCATAGCCATCTTGATACTTTCCCGGAAAACCTTGGTGCAGTCAGTGATAAGTAAGGTGAACAATTGCACCAAGATTTGAAGGTCGTGGAGGGACGGTGTCAGGGTAGATAGATGGGATGTATGTATGATGGCCAATTATTGTTGGAGCATGAGATGAAATTGTCCACAGGTTGAACACTCCAGGACAAGCTAGAAGCATATATTTTTAACTTTTATTGCTACTACTACACAATTGGACATACAAAAACAAAATATCCTTTGTATGAACAAGATTACTTTAAATAAACATTACATTCAGGTAGTTTGGGGGTTTTCCATTTTATGTACACTTTGTTTTGCTTTTGAGAAAAATGGAGGGTATCCTGTCTTTTAAAAAATTAAAATGCTGATGTGAAAAACGGGTCATTTTTGGTTTCAGAAGCCAAAATTTAGTAAAATGACAAGCGTAAGATCTAAGTCAACGAAAACTGTGTTCCCTGGTGTAATCCTTGAAAAAAAGAGATAGATTAAAAACATTTTTTTTTTACAAATGTAAAAGTAATGTAAAAATTCTGCATATACTTGGTCAGTCAGTTAGTGTATTTGGGCTGGTGGTTATCCTCTTCAGATTATAACTCAGCAGTAGGTTTGGAGCGTAGACTATTGGGCCCTGTCCAAAGTCTAAAAGGGCTGCTGTTGAGGGGCCCTGCTTCATTGATTACTTTAATACAGCAACAAAAGCAAGCTCACAACATAAACAGAGCAGCAGAACCAAGTTCATAACACAGATACAGCACAAGAAAAACTCAGTACATAAATACAGCACCAGAACCAAAATTATAACCTCAATTCAATAGCAGAACCAAGCTCGTAACATAAATACACCAGCAGAACCAAACTCATAACATAAATAAAGCAACAGAACCAAGCTGAATATAAATACAGCACTAGACTAGATAGAGATGAGCGAGCACCAAAATGCTCGGGTGCTCGTTGCTCGAGTCGAGCTTTCCGCAATGCTCGAGAGTTCGTTTCGAGTAACGAGCCCCATTGAAGTCAATGGGCTACTCGAGCATTTTTGTATATGACCGATGCTCGCTAAGGTTTTCATTTGTGCAAATCTGCAAAACCTACGAAAGTGATGGAGACGATAAACAGAAACGGATAGGGCGGACGAGGGGCAACATGCAGGGCTGCATCTCAGGTTCCCAGGTTGTACTATTAAGCCACAATAGCGGCAAGAGTGGGCCCCCACCCTCCTCCAACAATTTTTACTTTGGACAAACCCTCATTAGCAAGGCACACCTTAGCTAAGCACCACACTACAATGGGGACTTCATGTGTCCACACACTACTCATTCTGTTTGGGTTTCGGATACCTCATCGACACCGCAAGGGGTAAACCATCTGCACTCTGCACCCTACTAAAGTTTGTCAGTGTTTTGGGGACAGACAGGTAAAACACCTCAATGGGAAGTCTGTGTGCACCCACAGCATGAATGGTTAGCAGGAACCCACAGACGGTACATAAAGAAATCCCATTGCAGTGCACCGGATAGCTGAGGTTACGTGAGAGGAAATACATGTTGGCTGCGGCCCAAACGCCATGCCCTAGTCATTCTGTTTTTTTTTTAAAGTGCCAGGCAGGTACAACTCCACTATAGCAAGTCTGTGTGCACCCACAGCATGGGTGGCTAGCAGGAACACACAGACGGTACATAAAGAAATCCTATTGCAATGCCCCGGATAGCTGAGGTTACATGAGAGGAAATACATGTTGGCTGCGGCCCACACGCCATGCCCTAGACATTCTGGGTTTTTAAAAAAGTGCCAGGCAGGTACAACTCTGCTATGGCAAGTCTGTGTGCTCCCGCAGCATAGGTGGCTAGCAGGAACACACAGACGGTACATAAAGAAATCCCATTGCAGTGCCCCGGATAGCTGAGGTTACGTGAGATGAAATACATGTTGGCCTCGGCCCACAATCCATGCCCTAGTCAGTCTGGGGTTTTTTTTTGGCCAGATAGGTAGAACACCGCGATAGACTTAGTGCACCCATAGTATACACAGACCCCTGTAATATTCCTGTAGCAAAGGTATAAGCTGACCCCAGTAACAGTTATGTTGCAGAAGTCTAGGGAGACCCCTGTAACATTTCAGTAGCAGCAGTACAGGCAGAGCCCAGTATTTGTAACATTTCAGTAGTAACAGTATAGACAGACCCCAGTAACATTTCTGTAGTAACAGTATAGGCAGACCCCAGCAACGTTTCTGTAGCAGCAGTATAGGCAGACCCCTGTAACATTTCTGTAGCAGCAGTATAAGCAGAGCCCTGAAACATTTATGTAGCAGAAGCATAGGCAGACCCCTGTAACATTTTTGTAGCAGCAGTATAGGCAGCCCCCTGTACCATTTCTGTAGAAGTAAAGGCAGACCCCAGTAACATGTCTGTCGCCGCAGTATAAGCAGACCCCTGTAACATTTCTGTAGCAGAAGCATAGGCAGACTCCAGTACCATTTTTGTAGCAGAAGTATAGGCAGACCCCCTGTAACATTTACGTGGCAGAAGTATAGGCAGACCCCTGTAACATTCTTGTAGCAGAAGTATAGGCAGACTCCTGTGACATTTAAGTGGCAGCAGTAAGGCAGACCCCTGTAACATTTATGTGGCAGAAGTATAGGCAGACCCCTAGTAACATTTATGTAGCAGCAGTATAGGCAGACCCCAGTATCAGTTCTGTAGCAGCAGTATAGGCAGACCCCAGCACCATTTCTGTAGTAGACGTATAGGCAGATCCCTATAAAATGTACGTGGCAGCAGTATAGGTAGACCCCAGTAACATTTTTGTAGCAGAAGTATACGCAGACCCCTGTATTATTTCTGTAGTAACACTATAGACAGATCCCAGTAACATTTCTTTAGCAGAAGTATAGGCAGACCCCTGTAACATTCAAGTGGCAGCAGTATAGGCAGACCCCTGTAACATTTTTGTAGCAGACGTATACGCAGACCCCTGTATCATTTCTGTAGTAACACTACAGACAGATCCCAGTAACATTTCTGTAGCAGAAGTATAGGCCGACCCCTGTAACATTCAAGTGGCAGCAGTATAGGCAGACCCCTGTAACATTCAAGTGGCAGCACTATAGGCAGACCCCAGTAACATTTTTGTAGCAGACGTATACGCAGACCCCTGTATCATTTCTGTAGTAACACTACAGACAGATCCCAGTAACATTTCTGTAGCAGAAGTATAGGCAGACCCCTTTAACATTCAAGTGGCAGCAGTATGGGCAGACCCCTGTAACATGTAAGTGGCAGCAGTATAGGCAGACCTCTGTAACTTTCTTGTAGCAGAAGTATAGGCAGGCAGGCAGACCCCAGTAAAATTTCTGTAGTAATAGTATAGGCCAACCTCTAAAACATTGGGATACCATGAGCGTAGGCAAAGGCAGGAAAAATTAGTTGGATAAGAGTAGGCGTGGGCCCCAAAAATTAGTGTACCAAGAGTACAAGTGTACCTCTGAAAAATGTATCAACCGAGAGGGCAGGTGAAACCCATAAACATTTTTTTTAAAGATGTAGCTCACTGTTGCTTAATTTGTAACAGAGCCTGGAGGCAGCCCTGTTGAAAAAATTGGTTATTGTAACAGTCTCAATACTTTCGAAACTTAAAAAAATTGTAAAAACATTGGTAGATGTAGATGAGCCTTTTGGGCCGCAGAAAAATTGGCCGTTCAGCGTGAGGACATGTTGTTTCTGGAGGAGGAGTGGCAGGAGGAGGACTAATGTCAGAGACAGATTGACAAATAGAAAAGCCCCGTTTTCCCGGTGATAGAGAAGAGTGCTTTTATCTGCGGTTGCAGCAAAAAGATTCTTTAGGTTCCGCTGCTCTCCGCTGGTGGAGAAGAGAAGTCTGGGGAAATCCAGGTTTTGTTCATCTTTATGAGTGTAAGCATGTCGGCACTGGCAGTTGACAGGCGGGTACGTTTGTCCGTGATGATTCCCCCAGCTGCACTAAACACCCTATCTGACAGACGCTAGCGGCAGGGCAAGCAAGCACCTCCAGGGCATACAGCGCAAGTTCGTGCCACGCGTCCAGCTTTGACACCCAATAGTTGTATGGAGCTGAGGCATCACGGAGGACGGTGGTACGATCGGCTTCATACTCCCTCACCATCACTTTACAGTGCTCCCTCCGACTCAGCCTTGACTGGGGGGTGGTGATGCAGTTTTGCTGGGGAGCCTTCTGCCGCTAGCGCTGTCAGATGGGAAGTTTAGCATCAGTTTGTTCACCAGAGCCCTGTGGTATTGCATCACTCTCAAACCCCTTTTCTCTTCGGGAATGAGAGTGGAAAGGTTCTCCTTATACCAGGGGTTGAGAAGGGTGTACACCCAGTAATCCGTAGTGGCCAGAATGCGTCTAACGCAAGGGTCATGAGAAAGGCAGCCTAACATGAAGTCAGCCATGTGTGCCAGGGTGCCAGTAAGCAAGACATAGCTGTCCTCACTAGGAAGATCACTTTCAGGATCCTCCTCCTCCTCCTCCTCGTCCACAGGCCATACACGCTGAACAGATTAGAGGCAAGCAGCATGGGTACCCTCAGCAGTGGGCCCAGCTGTCTCTTCCCCCTCCTCCTCCTGCTCCTCCCCCTCCTCCTCCTCCTCCAAAACGCGCTGAGATATAGACATGAGGGTGCTCTGACTATCAAGCAGTCAGACCCTGCAATAGCTCGGGGGCCGTGTGCCTCTTGTCACCTAGGCTGAGTAGTTTCAGCACGGCCTGCTGACGCTTGCCCACCGCTGTGCTGCCGCGCCACACCGACTGCTGGCTACGTGCTGCTCACATTTCTTAATTGAGAGGTGGAGGTTGCGTAGGAGGTGGAGGAGGGGAAGCATTTAGAGGAGGTGGCATAGACTGCCGCAGATACCAGAAACGAGGAAGGACCCGCAATTCTGGGTGTGGGTAGGACGTGTGCGGTCCCAGGCTCTGTCTTGGTCCCAGCCTCCACCAAATTCACCCAATGTGCCTCCTCACTCACTGAAAGCTCTTGAGACAGTTGCCAGAAGTCCCCAGCCTCATCACTCGGACCCCGGGAACTTTCCAAAGGTTGGGCATCAGTCACGACAAGCTCCTCAGGTGGGAGAGGAACCATTTTTTCCCAATCAAGGCAGGGGCCCGAGAACAATTCCTGGGAGTCTGCCTGCTCATCAGAATGTGTCATTGTAATGGAGTGAGGAGGCTGGGAGGAAGGAGGAGCAGCAGCCAGAGGATTCAGAGTTGCAGCAGTGGACGGCGTAGAAGACTGGGTGGTCGATACATTGCTGGATGCATTTTCTGCCATCCACGACAGGACCTGCTTACACTGCTCATTTTGTAATAAAGGTCTACCACGTGGACCCATAAATTGTGATATGAAGCTGTGAACCCCAGAAACTTTCCTCTCTTCTATTCCCGCATCAGCTGGCTGCGATTCACCTGGACCAGGAACTCGGCCTGTGCCCACACACTGACTTGGATCTCCGTGTCCTCACCCGAGACCACGGCCATATCCTCTAGGCCTACCCCTCAGCATGGGGTTTTACGTTTAGAGCAGACACAGAGTGGTCTGAAAAATTATGCAATTAGTGGCGTGCACTTGGAGGCTGACAGCTGTTATGTTACGCACACTGCAGTCCCCAAAAAATTATACGCTAGGCTGCAAAAAGGCCTAGCTGGCTAATAGTGAGCCACTACAACTCCCAGCAGCCACGCAGTAAAATGCACACAGTCACAGGTAGCCCTAAGAAGGTGGTTTTTTTTTCAGATTTTTTTGAAAGAGCCAACAGCCTAGATAGCGTGTATATGTCTATCCCTCTATCAGCGGCTGTGGCCGTACGCTGTGCGTGAAGTTGACGAGATGCTCAGAGCGGTGTAAAAAATTATGCAATTATTGGCCTGCACTTGGAGGTTCACAGCTGTTATGTAACGCACACTGCAGGCTAAAAAAATTATATGCTAGGCTGCAAAAAGGCCTATCTGGCTAACAGTGAGCCACTACAACTCCCAGCAGCCACGCAGTAAAACGCACATGGTCACAGGTAGCCCTAAGAAGGAGTTTTTTTGGAGTACTTGTTGACAGGATTCTACACTACCACTGTCCCTGCCTCACCAGTACTGCCCCTATACTCTGTATAATTGACTGCAGACTGAGAACGCAATAGTCTGCACAGCCCAAGATGAAGAAAAAAAATTGTGCAAAACTGCTCCCAGCAGCCACAACAGTAATGCACACAGTCACAGGTAGCCCTAAGAAGGAGTTTTTTTGGGGTACTTGTTGACAGGATTCTACACTACCACTGTCCCTGCCTCACCAGTACTGCCCCTATACTCTGTATAATTGACTGCAGACTGAGAACGCAATAGTCTGCACAGCCCAAGATGAAGAAAAAAAATTGTGCAAAACTGCTCCCAGCAGCCACAACAGTAATGCACACAGTCACAGGTAGCCCTAAGAAGGAGTTTTTTTGGGGTACTTGTTGACAGGATTCTACACTACCACTGTCCCTGCCTCACCAGTACTGCCCCTATACTCTGTATAATTGACTGCAGACTGAGAACGCAATAGTCTGCACAGCCCAAGATGAAGAAAAAAAATTGTGCAAAACTGCTCCCAGCAGCCACAACAGTAATGCACAGATGTGGCCCTAAGAAGGACCATTGGGGTTCTTGAAGACGCAAACAGTAGCCTAACACTCTCCCTATAGCAGGAACAGCACTCTCCCTAATCTCTGCCAGCGTGTGTGTGAGGGCGAGCCGCGAGTGGGACCGCTTTAAATACTCGGCGGTCACTCGATCTCACCAGCCACTCACTGCAGGGGAGTGGGATAGGGCTGGAACGTCACAGGAGGAAGTTGTAATGCCTTCCCAATCAGGGACCAATGGGACCAATCAGGTCCCTGCGCTGAGCCAATCAGAGGCAGCACTCACCCATTCATGAATTCATGAATGGGTGTGAGTGAGAGCTGCCTCTGATTGATGAGGCTGTGACCAATCAGAGGCAGCTCATTCAGCAGGTGGGGATTTTAAATCCCCGGCTGCTGAATACTACTCAGAGCTGTTCAGAAGAACTGCCGGCCAGACGCGGCTGAACTCCGGCTGCAGCGGAAAGGTGAGTATACATTTTTTTTTTTTTTTACACATTTTAGGATGATTTCAGGTAAGGGCCTATATTTTTAAGACCTTCTCGAAAATTCATGCAGCGCTCGCCGGCAGCCCATTGCTTTCAATGGAGCTGTATTGCCGACTCCATTGAATTCAATGGTCAGTGCTCGTTTAATCGAGACGAGTACCGCGTGGTGCTCGTCTCGAGTAACGAGCATCTCGAGCACCCTAATACTCGAACGAGCATCAAGCTCGGACGAGTATGCTCGCTCATCTCTATTTATAACCTAAATATAGTTGCAGAACTAAGCAATTGTGTTGTAGGGACACCAATGAGTCGACAGCAGCACCTCAGAATATCAGAGAGAAGACAGAACCAGAAACATGATGATACATGTAGCTAACCAGATGCTGCCAATGGATAAAAAAAGTTATCTGCCTTGGTACCCCTAAGGAGGCTATCACCCCAAGGCCTTCATTTGCCTAGTGCTCCTTTTATAGGTTGATGGCCAGCACCATGTGTGACTGCCATGGGCCACACATAGCTAAAATTGGCCTTGGAGGATATAAATAAATGCTAGAAAAATATTATCAATCTGAGGGCTCACACCCACTTGCGATAGCGTTTTTGCGAGAAAAAAAATCGCAGCGATATAGCAAGTGCGAACTTGCGTTTTTTGTGCGATTGCAATGCGTTTTTGTTCTCTGAAAGCCCGCATCGCATGGTAGGAGTATTTTGCCGTTTTCTTATGGTCTTGCTTTGGTCCATACTTCCACACAGAAAACATAGCACCATCGCATCACATTCTCACACGCATTATGCGTTTTGCGATGCGGTATTACAGCACTCAATTGACTTACATGGGCGAGAAAAAAATAGGACATCGCACTAATATAGGGCAGTCGCAAGCGATAAAAAAACGCAACCACACTGCGAGAAAAAAACGCGAATGTGCATAGCCATATTACAACTCATTCGTTTTAAACTACAAAGTTTTAGCGCTCTATCGCAGCGCTAAAAAAACGCAACTCGCTAACGCAAGTGGGTGGGGGCCCTGAAAGTTATTAAGTTATACAATAATCTTGTTAATACTGTGTATCTCCCAGTTAAGATTGAAACAGTGATGTTATAAAGTAACATTTAAAGTTGTATCAGCACTCTTTCATACTGTACACTTTATTGAACAAAGAAAAAAGAGAGAAACGTTTCATAGCATAATCTCCCCCTTAATCCTTATTCAATGCATATTGTAAATATATTTTTTCCAAATAAGTGTTTTTTTACCAGCGCAAGTAAAATCAATAGTAATACATGGTTCACAGGAAGCAATAACTGGTGCAGCAGAGGAGGTAGAGTGACAGGTATGGTCATATGCCACTCTATATGCAAACATCTTATGGAGGAGAGAACTGTTAGAATGGGATGAGGTGGCTGGTTGAGTGAGGGTTGTGGCTTACTTTATACAGGGAGATGGCACAAAACGTCAATAAAGACAGAATTAGTAAGTAGATATTATGAAACTCACGAGCATATTTTTATACAATACTATATTAAGTGGCCAACCGCTTTTACCCAGATTTCTTCCCTGGCCTAGAACCTTATGATTTTCAGTTATGGTCTGACCTTTGACATGTTGTATCAGGATAATTTTATCCCTCTGGCAGAACATTATTGTCATATGCAAATCCCCATTTGTTATTCTCACTTATATATGCCTAAAGATGTCCAAATTAATGTATTTGAAATCTTGTGAAATTTACCCGGAGGCAAGAAGCTTATCTCATCACTGGCTATCAATAGATGAGAGTCGAATACCAATGGTTAATTATCCCATAGTCAGCTTTCATAGTGTTATATAAGTCTTCCCAAAACATTTTACAAAATAGTTTTCCATATATTGTCTACTGCCAAAGGACTTTTGCCTTCAGTTGGCAGTGCATATACCCTTTCAAAGAACTGTAGCTGAAATCTAAGAAATCCAACACTTTGGAAGATTAGTTAGCTTTCTTAAAGACAGACTTTCCAAATACGAAGCCCCCAGGGATCTTAGTTAATAGGCCCAGTTTGAGCAACAGTTTGTACTAGGCTTATAGTCACTTAAGGTATTGCACATTGGTTTGTATGATAAATTATTCCTTGAGACTTCAAGTCTTTACATGCTATGAAACAATGATTTCCTGTGAGAACATTCAGATTCCTTTAGATCCATTTGTAGCTCAACTAAATTGTGATATCGCCACAAGAAAACGCAGCGATATTGCACAGAAATCGCGGGAACTAAGCTGTGATTTTCTCACATGATATCACTGTCAACCATGTGAAAGAGAAATAGGTGAACAGAGAAGTGGAGCAAACCCACAATGAAGACTGAGACTAAAGGCCTGGGAAGATACCCTGGTCTTAAAGTGCTTAAATTGAATATGGTAGATAACAGGAAGTGCTGCCACCCAGATTAACCCACCAATGGTGGGAGGGTAGTATATGCTAAAAGAAAAATCTGTTATGTAGGCGCAACTCTCCAGAGGTTCCAATAAAGGTACCAGAACAATTGGATGAATATCCCACTTCTCGTTTTATTTAGAATATTAAAATTAAAATCCAGCTAATAAACATTTTCGGGGTGAACCCCTTCATCAGTAGTGCTGGGATGACTAACAGTACAGTAAATACGTGTTTTACCATTGCCCATGTACTGTTAGTCATCCCAGCACTACTGCAGATCACGGCTTCATTTTTTCCATGGGGTTCTGGTGGGTTCAGAGGGGCTCTTCGTCTCTCTTCGATGCAGTACCCCCCTCTCACTCAGGGATGTGTTGCACAATGTCTTTAATTCCTGGCAGCGTCTTCACTTCTCAGGGCTGTGCCACCAGACTATCTCCAAATGAGCACCTCTCTCTAGCTATCACCCTTCAGCCCTTAATCACTTTCTACGGAGCTCTAGTGTCTGTAGTACCTGTGAAGGAGGGCGGGTTTACACACATTCACTACCCCATATGCACAGAGGATGCCATTTTGAGTTGTTCCTAATACTGCATTCACAAATTACAGATGTTTTACATCGGCAGTTTCTTTCTTGCTGAAAAAGTTGTTTGGAAACTTTATTAGAAAAAATCCTGCCATGTACTGTGTGAACTGTGGACTTGAACTGTGCTAAAAAGGATCAGACTCTGAAAGCAAAATGTATTGTCATGTACCCTGATTGCACACAGTGGAGGCTGATGATGATGACTCAGGTAACAAGTAAGGACTTTAGAGAGACCCAAAAGCATTGCATTCAAGAGACTGCTGCAACCCCGTGAATAGAGCATAGGTGAAGTATACTGTGGTTACTGTGGTAAGAGAAACCTTCCTTAGACTCATGACAGCATGAAAGGTTTATAGTAAGTCTTGTTTTCTCCACTCCTCCCCATTTTGTGTTCTTTTACGGTCTACTCACCATGTCAAGGAAAGATTAGATGGAATGGATGGTGCTTTACATCACTAAAAATTCCTGGCCTCCTATCAGCTGAATGGCTACTTGGATTTTCAGCAGGAATCTGTCTTATAAATATTAGCCCTTTTCATTGGTCTGGTACCTGTTTTTATAGATCTGTAGCTTTGAGCATTGGCCCATTCCCTTCTCTAGTCGTGAGTCTTTATTAGTGGGGCATTATTGATGTGGGGGATATGGTAATTCAGTATGATGTATTGAATGTAGTGCTACAGGATGGGACACAGAAAAGTAGCCAACCTTCGATGATCCTGCAACAGAAAAAAAGACCACGTGGATTGTTTTTTCAAAAGCTTTATTGATTTACTCATATGTTAGAACAGATGCTGGAAGTGGTCCCTGTTCACTTCTATGCACCTGTGGACACATTGCAACATGTTTGCTGATACTGCCTGCAGCTCTTCAATGGTGATGCTGTGGATAGTGTTCATAATTTTTTTATTGAGTTTATCCTGGGTATGCAGATTATTGGTGTACACTTTCTTTAAATTTCCCCACAAATGAAAATCACATGTGGATACGTCCAGGAAATGTGATGGCCATAATTCCTTGCTCACACTTCACTCTTCCAAAAACACTTCATGATCCCATAACAGTGAGTCGCAGGAGGTGTGGCATATTGCCCCCTCTTGTTGGAAAAAGCTGTGCATTTTTTGTTTGTGTTAGTTGGCCATTAAGGTGTTCAAATATGTCCACATAAATCACAATATTCACAGTTGAGTTGTAGAAAATTGGGCCCACTCTTCGTGCTCTTGACACTGCACACCAATTTTCTGGTCGTGCACTGGTGTTTTCTGAGTCAAATGGGGATTTTCAGTAGATCAATATCGAATATTGTGAATTTGCATGACCTGAAAATTGAAACCACTCTTAGCCACTCAAAGTATATCAATGGGTCTAAAAGTCCTCCACTAATCATAGTCAGCAACTACGTAGAGAAATTTATGTGTATAGATTTGTTGAGCTCTTTCAGTTCTTGCTCACATGGCTGTTTGCCATCTGCTGCTGAATATCACAGACAACTTTAGATGTCAGGACTGAAAAGTCCTCAATTTTCTCATGCTTGTAACAGACTTGGTTTGGTGCCATTTCTGAACCAGTTTCTGAATACAGCATTTAACAGGTGGCTGTGTACTTGTCGGTGAAGGCCTTTTGTGCTTCCTTAAAGGGGTTGTCCCGCGCCGAAACAGGTTTTTTCTTTCAACCCCCCCCCCCCCCCCCGTTCGGCGCGAGACAACCCCGATGCAGGGACTTAAAAAAAAACCGCACAGCGCTTACCTCAATCCCCGCGCTCCGGTGACTTCTTACTTACCGGTTGAAGATGGCCGCCGGGATCTTCTCCCTCGGTGGACCGCAGGGCTTCTGTGCGGTCCATTGCCGATTCCAGCCTCCTGATTGGCTGGAATCGGCACGTGACGGGGCGGAGCTACACGGAGTCGGCATCCTGCACGAGCGGCCCCATTGAGATAAGAAGAAGACCCGGACTGCGCAAGCGCGGCTAATTTGGCCATTAGACGCCGAAAATTAGTCGGCTCCATGGAAACGAGGACGCTAGCAGCGGAGCAGGTAAGTGAAAAACTTCTTATAACTTCTGTATGGCTCATAATTAATGCACAATGTACATTACAAAGTGCATTAATATAGCCATACAGAAGTGTATAGACCCACTTGCTGCCGCGGGACAACCCCTTTAATTGATCCGCTTCACATGTAGACTTCCACAATAACTATTTGCTGTTGCATGAAGAACACCATCGATTTTATGCGACGTACACAGCAAGGCAAAATAGCAGACGAAAGTAAAGCCAGAATACTACACATGGGGTGACATGACATCGCCAGAGAATAGCCTCCTCCAAAGCTTGTGGTGCCAGAATCAGAGGCAGGCTAATTTCCATGGCCCACCTTGTATTATTATTTTATTCAATGATGGGTCTTCGGCCGCTTCGGTCCTTGTCTCCCTGTTCTTCTTCTGGACATCTCTGCATGCAGGAGGATCTCCCTCAGCTGTCGGGTGAGTTTTTCAGCGAGCTCGGCTTGCTTTTAGTTGCTTTTTAGGCTATGGAGGCAGCAGAGTTTCTCAGAGCATGTCTGCCATTAACTCCATCCAGTCCACGCCCCCCCCCCCCCCCCCCCTAAAAATATATTTTATCATCCAAGCTCTTCTGGAGAGCAGCAGCTTAAAGAATACCCCAACGTATAACAGATGGGGAAAAAAAGAAAATGCTAACAGAAAAAGCCTTCTTAGCTGCGCTACACCATTAACCCTTTGCATACAATGGGAATAAGCTTCTAGAAACCTCCGTTCATAGCAAGCTGATTTTTATTCCCCAGAATACCAAATACATGAATAAAAGCAACGCGTTTCAGCATTAACTGATGCCTTTATCAAGCTCAGAATATTGCCATTACATCACACATATAAATACATAAACAACATACCTTAATCCCATGTCCCAATGAGGAGCATCTGGCTTCATTCCAGCACCATGCTAGACGCCGATCGAGCGCGTGTGTGCAGGAGGCGGGGTTCCCTGAAGCCCTGTCACGTCATCTGGGTGATTCCCCGGAGTATGTGCGTTCCACCCTGGGTAGCACGCTACGTACCACCATCATCACTGACGCGTAGGGGGCGTGGTTTGCAGAAGCTCGTCACGCCCCTACTATAAGTTAGCTCCGTAATGTGGAGTGCTTATACTTGCTAAACAGGATATCGGACGCATGGTTTAAAGCTCCCTTAATGGGTCGCAGTACAGAGATTTTTTTATATAATTAAACCGATACCGATGTCCAAAAAATATATAAAATAGCCGGACATATCTTTTACCCGTAACACACCTCAACATTATTCGTATAGTTAAATATATACACATGGAAATATATTATAGTAACCTAAAGAACGATTATAGTCATGTGAAAAATTGAAAATACAATTAAAGAATAACCGAGCATATGCTTTACCCATAACATACCTCAAACTTATTCATATAATTAGGTATATACACATAGACATATATTATAAAGAACGATAAAAACCATATAAATATTATAAATACGGTTAAATAATACGCTTATTACAATAAATATAATATAAAATATAATATTATTTCTATAGCTAAATCTTTACAATTCATCAACCATCACTGCTATATAGGAAATACCTAAAAGAGAATAGTTACATAATAACAAATCCATCCATAAAAATTTTTTTTTTATAAAACTGGTATAATGTTAAGTGATTTTTTCTAAAGTTTCATTCAAACCTTTAGGATGTAGGGAATCCAACCGAAATATCCAGAACATTTCGCGTTGGCGCAGTTGGGAAAATGATCTGGTAGGAATAATTTCGAGTGGCGTAACGATTAGTTTAGTAGGATCCTGGTTGTGTACTTCTTTAGGCCTTAGTCACACGGGCGTTTTTTCACGCGATTTGCGCATCGCATGACGGATGCGCATGCGCAAATCGCGTGACCGGCGCCGAAAAATCGCCCGAAAATCTGCTCCTAGCCGCGTTTCATTAGAAACGGGGCGGAGCTGTCCAGCGCATTGCATTCAATGGAGCCGGCAATACAGCCGGCTCCATTGAATGCAAGCGCTGCGGGCGAGTGTGGGATGAATTGTCAGGAAGGGTTTTTTTTTTATTTTTTTCACTTTTTAGGATGCATTGCAGGGAAGGGGTTATATATTTAACCCCTTCCCGACAATTAACCCCGCGCACGCCGGCAGCCCATTGCTTTCAATGGAGCGGCTGTATTGCCGCTCCATTGAATTCAATGGGCAAACATCGTTCTTCTCTGCCACAGCTGTTCCAGCTGTGGCAGAGAAGAATGATTTGTCTTCTATATGTTCTCAATGGGGTCGGCGCTGCTGCCGCCGGCCCCATTGAGCGCATATAGAGAAGAGAACAGGAATCGCAGATCGCAGATAGGTGCGATCTGCGATTTCTGTTCTCTAATTTATCGGACGAGCGCATAAAAAGCGCTCATGTGTCCGATACCATTGCAAAGCAATGGTTTTAAAAAAATCGCCGGACGCATGCGCATGCGCAAATCGCGGCAATAAACGCCCGTGTGACTGAGCCCTTAAAATGTCTTGAATTGATACACTGTGTTTTGTGAAACCCGATACAATATTAAAGCGGTGTTGGTTAATTCTTGTTCTCAGGGCTCTCATCGTTCGACCAATATATTTAAGTCCGCATGGGCACTCCAATAAATAGATTACCCATGCGGACTCACAATTTAAATATTGTTTAAAAAATACCGATTTACCCTCCCGTTCTATAAAAATTTATTTTCTTCCGTCCAAGATAGAAAAACAACACTTACAGCGGTTTTTTTGACATCTAAAAACCCCTACATTCTGTTCACTCGATTTCCCTTGCAATTTTCTTTGATTAATTGCAATTTTTTTCAACGGGTCTGACGGTGCTATAATATTTTGAAGGGTTTTATTCCTTCGATAAATGATCTTAGGTACCGCAGGTATTTCATTAGACAAGAAAGTATTCTGTTTTAGGGCTCAGTCAGACGGGCGTTTTTTTGCGCGATTTGCGCATGCGCATGCATCCGGCGATTTTTTAAAACCATTGCTTTGCAATGGTATCGGACACATGAGCGCTTTTTATGCGCTCGTCCGATAAATTATAGAACAAAAAAAATCGCAGATCGCACCTATCTGCAATCTGCGATTCCTGTTCTCTTCTGTATATGCGCTCAATGGGGCCGGCGGCAGCAGCGCCGACCCCATTGAGAACATATGGAAGACAAATCATTCTTCTCTGCCACAGCTGTAACAGCTGTGGCAGAGAAGAACGATGTTTGCCCATTGAATTCAATGGAGCGGCAATACAGCCGCTCCATTGAAAGCAATGGGCTGCCGGCGTGCGCGGGGTGAATTGTCGGGAAGGGGTTAAATATATAAGCCCTTCCCGGCAATTCATCCTAAAATGTGTTAAAATAAAAAAAAATTGTATACTCACCTTTCCGCTGCAGCCGGAGTCCAGCCGCCGCCGCTGTCAGTTCTCCTGAACTGCTTCTCGGCACTATTCAGCCGGCGGGGCTTTAAAATCCCCGCCTGCTGAATGATCTGCCTCTGATTGGTCACAGCCCTGACCAATCAGAGGCTGAAAACACTCACACACCCATTCATGAATTCATGAATGGGTGAGTGACTGCTGCCTCTCAGCGCTGAGCCAATCAGGGGCAGGTCTGACTCACATCCATTCATGAATTCATGAATGGGTGTGAGTGAGGCATGCCTCTGATTGGCTCAGCGCTGAGCCAATCAGGGGGCAGGTCTGACTCACACCCCCTTCACACCCACTGCAGGACGGCCGCGCGGAGCTTCGGCTGCCGGCAGAAGGTAAGTATACAATTTTTGTTTTTATTTTAACACATTTTAGGATGCATTGCAGGTAAGGGCTTATATATTTAAGCCCTTACCGACAATTCATCCCGGGCTCGCCAGCAGCGCATTGCTTTCAATGGAGACGGCTGTATTGCCGTCTCCATTGAATGCACTGCGCTGGACAGCTCCGGCCCATTTCTAATGAAACGCGGCTAGGAGCAGATTTTCGGGCGACTTGCGCGCACCGGTCACACGATTTGCTGATGCGCATCCGTCATGTGATCCACAAATCGCGCGAAAAAACGCCCGTCTGACTGAGCCCTTAATAGATCCCAATTTTTTCTCATTATCCTTTCTATTGTCTTATGTTGCGTGTTAAATTTCGTTAGGAATAAGAGTTGTTTATTAAAATCTTTCTTCACCACACTCTTATTGATCTCATCCAGTTTTTCTTTCAGAAAGGGGGGTCTCTGATCCGCTAAAACTTTCTCATATGCATCATTAATTAAGCTCTTGGGATATCCTTTCTCTATAAATCTCGTTTTAATTATTTCTGCTTGAGTTTTGAATATCTCAATTGATGAGGAATTTCTTCTAAGTCGTTTAAGTTGACCATATGGGATGTTCGTCCGCCAACATTTCTTATGACAGCTGTTAAAACTTAAATAACTATTGCAGTCTGTCTTTTTAAAATGTGTCCTTGTTTTGATTTCCCCACTCTCAATAAAAATCACTAAATCTAAAAAAACTATCTCTGTGGTGTTTATGTTACTCGTAAATTCCAATTGACACTCGTTCCTATTTAGTCCACTAATAAAAACCTCCAAATCTTCAATACCACCATCCCAAATCATGATAATATCGTCAATAAAACGTTTAAAAAATATTATCCGACTATCATTAAAATTAATCTTCTCAAAGGCACCCATAAATAAATTAGCGTAACTGGGTGCGAAACGCGTCCCCATGGCCGTTCCATTCATCTGTTGATAAAAATGGCCATTGAATGTAAAATAATTATTATTTAAAATAAAACTTATAGCATCTAATAAAAATTTCTTTTGGGGCTCTGGCATCAGAGGATCGTCTCCGAGGAACGATTGTACCGCTAATAGACCTTGGTGATGCTGTATATTAGAATACAAAAACGTAACGTCGAGTGTACACCATGTGTACGACTCTTTCCAAGTTAAAGAAGTTGTCCAGCGGCAGCAAGTGGGTCTATACACTTCTGTATGGCCATATTAATGCACTTTGTAATGTACATTGTGCATTAATTATGAGCCATACAGAAGTTATAAGAAGTTTTTCACTTACCTGCTCCGTTTCTAGCGTCCTCGTTCCCATGGAGCCGACTAATTTTCGGCGGCTAATGGCCAAATTAGCCGCGCTTGCGCAGTCCGGGTCTTTTTCTTTCTTCAATGGGGCCGCTCGTGCAGGATGCCGACTCCGTGTAGCTCCGCCCTGTCACGTGACGATTCCAGCCAATCAGGAGGCTGGAATCGGCAATGGACCGCACAGAAGCCCTGTGGTCCACGGAGGGTGAAGATCCCGGCGGCCATCTTCCGCAGGTAAGTAAGAAGTCACCGGAGCGCGGGGATTCAGGTAAGCGCTCTCCAGTGTTCTTTTTTAACCCCTGCATCGGGGTTGTCTCGCGCCGAACGGGGGGGGGGGGGGGGGGGGGGTTGAAAAAAAAAACAAAAAACCCGTTTCGGCGCGGGACAACAACTTTAATGGCTCAAGCAAAA
Organism: Eleutherodactylus coqui; assembly: GCF_035609145.1. Taxonomy (NCBI): domain Eukaryota; kingdom Metazoa; phylum Chordata; class Amphibia; order Anura; family Eleutherodactylidae; genus Eleutherodactylus; species Eleutherodactylus coqui. The sequence goes on from NC_089846.1 coordinate 68,357,829, forward strand.
AGAGTGTATGACCAGAGTCTTTAATATAAGATGGAAGAGAAACTACGAATTTTTGAAGGTGTAAATCAATATAATGTGACAATGCACTAGTTATCGAGTTTATCCCCGCTATAATTGGACGACCCGGAGGCCGTGCAGTGTCCTTATGCACCTTCGGGAGGAAATAAAAGAAAGGGATTTCAGGATTCTTGACACAGATAAAGTCTCTTTCCTTTTTGCCCAAACAATTATTTCTCAAGGCTTCATCCACCAAGTTAAATAATTTAGTCGAGATTATCTCTGTGGGATCAGACCTTAATTTTTTATAGTATTTTTGATCACTTAAAATTCTGTCAGATTCCAATAAATAATAATCAAGGTCCATAATCACCACCCCTCCCCCTTTATCGGCCTTCTTAATAATAATATCATTCCTGGAAGCTAAATTTTTTAGCGTATGTAGTTGTTCCCGAGTCATATTTTCCGGGAGGTTGATATCAGTGTTACACATTTCTGAAAAATCTTGTATCACATTATGATAGAATGTTTCTATAAAATTACCGCGGCTCTCTACCGGATTAAATTTGCTGATGGGTTTGCGGTTAGTTAAAATCGGATCCTCAAGAAGAAATAATTCATCTATTTTTGGATTAGAATTATCATTTCTCAATTTTTGCATGGAAAAATGTCGACACACTGTTAATTTCTTACCCCAGTAACCCCAGTAACATTTCTATAGCAAGAGTATAGGCGGACCCCAGGAACATTTCTGTAGCAAAAGTATAGGCAGACCCCTGTAATATATCTGTAGCAAAAGTATAGGCAGACACCTGTAACATTTCTGTAGCAAGAGTATAGGCGAACCCCAGTAACATTTCTATAGCAAGAGTATAGGCAGACCCCAGTAACATTTCTGTAGCAAAAGTATAGGCAGACCCCTGTAACATTTATGTAGCAAGAGTATAGGCGGACCCCAGTAACATTTCTGTAGCAAAAGTATAGGCAGACCCCTGTAACATTTCTGTGGCAAGAGTATAAGTGGACCCCAGTAAAATTACTGTAGCAAGAGTATAGGTGGACCCCAGTAACATTTTTAGAGCAAGAGTATAGGCAGACCCCAGTAACATTTCTGTAGCAAGAGTATAGGCGGACCCCAGTAACATTTTTAAAGCAAGAGTATAGGCGAACCCCAGTAACATTTCTATAGCAAGAGTATAGGCAGACCCCAGTAACATTTTTGTAGCAAAAGTATAGGCAGACACCTGTTACACTTCTGTAGCAAGAGTATAGGCGGACCCCAATAATGTTTCTATAACAAGAGTATAGGCGGACCCCAGGAACATTTCTGTAGAAATAGTATAGGCAAACCCCAGTAACATTTCTGTAGCAAAAGTATAGGCAGACCCCTGTAACTTTTCTGTAGAAAAAGTATAGGCAGACCCCAGTAACATTTCTGTAGCAAAAGTATAGGCAGACTTCTGTAGCAAAAGTATAGGGCGACCCTAGTAACATTTCTGTATCAAAAGAATAGGCAGACCCCTGTAACATTTCTGTAGCAAAAGTATAGGCAGACCCGTGTTACATTTCTGTAGCAAGAGTATAGGCGGACCCCAGTAAAATTACTGTAGCAAGAGTATAGGCGGACCCCAGTAACATTTTTAGAGCAAGAGTATAGGCGAACCCCAGTAACATTTCTATAGCAAGAGTATAGGCAGACCCCAGTAACATTTCTGTAGCAAAAGTATAGGCAGACACCTGTTACACTTCTGTAGCAAGAGTATAGGCGGACCCCAATAATGTTTCTATAACAAGATTATAGGCAGACCCCAGTAACATTTCTGTAGCAAAAGTATAGGCAGACCCCTATAACATTTCCATGGCAAGAGTATAGGCGGACCCCAGTAAAAATTACTGTAGCAAGAGTATAGGCGGACCCCAGTAACATTTTTAGAGCAAGAGTATTGGCGGACCCCAGTAACATTTCTGTAGCAAAAGTATAGACAGACACCTGTTACATTTCTGTAGCAAGAGTATAGGCGGACCCCAGTAATGTTTCTATAACAAGAGTATAGGTGGACCCCAGTAACATTTCTGTAGCAAAAGTATAAGCAGACCCCTGTAACATTTATGTAGCAAGAGTATAGGCGAACCCCAGTAACATTTTTGTAGCAAGAGTATAGGCAGACCCCTGTAACATTTCTGTAGCAAAATTATAGGCAGACCCCAGTAACATTTCTGTAGCAAGAGTATAGGGAGACCCCAGTAACATTTCTGTAGCAAGAGTATAGGCAGACCCCTGTAACATTTCTGTAGCAAAAGTATAGGCAGACACCTGTAACATTTCTGTAGCAAGAGTATAGGCGGACCCCAGTAACATTTCTATAGCAAGAGTATAGGCGGACCCCAGTAACATTTCTGTAGCAAAAGTATAGGCAGACCCCTGTAACATTTCTGTGGCAAGAGTATAGGCGGACCCCAGTAAAATTACTGTAGCAAGAGTATAGGCGGACCCCAGTAACATTTTTAGAGCAAGAGTATAGGTGGACCCCAATAACATTTCTGTAGCAAAAGTATAGACAGACACCTGTTACATTTCTGTAGCAAGAGTATTGGCGGACCCCAGTAATGTTTCTATAACAAGAGTATAGGCGGACCCCAGTAACATTTCTGTAGCAAAAGTATAGGCAGACCCCAGTAACATTTCTGTAGCAAGAGTATAGGCGGACCCCAGTAACATTTCCGTAGCAAGAGTATAGACGAACCCCTCAAACCATTCAGTAGAAAAGGTATAGGCAGACCCCAGTAACATTTCTATAGCAAGAGTATAGGCGGACCCCAGTAACATTTCTGTAGCAAAATTATTGGCAGACCCCAGTAACATTTCTGTAGCAAAATTATAGGTGGACCCCAGTAACATTTCTATAGCAAGAGTATAGGCGGACCCCAGGAACATTTCTGTAGCAAAAGTATAGGCAGACCCCTGTAACATTTCTGTAGCAAAAGTATAAGCGGACCCCTGTAAGATTTCTGTAGCAAGAGTATAGTCGGACCCCAGTAAAATTTCTATAGCAAGAGTATAGGCAGACCCCAGTAAGATTTCTGTAGCAAAAGTATAGGCAGACCCCTGTAACATTTCTGTGGCAAGAGTATAGGCGGACCCCAATAACATTTCTGTAGCAAAAGTATAGACAGACACCTGTTACATTTCTCTAGCAAGAGTATAGGCGGACCCCAGTAATGTTTCTATAACAAGAGTATAGGCGGACCCCAGCAACATTTCTGTAGCAAAAGTATAGGCAGACCCCTGTAACATTTATGTAGCAAGAGTATAGGCGGACCCCAGTAACATTTCTATAACAAGAGTATAGGCGGACCCCAGTAACATTTCTGTAGCAAAAGTATAGGCAGACCCCTGTAACATTTCTGTGGCAAGAGTATAAGCGGACCCCAGTAAAATTACTGTAGCAAGAGTATAGGTGGACCCCAGTAACATTTTTAGAGCAAGAGTATAGGCAGACCCCAGTAACATTTCTGTAGCAAAAGTATAGGCGGACCCCAGTAACATTTTTAAAGCAAGAGTATAGGCGAACCCCAGTAACATTTCTATAGCAAGAGTATAGGCAGACCCCAGTAACATTTTTGTAGCAAAAGTATAGGCAGACACCTGTTACACTTCTGTAGCAAGAGTATAGGCGGACCCCAATAATGTTTCTATAACAAGAGTATAGGCAGACCCCAGGAACATTTCTGTAGAAAAAGTATAGGCAAACCCCAGTAACATTTCTGTAGCAAAAGTATAGGCAGACCCCTGTAACTTTTCTGTAGAAAAAGTATAGGCAGACCCCAGTAACATTTCTGTAGCAAAAGTATAGGCAGACTTCTGTAGCAAAAGTATAGGGCAACCCTAGTAACATTTCTGTATCAAAAGAATAGGCAGACCCCTGTAACATTTCTGTAGCAAAAGTATAGGCAGACCCGTGTTACATTTCTGTAGCATGAGTATAGGCGGACCCCAGTAAAATTACTGTAGCAAGAGTATAGGCGGACCCCAGTAACATTTTTAGAGCAAGAGTATAGGCGAACCCCAGTAACATTTCTATAGCAAGAGTATAGGCAGACCCCAGTAACATTTCTGTAGCAAAAGTATAGGCAGACACCTGTTACACTTCTGTAGCAAGAGTATAGGCGGACCCCAATAATGTTTCTATAACAAGATTATAGGCAGACCCCAGTAACATTTCTGTAGCAAAAGTATAGGCAGACCCCTATAACATATCCATGGCAAGAGTATAGGCGGACCCCAGTAAAATTACTGTAGCAAGAGTATAGGCGGACCCCAGTAACATTTTTAGAGCAAGAGTATTGGCGGACCCCAGTAACATTTCTGTAGCAAGAGTTTAGGCAGTCCCCAGTAACATTTCTGTAGCAAAAGTATAGACAGACACCTGTTACATTTCTGTAGCAAGAGTATAGGCGGACCCCAGTAATGTTTCTATAACAAGAGTATAGGTGGACCCCAGTAACATTTCTGTAGCAAAAGTATAGGCAGACCCCTGTAACATTTATGTAGCAAGAGTATAGACGAACCCCAGTAACATTTCTGTAGCAAGAGTATAGGCAGACCCCTGTAACATTTCTGTAGCAAAATTATAGGCAGACCCCAGTAACATTTCTGTAGCAAGAGTATAGGGAGACCCCAGTAACATTTCTGTAGCAAGAGTATAGGCAGACCCCTGTAACATTTCTGTAGCAAAAGTATAGGCAGACACCTGTAACATTTCTGTAGCAAGAGTATAGGCGGACCCCAGTAACATTTCTATAGCAAGAGTATAGGCGGACCCCAGTAACATTTCTATAGCAAGAGTATAGGCGGACCCCAGTAACATTTCTGTAGCAAAAGTATAGGCAGACCCCTGTAACATTTCTGTGGCAAGAGTATAGGCGGACCCCAGTAAAATTACTGTAGCAAGAGTATAGGCGGACCCCAGTAACATTTTTAGAGCAAGAGTATAGGCGGACCCCAATAACATTTCTGTAGCAAAAGTATAGACAGACACCTGTTACATTTCTGTAGCAAGAGTATAGGCGGACCCCAGTAATGTTTCTATAACAAGAGTATAGGCGGACCCCAGTAACATTTCTGTAGCAAAAGTATAGGCAGACCCCAGTAACATTTCTGTAGCAAGAGTATAGGCGGACCCCAGTAACATTTCCGTAGCAAGAGTATAGACGAACCCCTCAAACCATTCAGTAGAAAAGGTATAGGCAGACCCCAGTAACATTTCTATAGCAAGAGTATAGGCGGACCCCAGTAACATTTCTGTAGCAAAATTATAGGCAGACCCCAGTAACATTTCTGTAGCAAGAGTATAGGCGGACCCCAGTAACATTTCTGTAGCAAAATTATAGGCGGACCCCAGTAACATTTCTATAGCAAGAGTATAGGCGGACCCCAGGAACATTTCTGTAGCAAAAGTATAGACAGACCCCTGTAACATTTCTGTAGCAAAAGTATAAGCGGACCCCTGTAAGATTTCTGTAGCAAGAGTATAGTCGGACCCCAGTAACATTTCTATAGCAAGAGTATAGGCAGACCCCAGTAAGATTTCTGTAGCAAAAGTATAGGCAGACCCCTGTAACATTTCTGTGGCAAGAGTATAGGCGGACCCCAGTAAAATTACTGTAGCAAGAGTATAGGCGGACCCCAGTAACATTTTTAGAGCAAGAGTATAGGCGGACCCCAATAACATTTCTGTAGCAAAAGTATAGACAGACACCTGTTACATTTCTGTAGCAAGAGTATAGGCGGACCCCAGTAATGTTTCTATAACAAGAGTATAGGCGGACCCCAGTAACATTTCTGTAGCAAAAGTATAGGCAGACCCCAGTAACATTTCTGTAGCAAGAGTATAGGCGGACCCCAGTAACATTTCCGTAGCAAGAGTATAGACGAACCCCTCAAACCATTCAGTAGAAAAGGTATAGGCAGACCCCAGTAACATTTCTATAGCAAGAGTATAGGCGGACCCCAGTAACATTTCTGTAGCAAAATTATAGGCAGACCCCAGTAACATTTCTGTAGCAAAATTATAGGTCGATCCCAGTAACATTTCTATAGCAAGAGTATAGGCGGACCCCAGGAACATTTCTGTAGCATAAGTATAGGCAGACCCCTGTAACATTTCTGTAGCAAAAGTATAAGCGGACCCCTGTAAGATTTCTGTAGCAAGAGTATAGTCGGACCCCAGTAAAATTTCTATAGCAAGAGTATAGGCAGACCCCAGTAAGATTTCTGTAGCAAAAGTATAGGCAGACCCCTGTAACATTTCTGTGGCAAGAGTATAAGCGGACCCCAGTAAAATTACTGTAGCAAGAGTATAGGTGGACCCCAGTAACATTTCTGTGGCAAGAGTATAAGCGGACCCCAGTAAAATTACTGTAGCAAGAGTATAGGTGGACCCCAGTAACATTTTTAGAGCAAGAGTATAGGCGGACCCCAGTAACATTTCTGTAGCAAGAGTATAGGCGGACCCCAGTAACATTTTTAGAGCAAGAGTATAGGCGAACCCCAGTAACATTTCTATAGCAAGAGTATAGGCAGACCCCAGTAACATTTCTGTAGCAAAAGTATAGGCAGACCCCTGCAACATTTCTGTGGCAAGAGTATAAGCGGACCCCAGTAAAATTACTGTAGCAAGAGTATAGGTGGACCCCAGTAACATTTTTAGAGCAAGAGTATAGGCGGACCCCAGTAACATTTCTGTAGCAAGAGTATAGGCGGACCCCAGTAACATTTCTATAGCAAGAGTATAGGCAGACCCCAGTAACATTTCTTTAGCAAAAGTATAGGCAGACACCTGTTACACTTCTGTAGCAAGAGTATAGGCGGACCCCAATAATGTTTCTATAACAAGAGTATAGGCGGACCCCAGGAACATTTCTGTAGAAAAAGTATAGGCAGACCCCAGTAACATTTCTGTAGCAAAAGTATAGGCAGACCCCTGTAACTTTTCTGTAGCAAAAGTATAGGCAGATCCCTGTAGCATTTCTGTAGCAAGAGTATAGGCGGACCCCAGTAACATTTCCATAGCAAGGGTATAGGCGGACCCCAGTAACATTTCTGTAGCAAACGTATAGGCAGACCCCAGTAACATTTTTGTAGCAAGAGTATAGGCGGACCCCAATAACATTTCTGTAGCAAAAGTATAGGTGAACCCCCCAAACAATTCAGTTGAAACTGCATAGGCGGACCCTAGTAACATTTCTATAGCAAAAATATAGGCAGACCCCTGTAGCATTTTGTAGCAAGAGTGTAGGCAAACCCATGAAACATTCGTGTACCAAGAGTATAGGCGAACCCCGGAAAAAATTTGGTTACCAAGAGTGTAGGCGAAGGACGGAAAAATTAGTTTGATAACAGTATAGGCGAGGGCCAGAGAATTGGTGTACCAAGAATATGAGTGCATCCCTGAAAAATTGCTCAACCGCAAGGACAGGAGAAACCCATAAAATATTTTTTAAAGATATAGCTCGCTGTTGCTTAATTTGTAACAGAACCTGGAAGCAGCCCTGTGAAAAAAAATTGGTGTCTGTTAAAGTATCAATACTTTTAAAATGTTGAAAAATTGTAAAAAACTTTTAAACAGAGCCTTCTGGGCTGCAGAAAAATTGGCAGTTCAGCGTGATGACATGCTGTTTTAGGAGGAGTAGGAGGAGGAGTAATAATATCCGAGAGTGATTGACAAAGGTAATTACCCCTTTTTTTGTGGTGATAGAGGATGCATTTTTCTCCTGTTGCAGCGAAAGGAAAAATTAGGTTCTGCTGCTTTCCGCCGGTGGAGAAGAGATGTCTCTGGAAATCCAACCTTTGTTCATTTTTATCAGTGTAAGCATGTCGGCACTGGCAGTTGACACTCTGGTACGCTTATCCGTGATGATTCCCCCAGTTGCACTAAACACCCTCTCTAACAAGACGCTAGCTGCGGGGCAGGCCAGCACCTCCAGGGCGTACAGCGCAAGTTCGTGCCACGTGTCCAGCTTTGACACCCAATAGTTGTATGGAGCAGAGGCATCACAGAAGATGGTGATACGATCGGCTACATACTCCCTCACCATCTTTTTACAGTGCTCCCTCCGACTCAGCCTTGACTGGGGAGTGGTGACCCAGTCTTGCTGGGGAGCCATAAAGCTGGCAAAGGCCTTGGAGAGTGTTCTGCTGCCTGCACTGGACATGCTGCCTGATCCCCACTCCTTCCCTGCTACTTGGCCCTCGGAACTGCGTCTTCTGCCACTAGTGCTGTCAAGGCCCTGTGGTATTGCATCACTTTCGTACCCCTTTCCTCTTCGGGAATGAGAGTGGAAAGGTTCTCCCTATACCGTGGGTCGAGAAGGGTGTACACCCAGTAATGCGTGTTGGCCAGAATGCGTCTAACGTGAGGGTCACAGGAAAGGCAGTCTAACATGAAGTCAGCCATGTGTGCCAGGGTACCAGTACGCAACACATCGCTGTCCTCACTAGGAAGATGACTTTCAGGATCCTCCTCCTCTTCAGCCCATACACGCTGAACAGATAAGAGGCAAGCAGCATAGGTACCCTCTGCAGTGTGGTCAGCTGTCTCTTCCCCCTCCTCCTCCTCCTCCCCCTCCCCCTCCTCCCCCAAAACGTGCTGAGATATAGACATGAGGGTGGTCTGGCTATCAAGCGACATACTGTCATCCCCCATCTCCTGTTCCATCCGCAAAGCGTCGGCCTTTATGCTTAGCAGCGAACTTCTCAGCAGGCAAAGCAGTGGGATGGCAACACTTATGATTGCCACATCGCAACTCACCATCTGGGTAGACTCCTCAAAGTTTCCGAGGACCTGGCAGATATCTGGCATCCATGCCCACTCCTCAATAAAGAATTGCAGAGGCTGACTATCACTCCGCCGCCCATGTTGCAGCTGGTATTCCACTATTGTTCTGCACTGCTCGTTGAGCCTGGCCAACATGTGCAGTGTAGAATTCCAGCGTGTGGGCATGCCGCACAGCAGTTGGTGCTCTGGCAGCTGAAACCGACGTTGCAGGGTCCTCAGAGTGGCAGTGTCTGTGGTGGACTTGCGGAAATGTGTGCAGACACGGCACACCTTGCTGAGCAGGTCAGACAAGTGGGGGTAGTTTTTCAGAAACCACTGAACCACCAGATTAAAGACATGGGCCAGGCATGGCACGTGTGGGAGGCTGCCAAGTTGCAGAGCCGCCACCAGGTTACGGCTGTTGTCACACACGACCATGCCCAGTTGGAGGCTCAGCGGCAAAAGTCAGAGGTCAATCTGCTCTGTCAGACCCTGCAGCAGCTCGAGGGCCATGTGCCTCTTGTCACCTAAGCTGATTAGTTTCAGCACGGCTTGCTGACGCTTGCCCACCAATGTGCTGCCACGTGCTACTAACTGCTGGCGACGTGCTCACACTTCTTTATTGAGAGGTAGAGGTGGCAGAGGGGGAGGAGGGGGAGCGTTTGGAGGAGGTGGCATAAAGCGCCGCAGATACCAGCACCGAGGTAGGACCCGCTATTCTGGGTGTGGGTAGGACGTGAGCGGTCCCAGGCTCTGACTCGGTCTCAGCCTCCACCAAGTTCACTCAATGTGCCGTCAGGGAGATATAGTGGCCCTGCCCGCCAGTACTTGTCCACGTGTCCATGGTTAAGTGGACCTTCTCAGTAACTGCGTTGGTGAGGGCATGATTTATGTTGTGGGAGACATGCTGGTGTAGGGCTGGGACGGCACACTGGGAAAAATAGCGGCGACTGTGGACCGAGTAGTGCAGGACCGCCGCCACCATCATATTTTTGAACGCCTCCGTTTCCACAAGCCTGTACAGCAGCATCTCCAGGCTAAATAATTGGGAAATGTGCACGTTTAAAGCTAACCGGGAGGCACTCGTGCCTTCATCCTGGGAGTGGGATTGGATCAGTGTGGCAGGTTGGGGCACAGGGGAAGAGGCAGTGGTGTGACCCAGAGGCCGTGAATGGCCTTTGTCTCACCTTGTGGGGTGCTTGGCCATCAGATGCCTGCGCATGCTGGTGGTTGTGAGGCTGTTAGTGGTGGCACCCTGGCTGATCTTTGTGAAACATATCATATCATATCATCCGCGCTCTCACTAAAAAACATCTACACCTTTGAACACCTAGCCCTCTGCACGAAGGCTTGCTGTGAGGGGGTGCTTTTTGAAACAATTGGCGTATTCTTCGCTCTGGCCCTGCCTCTACCCCTGGCCTCCCCACTGCCTCTTCCAACCTGTCCTGCTGCTGCACTTGCCTCCCCCTCTGAGACTGGGGGGACTCCCCACTCTTCCCGCTCCCTTCCAATAAAACACGTGACCACTTCTTAGTAACAAAACTTCTTTATTAACAAAACTTCTTTATTAGACATCTATATATCACTCTATGCTGGCATAAATTATGTGGGAAGGCCACAGCTTCTTTATTATTAATATATAACATCAACTTATTTCCTTCTTTCCATGCCTATCGCCTATTCTTAACTTCTAATGCTCTAAACCTTTCGAGGCGTGAGAAAGCCCGTTACGGCCTGTACGCACCCTCAATCTTCCAGCTGGCATGGAAATACCGCTAAACCGCCACGAAGGATGCAGCCTGCCTACGCTGCCATCCGCCCCCCACATGCCAGCGTCAGCGCCACCTCAACCCCGTCCTGCAACCCCGATAAGAATGTGTCCATGCCTATGTCGCTTAAATGGACACCATCCTTCCTCCACATCCCTGGCACCTTCTTCTCCAACTCCCAATGCCTAATGGCTACCCCTCCTATAGCCGTAACAAACTTTGAAATTTTAAAATTCACATTTTTTCTGACCCTGTCAATCGCCTCCACATCCCTTGCTTCCTTCCACACTCTCCTAGCGATTATGTCGGACCATACTATAACAGTCTCCTCAAAAAAATTTTTAAACCTCAGCATATCCTCCTTCATGAGGGCGACTAACTCCGCTACCTTCGCCCTCCCAGATCATTACCGCCTGCATGAATTACTAGGATTACTTTTCCTTGAGACCATCTGCTGATACACAATACCTCGTGCAGCAGCCTGGCCCATTGTAAACCTCTTAAACCGTGCCATTTCACCTGGACCTCTTTCAGGCCCAGGTTCCTGCCAATGGGCCGGGTCCCCGCTCTTTTCTCTGCCCAATGAATGAAAGAGTGGCCCACCACCCAAACTGTCCACTCTGAACCTGCAAAACAAAACACATAACGGCACACCACAATGTAACTTTAACTATAAAACTCTCAAATTTGGTCGGACGTACGACTTGTACGCCTCCGACCTCCAGCGTCCAACCCGCTTCACCTCGTCTCCTCTTAATCCGCAAGCGAACGCCGACGTTGCTGCGCCAATCCTGAATGAATGCGTGCCAAACTCGCTGGGCTCGAAACCTAATCTCTTCAAGCATGAGCGCATGACCGCCCCAAATTGGAACTTGGTTAGTGGGGCGCCTGAAGCATGCGCCAACAGTTGTCCTTTTCCACTGTGTTGCGACAAAAACTGTTTCAGCAACGCCACAGGACACGCAGCTGTCCCCAACACCGTCAAGCGCAGCCACTCGCCTGCGCCATACACATCAGTCTTGGACTTTTTGATGCATAACTTTATATCATCTGTACCGCACAGCACATCCTCGAAACGCAACCCCCCCCCCAGCTTCCTACAGCTGGGAGCCACTATTTCGCTCAGTCTCAATGCTGCGAAGAACGCTAACGAAAACGCAACCCGAAAGAGCAGCACCTCGCTTTCGTCTTTGCACACTGCTCCCAAAACGTTCAGCATTGCATTTAGCAATTCAGATGTTATCGGCCGCCTGTCGTCTCTTGACGACCTTTCTTTTTTCCAACCTTTAAGTATCTGTCCGAAGACAAAATTCTTTGTCACATGGCGCCATCCGTGCAGGCGCAACAAAAACGCAATGGCCGATTAGTGCTTGCGCGCCGAGCTCGCCGATGCGCCCCAACGCCGCAGCTCCGCCATAATGTCTAACGTCACCGCTCTCGCCCGCGCTCCATCAGGGAATTGTCCCCCTGCTGCCATCAACCATGTTTTCCATATTGCATTATATCGCTTCCACGTCGATTCCGCAACGGAGTTGCGAATCAGAGTCGTGAGCTCTCTTCTACTATCTCCCATAAGATCGCCGGGCAACATACCCCTTTGACATCCGCTGTCGGGTGGAGTTCCCTGAATCTCTCCATCTGGAAACGAGAAAGAGCGTCAGCCGTGTTATTGTTTACTCCGGGTACGTGTCTCGCCTTCAGCTTGATATTATTCTGCAGGCATCTCAAGACCAAATGGCGTAAAACTGCCAAAACCAAGGGAGATCTGGATGTCTGCTTGTTCACCGCTGTCACTACTGCCTGGTTATCCGACCAGAAGCAGATATTCCTGTTTTCCAAAAACGGCCCCCAGATCTCCACCGCCACCATTAGCGGAAAAATCTCCAGCAGTGTTATGTTCTTCACCCACCGTCTTTCGAACCATTCTCTGGGCCATGGTGCACTGCACCAACTGTCCTCCAAAATTACACCAAAACCACAGGAGCCCGATGCATCCGACATCAGTCCCAGCTCCTCGTTTGCAACTTCCGCAGTTTGACAAATCACCTGACCATTGAACGTTTGAAGAAAGACTTGCCATGTGTGCAAGTCCTCCTTCATACCCTTTGTCACTCTGACGAAGTGGTGTTTCTCTTTTAGCCCGACTGTCGCCAATGACAGCCGCCTTGCAAACGGGCGGCCCATCGGAATGACCCGACACGCAAAATTTAACAAGCCTATAATTACTTGGAGCTGGTGCAGTGTAACTTTTTTAGAACTGCCAGCCAACTTAACTTCTTGCCGCAACCGCGCTACTTTCTCGTCCGGTAAACGAAATACCATTGCCATGGTATCGATTTCAATGCCTAAAAATGTAAGACATGTCACCGGACCGACCGTTTTCTCGCGTGACAGCGGTACTCCCGCTTTTCCCATCAGATCCTGAAATGATGCCAATAACAACCCGCATACCTCTGAATCTGATGGCCCGACGAAAAGGAAATCATCCAGATAATGTAACACCGATCGGATGCCCGTCTCGTATCGAAGCATCCAGTCCAGAAATGAACTGAACACTTCAAAGTAATAACAAGAGATGGAACACCCCATCTGTAAGCACATATCCACAAAATATAAGCCGTCCAGGCGGCAGCCCAACAAGTGAAAGCAATCTGGATGCACCGGTAATAGTCGAAAAGCGGACTCGATATCAGCTTTTGCCAACAGAGCCCCCTTTCCGGCCTGCCGTACTAGGCAGACAGCCCTATCGAAGGAAGTATACGATACGGCTGTTTGCTCCTTGGAAATCCCGTTGTTGACTGACTCGCCCGTCGGGTAGGATAAATGATGGATAAGCCGGAACTTACCCGGTTCCTTTTTTGGTACCAAGCCCAAAGGTGAAACGCGTAAGTTCTCGAATGGCGGTTCCTGAAAAGGCCCCGCCATCCGACCCAGTTCTACCTCCTTTAGCAGCTTCTCCATCACCATCTCTTTATTGTCATACGCCGATTTTAAATTGCGACTAAGCGTTAAGGCCGAACCCGGTTGATGCGGAATGACGAAACCCGTGTTAAAACCTTCTTTAAGAAGGTTTGCTTCCCGTCTCCTGTGGTACTTGCCTAATTACTCCTCCAGGAACAGCGCGTTCACTGGCGTTGCCCCCGGGCTACGCTGTGGCCGCGGGCAAGTTTTGCTTTTGTCTCCGAAAACAACGTACCGCTGCGTGCGCACCGCCGCAAAAGGAGCACTCGTGCCGGAACTTACATGCTGCAAGAAACCGACAGTTACCCTCATTGAATGCCCAGCAGGAACCCGAGGGCTTATGTGCCACGGGTGCCTGCTGTCCACCAGTTACCGCGTTATTGCTCTGAAAAAGGGGCTTCGCCGGCTTTTGCGCCAGGATCAACTGGATCCAAGCATCCGTCGCTTTTGTCGCCCAACTCACGTTACTCATTCCCGAAATCCATCGACGAAAATCTTCGTCATCGCGCCACCATGCCGCACCGCCGTGCAGCTTGTAAGCGCTATGAATAGTGTTAATATATACCAGTAGCTCCGGGCCTTTTCCCGGCTGGTACTGGCATATAACGTGAGCCAGGGTCAACATGGCTTGTAGCCAATTGCTAAATGTCTTAGCTATTTTGGGCTTCTTGTCCCGTTCAGCGAAGCGCTCCTTATCAACCGACACATGCTCCACCGATAGGAGCGACCAAATGTCCATGTATATTCCACTTTTAATTTTCTCAATTGTGTCCTCCGCGAGGCCCACCCCCAGCGGGGCCACGCCACAAAATAGAGAATCTGAAAAACGTAGACCATCTTTTACCGACTCTTCGCTTTTTCCGGTCGCCACCGCTGGCGAGCACCCGGTAGCGTGAGCCACATCACCAACCACGGGCGAGTCTCGTCTCCCCGGGTTAACACACAACACCGTTCCTTTACCTTTATCAAACTCATTCACCAGTGCTCTCAGCGCTACCATAAAATTATTCACGTTATTGGGCGACGAATCACCCCACACTCTATCACATTGGGACTCACCCTCCAATTCGTCCTCCGGCCCTGCCGAGGGGAAAGACGGGTGACTCGGTCCCGGTTGGCTCCTTTCCAGACTCGCCACCGCGTGTCGTACCCTGTCCCTATTACGGGAGACACTACGGGGTAGCATGCTATAGCCATAGGACGCCCTGGAGGCTGCGGCCCGTTCGCCCTGCCTTTCGGTACGTGAGGCCCGCCTCTCATCTGTGGAGGAAGCCGGTGAACATGGTAACGCCTGCTGCGAAGCCCAAACCGAAGTCCCATGGCCGCTGCGCCTACCGCTCCTGTCCACCGCTTCCGAACGCCTGTACCCTCTGGCGAAATGCGGCGCCTCCCGACGTGTACAAGGCTCACCAGACTCCGATGACGAGCTATCCATCCTTGCTTCGCTGCGCCAGCTTCCTCGCGCCATGCTGCCAACCCCCCGCCTGCCGCCTAACCCCCCCTCCGTCCCGCTACCGGCCCCTTGACTACTGGGCAGGTAGCTTCCCCCCCCCCCCCTTTACCCTTCCTCTGTCTCACCTGTCCGCTTTGCTCCACCCCGTAAGCCCCTTGTCGGCCTGAAGTGCCTTCGACTGCTTGTGCTCGCCTGTCCTTCGCAAAAGGGAAAGAACCCCGGGGCGACATGTGACCGCTGCTCGCTGCCCTTCCTCCCCCTCCCTCCTTCCTTCGTACCCCGTAAGCCCCTTGCCGGCCTGAGGCGTCTTTATAATATATCCCGCTGCCCCTCATATTAGGGCATGAGCCCTGGGGCGACAAGGGGGCCATACTGCTTAATTGTACCCCCCCCCTCCCCCCCTCTGTTTTCCCGCCCTGCGCCTCTTCCTTCTCATCCCCCCCCCTCTACACCCCCTTCCTTGTACTGCGCTCGCGCTGCTGTGGCCGCTTGCGCTGTTTCCAGCCTCACTGCTGCCGCTGGCGCTCGTCTCCCTCCGCTCGGGAGTCCCGGCGCCGGAACTTCTTCCGGCCCGCGGATCCATCCGCCCGCCGCCGACACGGCGCGCAGGCCGTCCCCCTTCTCTCTCTGCCTGACGCTGGACAGCCGCGGGGCAACCCCTTCCCACGCTGGACTTACCCGCTCCTGATGCCGCTGCTGAAGTCCCGGTAAGTCCCTCGGGGGTTTCTTCTATTCTTCCGGCGCTTCTTCCGGTCATGCCCATGTTGTTTCCCGCCGCGGCTCGCTGCGGCCGCGCTCCGCCACCGATACTTGAACGCGCAGGTCTCGGGCTTGCGTTCTGGCCCCCCTTCTTCACGGCTGGGCTCGGGCTCAGCCTGGTAGGGGGAATCCTCCTTCTCTGGGGTCTTCCGCGGGGCGCACTGGAAGCCATCTGCGCCGGCTGCTCTTCTCCTGCCCCGGCTTCTCCCGACGGCGTGGCTCCGAACTCCGCGGCCATCCTCATCAGCCACTCAGGTCCCTGGCTGGCAACAGCTTCCTTGATCTGCAGAACGAGCTGGTCCATGTTTTCTCTCTTTTAATCTTCTGCCTTCCTTCACACGTCTTCCTTCTTCTCTTACTCCACGTGGAATGGCACACTACTCCTTCTCCCTCTCTCTTCTTCCTGTATTAACTCCTCCCACCTCCTCTGGTCGCTTAACCTTTTCCTGTCCTAATCTCCCGCCCCCCAGTCCCTCGCTCCTACCTACCTGCTTTGTAGCTATCTAAGACCTGTCCTCAGTAGGCTTAGCAAACCAGGTGGGGTCAGTCACCTCATTGTCCAGCTGCTCTTCCTCCAAATCCTCTGTGCGCTCCTCCTTCGGACTTACTGTCCTTACTACTACCTCACTGACAGACAACTGTGTCTCATCATTCTCATCCACAAAAAGGCTTGAGACAGTTGCCGGTAGTTCCCAGCCTCATCACCCGGATTCCGGAAACTTTCCAAAGGTTGGGCATCGGTCACGACAAACTCCTCAGGTGAGAGAGGAACCGTTTTTTCCCACTCATGGCATGGACCCGAGAACAGTTCCTGGGAGTCTGTGTGCTCAGAATATGTCATTTTCATGGAATGAGGAGGCTGGGAGGAAGGAGGAGGAGCAGCAACCAGAGGATTCAGAGTTGTAGTCCCTAGGCCGGGAGTAGTGGACTGCGTAGAAGACTGGGTGGTTGATACATTGCTGGACGCGTTTTCTGGACAGGATCTGCTCTGTTTGTAATAAAGGTCTACCATGCAGACCCATAAATTGTGATATGAAGCTGGGGAGCCCAGAAACTTGCCTCTCTCCTACTCCCGCAGCAGCCGGCTGTGATTCACCATGCCCAGGAACTCGGCCTGTGCCCACACCCTCACTTGGACATCCGCGTCCACGACCCTTACCCCTACTCCTCATCATGGCGGATTAAGAATAGAGCAGGGCCCAAATAAATTACCCCACTATACAGCACTGACAACTGTGGCTTAATTCACCGCACACAGAGACTTGTAGATATTGGAGGCTCTATGCTGTGACTTGAAAAAATTAACCCGCTGTCTTACCTAGTGGTAATTTACCGCTCGCAGAGACTTGTAGATAATACAGGCTGTATGGAGTGGGAGAAGACTCTAAAGCCAATGGATAATGCTGGTAACTGCGGCTATCTCAACCCCACCAAGGAAAGGGTATTGTGAGACGCTCTGCACAGCGGCAGAGCTGAAATACTGTGCAGTGGCCCAAGAAATATTACAGTACTGTTTAGCGGTGAGACCTCTGTCTAATGCACTGCAGACACAGAGTGGTTTAACTGAAGTCGTTTGCAGTAGGCTAGGCAATGTTAGAGAGCAATTTCACGGCACTGGAGACTGAGAATGCTATTACTGAAAGGCTGGGAACAGGCCTAGATGCGTAATACAAAAATTGATGCACTACTGCTCCCAGCCAGCCACAACTATAATGCACACGGTCAGATGTAGCCTTAAAGGGGTTGTCCCGAGAAAGCAAGTGGGGGTAAGCACTTCTGTATGGCCATATTAATGCACTTTGTAATATACATCGTGCATTAAATATGAGCCATACAGAAGTTATTCACTTACCTGCTCCGTTGCTGGCGTCCCCGTCTCCATGGTGCCGTCTAATTTCAGCGTCTAATCTCCCGATTAGACGCGCTTGCGCAGAAGGGTCTTCTCCCTTCTCTTGGGTCTCGGCACGAGCAGCGTTCTGGCTCCGTCCCTTTCTATGCGTCACCGCGTAGCTCCGCCCCGTCACGTGTGCCGATTCCAGCCAATCAGGAAGCTGGAATCGGCAATGGACCGCACAGAGCCCACGGTGCACCATGGGAGAAGACCCGCGGTGCATCGTGGGTGAAGATCCCGGCGGCCATCTTGGTAAGGTAAGTAAGAAGTCGCCGCAGAGCGGGGATTCAGGTAAGTACTAAACTTTTTTTTTTTTTAACCCATCCCTTGTGTTTGTCTCGCGCCAAACGGGGGGGCCTATTAAAAAAAAAAAAAGCTGTTTCGGCGCGGGACAACCCCTTTAAGAAGGAGCGTTGGGGTTCTTGCACGGATGATCAGGACTGTATAACTTTCCCTATAGAAGTGGCTGTGTCCCTACACTCTGTGTTATGCACTGCAGACACAGAACGGTATAACTGAAGTAGTTTGCAGTAGGCTAGGAAATGTTAGAGTGCAGTTTCACGGTGAGAGCTGGTTGTACGGCACTGCAGGCTGAGAATGCTATTACTGAAAGGCTGGGAACAGGCCTACATGCGTAATACAAAAATTGATGCACTACTGCTCCCAGCCAGCCGTGAGATGTAGCCCTAAGAAGGACCATTGGGTTTCTTGTACAGAGGATCTGGAGGACTGTATAACTTTCCCTATAAAGGTAGCTGTGTCCCTACACTCTGTGTTGTGCACTGCAGACACAGAACGGTATAACTGAAGTCGTTTGCAATAGGCTAGGAAATGTTAGAGTGCAGTTTCACAGTGAGAGCTGGTTGTATGGCACTGCAGGCTGAGAACGCTGTAGCTGAAATGGTCTACACAGCCCGAGATGCTTAAAAAAAAATAATTGGTGAACTACTGCTCCCAGCCAGCCACAACAGTAATGCACACAATGAGGAGTGAGTAGCCCTAAGAAGGACCGTTGGGGTTCTTGAAGACAGGATCCTACGCTAACATTATCCCTGTATAAGCAGCAGGGATAATGCGTCTGAGGCGAGCCGCAGGTGGGACCAGTTTAAGTACTCGGTGGTCACCTGATCGGCCCAGCCTCTCACTGCTGTGGGGTGGAATAGGGCTGGTACGTCACAGCAGGAAGTGGTAATGCCTTCCCCGCATGTCTATTGGCTAGAAAATGGCACTAAACATGCGGGGAAGGAAATGAAATTGACTCGAGTACCGCCTGGTGTTCGTCTCGAGTAACGAGGATCTCGAGTACCCTAGTACTCAAACGAGCATCAAGCTCGGATGAGTGTGCTCATTCATCTCTATATGAAACATTAAATGGAACCATTGAAAATATAACTCGCCCCATAAAATATCATGCAGCGACACATGTTTTTTTCCAATGAATTCTATATGAGGCTGTACAAAAATATATCATCGCATGTACCATATTGTAAAGTTTTCACTGAGGCAGTAAATTTCTTAGTATCGAAAAGGCCCTTCACAGTTATAGACACTTTAAAATTAATGTTTATTAATTATACATTGAAATAAGATTTGGGGCTTAGCATCATACAAACAAACAAAAAAGGAAGATAGACAAAGACACTTTACTATTGTACCTTGGTCCGGGCAATGATAACTGAACTCAGTAAACAAATGATATAGATAGGTTAGTCTTCCAACGATAGATCAGGCTCAGAGACCTAGATGTAACATTCACTTCCACTATTGAATAACGTCTGCCAGATAGCAAGTCAGAGTGAGCGCACTGGCTGAGTGGCGAATAATCCGCTTCTTTTACATATGGCCCTAAAGTATGGAAAACAACACTTTGATGTTCCACTATTTTCATAGAGGAAGGCTAATAAATGATATACAACCATCTACTACATGTGAGTTGAACTGTTGAGCAGTGTTACGACACTTAGAATTGTACTGTTACAATTGCAGCACAGTCGATTGATACCTCAAAGAGGAGTTCTTCTTAACATGCAAGTCTGACTGTTGAGCAGCGCTTCAACACCATGCGAGGTGTTGATCGGTGCTTCAGCATAATAATAGGAACTGCCGGAGCCGAAAAACCCAGGGTGTAGGCGGGAGGCAGGCATGACGGGGTTAACGGGGAGTGAAAGGGTTAATTGTAGAAAGCTGGGAGTAAGAGAAGGAGGGGTGAGTGGGGAGAGAAAAGAGCGGCAAGAAAGAGGAAGGGGAGGGGTTAAAATTCAAAGAGGAGCAGTTGGAGCCGAGACGTGGAAGACTGAAGAAGCAAGAAGAACAGTGACGACCAGACCAAGAGGGAAGAAAAAGGTAAAAAGGTGAAGAGGGAAGACCGGGAAGGGAAGACCAGGAAGAAAAGGAGAAGAGGGAAGGGAAGACCAGGAAGAAAAGGAGAAGAGGGAAGACTAGGAAGGGAGAAGAGGGAAGACCAAGAAAGGTGAAGAGGGAAGACCAAGAAAGGTGAAGAGAGAAGACCAGGAGCCGGGAAGAGGCAGCAGGAAGTGAGAAGGGAAGCCATAGAAGAGGAGCGGAGTATCGGCGGGGAGAGAAGAAAGGCAGCAGGGCGAAGACTGTAGAAGAAAGTCCCGACGTCCACTTACCGGGTGAAGAAATGGAAGAGATGCTGAGGAGGATCCGGGCTGAAGCGGAGGAGAGGGACCTCACCTGGCTGGTGAGGCTGATTGACGGACCCGCGGGAGAGGCTGCGCCGGCCCCGGCTGCAGCTCCGATGTCTCCAATGCCGGAGGAAAGCGGGAGAAGACCGAGGAGGGCTCGTGCGCCGGTCAGGTTGAGCCCGGAGCAGGCGCCTGCTCGGCGGCGCCGCGTGCGGAGCCCCTCCCCCGCCCCACCACGAGATGTTCCTCCTGCAACCCCTACGGACAGGGGAAGGAGGCCGGGGGGGGGGGGGGGCGGCTGCGCGCCGGAACATCAGAGCAGCTCCGGATGTAAGGGAGCAGGAGAGGGCGACTGAGCAGCAAACAGCGGCAGCATCGGAGAGGAGGCAGGGAGCGGGGGGAGGTGCACCCGGACATGTGCCAGTCGGGGCACCCACCAGACGCAGCAACAGGCCAGACCATGGGGGCAGCAGACAGCGCCCCATCAGGCAACAGCAGGCCGAAGATGGGGGCAGCAGGCAGCGCCCCAGCACTACAGAGGCGGCCAAGCGCGCATCGGCGCCACGAAAAGCGGCTGGGACCAGAACCGAGCGTTTACAGCCGGGAGGAGAGCTACCAGCAGCAAGGATCGACGACCCGGAGGACGATGAGAGTCAGCAGCAGGACGTGGGAGCAGCGGCTGGTGGGTACACAGCCCCCTCGCAGCCAGGTGAGAGATCTATGTCGGTATTGTCCAATGCGTTCAGCCATGTGGCGCGTACGGGAGTTAGGTCAGGGGCGCAAGCAGGCGGTGGCGCAGCGACGGTTAACGTGCCAGCCGGGGGCGATATGGGAGCGTTGCTGGGTGTGTTGTGTGGGTTACTTATGCGTCAGGGGGGAAGGGAGTAGGGCAAGCCACGCCGCCTGTGGCGGCGGACATTGCGCCGTGTAGAGCGTCATCCAGCATCACGAGCGGCCCAAGCGGGAGCTCGTCTGGGGGGACTGGGGGTGAACAGGCGGTGTGGGGAGCCATAGAACAGCCCTCCCCTTCAGTGGTGTCAGCATGGAGCTCGGACATAGGCTCGCAAGGGGACAGGAGACAGGGAGCAAGCGGGGGTGCGGGCGTTAACCAGTCAGTAACGGTAGCGGTGCAGACGGAAAAAGATGGGGACGGGGTTAGATTGGATGATAGAGCCAGGGGGGAGGTGTACGTCTGCTTCGAGGGCCCCCTGGGGGCCCATCTGAAGAAAGAAGTTAGAGAGAAAATATGGAGGGACGAATACGTCGAAATATTCTCCCTCCTCCCCTTGGAGAAATTTAACCTTGACAAGGGGAAGAGAACCGAATTCAAAAAGGAGGAAGAGGAGAAACGGAGGTGGCGTCTGATTCCACAGACGTTCACTAACTGGCTCCAAGCGTTCGCCATTCTGGCGAGTGTGATTGGGGAAAAAGCGCCGGAAAATTGTTCCGGCCTTTTTTGCTACCTAGACTCGATT
Source organism: Eleutherodactylus coqui (assembly GCF_035609145.1). Classification (NCBI taxonomy): domain Eukaryota; kingdom Metazoa; phylum Chordata; class Amphibia; order Anura; family Eleutherodactylidae; genus Eleutherodactylus; species Eleutherodactylus coqui. Next base: position 68,379,598 of record NC_089846.1, read on the forward strand.
GGCGAAGCCTATCGGGTTTACGGTGGACAGACCTGGCTGCGATACGACGAGCAGTTGAGGCAGCGTAAGGCGGTGCGTCCCTCCATTCGGTGGGACCAAAAAGATATCGGGTTGTGGCTGAGGGTGATGGCCCCGGCACGGCTAGGACATCCCTTTAAAGGAGGCGCCGGGTCTTCGGGCTCAGCCTCTACTTCCGGATCAGGACAAGGAGGGCAGGCTGGAGGGAATCGGCCCGGATTTTGTTGGCAATTCAATGAAGGCCAATGTAAATTTGGGGCGACATGCAAGTTCAAGCATGCATGTTCCCATTGTAGCGCCCAGTCCCACGGGGGGGTCAGATGTTTCAAAAAAGGTCGGGGTAGAGGTGCAGGGGGTGTTCCAAAAAGGGATGACCCCAGTGAGGGTGGCAGAGATGGCACCCTTTCTAAATAAATATCCAGATAGGGAAAAGGCGGAATTACTGTTGAATGGTTTTTTAGACGGTTTTGTTATCCCACCCCCGGCTCACGCGGTCCCCTTTTCGGTTAAAAATTTGCGTTCGGCGCGGGAGCACCCGGGGGTGGTGGGGAAGAAGCTCGCGAAGGACGTGAGGCTAGGCCGCATGGCCGGCTCCTTTTCCGAACCCCCTGTTCCAGATTTGGTGGTGTCGCCACTTGGCGTGGTGCCGAAAAAAGAGCCGAATGAGTTTCGGCTAATTCACCACCTATCCTATCCAAAAGGGTCCTCGGTGAATGACGGAATTGACCCTGACATTTGTTCAGTGGTTTATACGTCATTCGATGTGGCCGTTCGGTGGGTTAGAAAATACGGTAGGGGGGCTTTGTTGGCAAAGGTCGATATTGAATCGGCCTTTCGCCTACTGCCGGTGGCGCCTGAGAGCATTAGACTACTGGGGTGTTTTTGGGAGGGAGAATTCTTCGCGGATCGCTGTTTGCCTATGGGATGTTCCATCAAATGCGCATACTTCGAGGCCTTTAGCACATTCCTCGAATGGGTGGTAAGGGATACCGCGGCAGTACAATCGGTCATCCATTATCTGGATGACTTCTTGTGCGTTGGTCCCGGGGGGTCGCCACTTTGTGCGACCCTACTGGGTACGGTCCAGTGGGTGGCAGAGCGGTTTGGTGTACCGCTGGCCCCGGAAAAAACGGAGGGCCCCACAACCTGCCTTAGTTTTTTGGGCATTTCCATCGATACAGATGCAATGGAGTGCCGACTGCCGGAAAATAAATTGCGCGATTTGCAGGGGGAGGTGCAGTTTGCGCGTTCCGCCAAAAAAGTCACGTTGCGACGTTTGCAATCCTTGCTGGGCAAGCTTAACTTTGCCTGCAGAATCATGCCTATGGGCCGGGTCTTCTGCAGGCGGATGGCGGCAGCAACGGCAGGGGTGAGCGCTCCCCATCATTTTATTAGGTTAGGATCAGGACACAAAAACGATCTGGCGGTTTGGGACGCTTTTTTGAAGCGTTACAACGGCAGGTCGGTTATGATGGCCGAAGTCAGCGAAAACGCAGACTGGGAGCTGTTCACGGACGCAGCGGGGGGGAAGGGGGAGGTTTTGGGGCCTATTTTCAGGGCAAGTGGTGTGTTGGCGAATGGCCAGAACAGTGGAAGGGAGAGGGCCTGGTTCCGAACCTGGTGCTATTGGAGCTATTTCCAATAGTTGTAGCGGTGGCGCTTTGGGGGGCTCACTTTCGGGATCGAAAGGTGAGGTTTCACTGCGACAACTTGGGGGTTGTGCAGGTCATCAATAATATGACGGCCTCATCTCCCCCAGTTGTTAATTTATTGCGGCACTTAGTACTTGAAGCGCTGGCACTGAACATCTGGATAGTAGCGGTTCACGTTCCAGGAGTCCATAATTCAATTGCGGATGCTCTCTCTCGCTTTCAGTGGGAGCGGTTCCGGACGCTGGCGCCGGGAGCGGAGCAGACGGGGAGGCGGTGCCCTCAACAGCTCTGGAACGTGGTAAGCGAGCAGTGGGGGACTTGATTTCACAATCACTGGCTCGGGGGACGAGAGCAGCGTATTGCGCTGCGTGGAGGGAGTGGGAGGATTGGATGGATCAATGTGGGGGGGCTTGTTCGTCGGATGATAGGGTAGGAATGCTATTGAGTTGGTTGGGAAGGGGTTCCAGGGAAGGGTGGACACTGGGGCGGGTTAACAGGTTTATGGCCGGGGTAGCATTTGGGTGTAAACTAAAAGGGGTAGTAGACGTGACAAAAAATTTTATTGTAAGACAGGCGTTAAAGGGTTTTAGGAGAGGGAAGGGGCGGCCAGATACGAGAAGGCCAGTGTCTTTTGGCATCTTAGAAAGGTTGGGGGGGGCCATAGACTCGGTTTGCGGGGAAAATTTTGAGCGTTTGTTGTTTAAAGCGTTTTTTTCCCTGGCGTTTTTTGGGGCTTTTCGGGTGGGAGAATTAGTTTCACCAAGCAAGGCGGTAGGGGGAGGAGTGCAGAGGGAGGACGTTAGGTTGGTGGAGGATCGACTGGAAATTTTTGTGCGACGGTCTAAGACAAATCAGGAGGGGAGGGGACAACTGGTACGGTTGGGAAAGGTCGCAGGGGCTGTTATGTGCCCGATTAGAGCTTTCAATAACTATAGTCAAGTTGCAGGGGGGGGTAGCGGTCCATTGTTTCGACACCGGGACGGGCAATTTTTGTCGCGTTTCCAATTCACGGCGGTTTTTAAGAGAGCGTTAGAGGAGGCGGGTTTTGATAGCTCGCAGTTTGGGTCCCATTTAGAGATGAGCGAACACCAAAATGTTCGGGTGTTCGTTATTCGTAACGAACTTCCCGTGATGCTCGAGGGTTCGTTTCGAACAACGAACCCCATTGAAGTCAATGGGCGACCGGAACATTTTTGTATTTCGCCGATGCTCGCTAAGGTTTTCATGTGTGAAAATCTGGGCAATTCAGGAAAGTGATGGGAATGACACAGTGACGGATAGGGCAGGCGAGGGGCTACATGGTGGGCTGCATCTCAAGTTCACAGCTCCCACTATTCCCCCCCCCACTGTCAGCATAAAGATCGTCCTCCTCTGGCACAGCTGTAACAGCTGTAGCAGAGAAGAACGATGTTTGCCCATTGAATTCAATGGAGCGGCAATACAGCATGTTCCACTGAATGCAATGGGCTGCCGGCGATCGCAGGATGAATGGTCGGAAAGGGGTTAAATATATAACCCCTTTCCTGCAATTCATCCAGAAATGTGTTACACTAAAAATATATACCGGCGTATAAGGCGACCGGGCGTATAAGACGACCCCCCAACTGTCACCTTATACGCCGGTAATACAGTGGAGCAAAGAATAAAAAGCATTACTTACGTTTTTAGATGATCTGCGGCGCTCCTGCAGGCTGTCACTCCCTCCTGGTCCACGGCAGACAAGCTTTCTCCACGAAAGACTTTAAATCCCTGCCTCCAGAAGCACATGTGCCTTCAGCCAATCACAGCCAATGACAATGATGTCATTGAATGGCTGTGATTGGCTGTGTTTCTGGAGGCGGGGATTTCAAGCCTTGAAATCCCCGCCTCCAGAAACACAGCCAATCACAGCCATTCAATGACATCATTGTCATTGGCTGTGATTGGCTGAAGGCACATGTGCTTCTGGAGGCAGGGATTTAAAGTCTTTCGTGGAGAAAGCTTGTCTGCCGTGGACCAGGAGGGAGTGACAGCCTGCAGGAGCGCCGCAGATCATCTAAAAACGTAAGTAATGCTTTTTATTCTTTGCTCCACTGTATTACCGGCGTATAAGGTGACAGTTGGGGGGTCGTCTTATACGCCCGGTCGCCTTATACGCCGGTATATATTTTTAGTGTAACACATTTCTGGATGAATTGCAGGAAAGGGGTTATATATTTAACCCCTTTCCGACCATTCATCCTGCGATCGCCGGCAGCCCATTGCATTCAGTGGAGTCGGCTGTATTGCCGGTTCCATTGAATTCAATGGGCAAACATCGTTCTTCTCTGCTACAGCTGTTACAGCTGTGCCAGAGAAGAAGGATTTGTCTTCTATATGTTCTCAATGGGGTCAGCGCTGCTGCCGCTGGCCCCATTGAGCGCATATAGAATGCATCCATAGCGAGCAGCGGGAGGGGCAGATTTCAATACTCGGGTGACACCTTATCTCCCCAGCCACTCACAGCAGGGGGGTGGTATAGGGCTTAAACGTTGCAGGGGGAAGTTGTAATGCCTTCCCTGTCTTTATATTGGCCAAAAAAAAGCGCTAACGTCTCAGGGAAGAAAGTTTAATTTACCAGAACACCGCATGGTGTTCGTTACGAATAACGAACATCCCGAACACCCTAATATTCGCACGAATAGCAAGCTCGGACGAACGCGTTCGCTCATCTCTAGTCCCATTCCTTCAGAATTGGGGCAGCGACGGAGGCCACGGTCCAGGGTATGGATGAGCAGGCGGTGAGAAGGATAGGGCGTTGGGACTCGGCACGATTTAGGTCATATGTACGACCACACCTGTTATAATTAAGAGTTGTAAGGTATTTAAAGAAATTAATATTTAAAAAAAATAAATAAAAAAAAATAAAAAATTTTTTTTGGTTTATTAATAAAAAAGTGGTTTTATTTTGTCTGTGAGTTGTTCTGTTTTGTTTTCTTTCAGGTTGTCCTCAAGCTTTAGTGTGGATATTAGGACATTCTTTTGTTTTTTGGGGGGCTGAGCGGGCTAGGGTTAGGTCTAACGGGAGACAGCTTCGGTTTGCTAGGAGTGAGGCGTTACTCAGGTGGATTGGGATTAGGGGGATGCTGTGGGGTAGGGTGATAGAAGAAGTGGAAAGAGGAATAGAGTTGGATAAAGTGCCGGACGTACTGGTCCTGCACGCCGGGGGGAATGATTTGGGGCAGAGACCGTTCAGAGACTTATCTAGGGACATAAGGTATGACATACTTAGATTGATGTCGTCATACCCGGGATTAAAAATAGTCTGGTCGGAGATAGTCCCCAGAAAAACGTGGAGGGGGGTGAGATCAATTAAGGGGTTAGACAAAGCCAGAATCAAATTGAACAGGGAAGTTTCACGCTTCGTTGGGCAGCGAGGGGGTTTGGCCATTAGGCATATTGATTTGGAACGGGGTATAGGCAACTACTGGAGGTCGGATGGGGTCCATCTGCACGAGATAGGGACAGATTTATGGATGGAGGGGATTCAGGAAGGAATCGAGCGAGCGTTGTTGTTGTGGCGGGCGGCGCAGGCTTGAGGGGGTCAAGCCGTGCTGGCTGTGGAGGGGTCCCGTGGAGTCAAAGTGGGGGTAGTAGGGGGTAACAGGGAGCTGGATAGCTTCCGTTCCCCTCGGTAAACTGTTTGTTAGAACTGTCGCCTATGGGAGTAGCAAGGCGGTGCCTTGCAGTGGTTTTGGGATGGGTTAGCCAGGTTATGGCTAGCCGTCCTCAGGGTCCGGATGAGGCGACCTGAGACAAAGTGGAGAGTGCCGGGTCCCCGTGTCTGTCGACTTGCGGCCGGGGCACTTATAGGGAAGTAGTGTTGCCCGAGTCCGCCATGCGACGGGTGACAGGCACAACTACTTCCAGTTTTTTCTGGTAAGGCGACAGTCCGGGGGTAGGGCTCCATGGGATCCCTTCCCAGGTTATCTGCGGTTAAAAATTGGTTATTTTACTGTTGATGTTTGTTGTTAAAATAAATGTGGCTGCTGTGGCCATTAACCCCTTAGTGACCAAGCCTGTTTACGCCTTAATGACCAGGCCAAATTTTGCAAATCTGACACGTGTCACTTTAGCATGGAAAAAGACCAGAAAGGTTTTGCATATCCAAGCGATTCTGACATTGTTTTATCGCCACATGTTGTACTTCATTTAGGTGGAAAAAAAAGACCGATAGAATTTGTGTTTATTTATTAAAAGCGCCAAAATTGGGAAAATTTTGAAAAAATCGTCATTTTTTCACATTTCCAACTGCAATATCTCAAATATGTGCAAACATAATATAGAAATTTTTGCTAAGATTTATATTTCCATCCGTTTACTTTATTTTGGGTGCAGATTGGAAAAACTTTCGTTTTTTTTAACCATTTAGGAGACGTACAAATGTAACATTACTTTTCAGCATTTTGAGGAACACTTTGTTTTCCTACACCAATCCAAGATTGGAAAGGCTCATAGGAGTCAAAATGATAGATACCCCCACAAGTGACCCCATTTTAAAAACTACACCCTTTAACGTATTCACTGAGGGGTGTCATGAGTATTTTAACCCCACAGTTTTTTTTCAGGAGTCAATGCAATTTAGAAGAGAAAAACAAAAATTTCATATTTTTGCAAATATGTCATTTTAAAGACAGGACTTTTTTCTATAGTACACATGAAAATTAGGATTTGCACCCCAGAATGGATACCCCTGTTTGTCCCGTGCTCAGAAACATACCCATTGTGGCCCTAATCTTACGTTTGGATGCACAATGGGGCCCAAAATGAAAGGAGCAATCGGTGGCTTTCGGAACAGAAATTTTGCTTGAAGGAGATTTAGGCCCCATTGCCCACTTGTAGAGCCATTGAGTGACCAAAACTATGGAGAACCCCCACAAGTGACCCCATTTTGAAAAGTAGAACCCTTAACGAATTTATCTAGGGGTATAATGACTTTGACTTCACAGTTTTTGAATGAATCTAAGCCAAGCCGAAGGAAAAAAATTACAATTTTCATTTTTTTGGTAATTCTGTCATTTTAAAAGCAGTTTTTTTGTACAGCACATATATGAATGAAGACTTGCACCCCAGAATGGATACCCCTGTTTCTCCCGTGCTCAGAAACATACCCATTGTGGCCCTAATCATATGTCTGGATGCACAATGGGGCCCAAAATGAAAGGAGCAACCGGTGGCTTTCGGAACAGAAATTTTGCTTGAAGGAGATTTAGTCCCCATTGCCCACTTGTAGAGCCCTTGAGTGACCAAAACGATGGAGAACGCCCACAAGTGACCCCATTTTGAAAAGTAGACCCCTTAACGAATTTATCTAGGGGTAGGATGACTTTTTTGACTTCACAGTTTTTGAATGAATCTAAGCCAAGCCGAAGGAAAAAAAATACGATTTTCATTTTTTGGTAATTCTGTCATTTCAAAAGCAGTTTTTTTTGTACCACACATATATGAATGAAGACTTGCACCCCAAAATGGATACCCCTGTTTGTCCTGTGCACAGAAACATACCCATTGTGGCCCTAGTATTACGTCTATATGCACAATGGGGCCCAAAATGAAAGGAGCAACCGGTGGCTTTCGGAACAGAAATTTTGCTTGAAGGAGATTTAGGCCCTATTGCCCACTTGTAGAGCCATTGAGTGACCAAAACGATGGAGAACCCCCACAAGTGACCCCATTTTGAAAAGTAGACCCCCTAACGAATTTATCTAGGGGTATAATGACTTATTTGACTTCACAGTTTTTGAATGAATCTAAGCCAAGCAGAAGGAAAAAATTACGATTTTCATTTTTTTGGCAATTGTGTCAATTTAAAAACTGTTTTTTTTGGAAAGTGTACATAGGAATGAAGACTTTCGCCCCAAAATGGATACCCCCATTTGTCCCGTGTTCAGAAACATACCCATTGTGGCCCTAATCTACTTAAAGGAAACACAGCTAGGCCTATAATGGAAGGAGCACCCGTTGGATTTCAGGGTACAACGGAATAAATTCCAGTCCCCATTGCCCACATGTAGAGCCATTGAGCGTCCAAAACGATAGAGAACCCTCACAAATGACCCATTTTAAAAACTAGACCCCTTAACAAATTCATCTAGGGGTGTACTGCATATTTTGACCCCAAAGTATTTGAATGAATCTAAGCAAAGCAAAAGGAAAAAATTACGATTTTCATTTGTTTGGCAATTTTGTCAATTTAAAAACTGTTTTTTTTTGTACAGTGTACATAGGAATGAAGACTTTCACCCCAAAATGGATACCCCTGTTTGTCCCGTGTTCAGAAACATACCCATTGTGGCCCTAATCTACTTACAGGACACATGGCTAGGCCCATAATGGAGGGAATGCCCGCTGGATTTCAGGGCAGAACTGAATAAATTCAAGGCCCCATTGCCCACTTATACGGAAAAAAAATTGACTTCCTAAAAATAATCCCCCCCCCCCCCCCCTGCCATCCACATTTTTTGGCATTCCCTAAATATTAGATAAAGGTAATAATATAAATGCGTTTTATGTCCGAAGACAGGGGTAATTACGGAGGCTGGTTGGGCTGGGCACATGGGGCAAGAAAACCGGGTACCCCCCCCCCCCTCCTCTCATGTATTTTGGGGGGTATTTCGTAACCTCAGCAGCGGGGATGGGGTGTAGAAAGTGGCACTGTGAGGCTTTGTAATCTTGCTGCGGTGCAGCGGTCTCACAGAGAAGGCGCTCAACAAGCTGCTCCTGGAACTGCAGGAAGGCGAGCGTTCCCAGGGCTTCTTGTAAATTACGGATTACAGGTAGCGGTCTGAATAACGCCGGGCTCACGTAGCCGTAGGCGGAATCTGCTTGCGGAGGCCCGCAGCGGATTCCAGCTGTGAGCCCGGCTGTGACCCTGCGTACGGTTGCATAATGTACTGCACATAACTGCCTACTCACACAGGCGCTCCTGCGAATGTGTCCGGCATTTTGCCGGCGGGCGCATGCGCAGCAGCCGGAAGGGTCCATGGAGGATAATCGCATCTGGATTCAAATGCGGAAGCCTCCGAGAAGATGTTTCATCTCCCCCCACCGATCGCATCGGAGAGAGGAAATGAAACTGCCACTTTATAAAGAACTTTTACGTGATCGCCATTATGCATTGGATAACGGCGATCACGTGACCAGTAACCGCATACCGCGGCTCCCCGTAACATCTCCAGGCTCTTGGCTACCTTTTGTAGCCAGCAGCAGGGAGATTTTATATTTCTTGGGCAATCTTTCACTTTTGCGCATGCGTCCGCCATCATGCTGACGGGCGCATGCGCCGAAGCTGGGGTAACATCCGCGGATCAACATCCCACCAGGGAACAAATCCGGGACCTTGGGTACGTAATTTCATCCCCCCTTACGGATACGATCCATAAGGGGAGATGAAACTTTAACTTTTTAAACTTTTTTTTACTTTTAACTTTTTTTTTTTTTTTTTACTTTTTAACTTTATATGATCACCGTTATCTGATGGATAACGGTGATCATATGACTGGAAACCGCATACAGCGGTCCCCAGTCATATCTCCCTGCACTCGGCTATCTGTTACAGCCGGGTGCAGGGAGATTTTGAATTTGCCGGGCTCGCCGGCTTCTGCACATGCGCGCCGCATCGGCACATCGAAGAAGCCAGCGGGGGGTCCAGACACCGGCCGGAGGACATCGGCGGACCTGAGGTGAGTATTTTCACCTCCCCTCATGGATCCGATCCATGAGGGGAGGTGAAACTTTTCTTTTTTTACACTTTTTTGCGATCGCCGCTATCCATTGGATAACGGCGATCGCGGGTACCGGGGACCGCTCACCGCAGTCCCCGCTGACATCTCCTGCCTCCCGGCTACCTACAGGAGCCGGGAGCCAGGAGATTTTAAGTCTCCCGCGCCGCCGGGCCTTCTGCGCATGCGGCTGACGTAATGCCGCCAGGCGCGCATGCGCAGAAGGACGGCTACGGCGCCCGGAGCATCGGGACAGCTGGGAGTCGTGCGACGGACATCGGTGAGTAATTTCAGCTGCTCCGGTGGATCCGATCCATCAGAGCAGCTGAATCTTTAACTTTTATTGCACTTTTATTTACTTTTTTGCGATCGGCGCTATCCATTGCATAGCGCCGATCGCAATGCCGGGGGGGGGGGGGGGGGGGGGGCTCCGAACAGCCCGGGATGACAGCTCCATGCTGTCAGCTACCTGCGGACACCAACAGCATGGAGCTGTCACGTCCACAGCCCGAGGGGCATTATTCTCTGCAGGAAGCATGTTTTTACGTCCTCAGAGAATAAGGCCCACTTCGGGAGGACGTAAAAACACTATGGGCTGGTCGTTAAGGGGTTAATTAATCCAATATTGGTGTTGCGTGGTTTGTAAGGTATGGAGGTAAAGGGAGGTGGGGATAGGTCACAGTGCCCGGCGACTCCGTAATACCCTAGTCAAGTTTGATTGCCGAGCAGCGCTTCAACACTCTGAATTGTACTGTAACTGTTGCAGCATAATCGATTTAATAATTCAAGAAGAGGTTCATGCTTGGTGTATGAATTTAAAGGACCACTGTGATAAACATAACACAGTTGGTTTAATAACTACAGAGGAATTTCTCACATAGTACTGTTAAAGCGCTGTAGCTATTACAGCACAGTCAAAATTGAAAGTTCATAAAAAAGGTTCTAGAATTGATGATTCATAGAGAGGTTCACGCTTCCATGTCAAATGTTGACATTTCATCAGTAACCTAACAGTATATAACTCCAAGATTGTTATCACCAGAATCTATACCACACTGCGGCTGACTTATGGTACGCTCAATGAAATCACCGAGTGTACGACCCTTGACATATAGTTTAGACCTGACACTGAGACAGAAGTGTCAGCAACAAATAACCTATCACTGTATTCTGACAGGCTCAAGGTAATTAGAGAAAGAAAAAAAGAAAGGAAAAAACAGCTGTTTAATTAGCAATGGGAATCTCATCCAAGCAGAGCTTAACCCCTTCCCGCTCCAGGGCGTAAGTTTACGTCCTGGGAGCGGGGTACTTCCCGCAACAGGGCGTAAACTTACGTCCTGGAGATAGCATGGGATCACATATGATCCCGCACCAGGAACCGGCGTCCCACTGCAACGGGGGCGGAGGGGGGGCATCGGAGATGCGCCCCCCGCTGGTAACCCTTTCCCTGCCACGATTTAAGTAGATTGCGGCAGGGAAAGAGTTCACACAGGGAGCGCGCTCCCTCTGTGTCTTCGGCCAGCTCTCACGATGTTATCGCGAAAGCCGGGCCTGTCGCCATGGCAACAGGACGCCAGACACTGGCGTCCTGTGTTGCCAGTGCCTGAGATCGCTGTATAAGCGATAAGGCATGGCAGGGCAGTAGCCCTGCCATGCCTTATCACAGCGATCATCAGGGCTGTGGTGAAAGTCCCCCAGAGGGACACAAATGTAAAAAAAAAAAAAAAGATTAAAAAAATGTAAAAAAAACCAAAACTTTTTTTTATGCTTTTTCTCAGATTAGCATAAAAAAAGGTTTAAAAAAATTAAAACCCCACATATTTGGTATTGTCGCGTCCGTAACAACGCGTACAATAAGTTGCACATGCTTTTGACTGTGCACGGAAAAAAGCGTTAAAAAAAACAACTAAAAAACTGAGGCAAAATGCTAATTTTTAGCATTTTGCCTCACTAAAACGCAATAAAAGTGATCAAAAAAGCTGTATGTACCCCAAAATGGTACCAATAAAAAGTTTTACAATATAGTCAATGTACCCAAAAATGACGCCGATAAAAACTACAATTCGCTACGCAAAAAACAAGCCCTTATTCGGCCGCATCAACGGAAAAATAAAAAAATTATGACTTTTGATAACCACTGTGCAAAATGGCTCTATATACTTCTGTACGGCTATTACAAAGCACTTTGTAATATAATGTGTGCTTTGTAATTATGCCATACAGAAGATATATACCTACCTGATCCGGTGCCCCCCCCCCTCCACCTATATTTACCTGTGCGTTGCCTTGGCTCTGACCAGTCCAGCGGTGGCTCTTCTCCTAACAGTGGCGCAGGCGCTGTAACTGGTCCTGGCTTGTCAGGTCCCTGTGAACGCGCCTGATGCAGGCGCATGCGCAGTCTTCTCCTGCTCCATGGCAACGGCTTCCCCTGGCTCCGGCAGAAGAGGAGTAGCTTTCCCCGGCGGACCGTCCTTCTAGGTAAGTCACTGGTCTGGGGACGGGGACGGGGTGCGGGAGTTGGGCAACCTGTAACTTAGCGGGGAGGGGGGGTGCAGGAGCTCGGGCGGCCTGTCACTTAGCAGGGAGGGGGGGGGGGTGCAGGAGCTCGGGCGGCCTGTCACTTAGCAGGGGGGGCGGGAGTCGGGCGGCCTGTCAATTAGCACGGTGGGGGGGCTGCGGGTGTCGGGCTGTCACTTGGCAGGAGGGGGTGCGCGAGTCGGGCTGTCACTTGGCAGGGGAGGTGCAGGAGTCAGGCTGTCACTTGGCACAGGGGGAGGGGGCTGCGGGAAGCGGGCTGTCACTGGTCGGGGGGGTGACAGACTTCTTGCGGGGGTGGGGGTGCTGTCACATAGACTTGTTGCTGTGCTGTTTGCTGACACATAGACTTGTCGCTGTGCTGTTTGCTGTCACAGACGTGACGCTGTTGGGTGCTGTCACATAGACTTCTTGCGGGGGTGGGTGTGCTTTCACATAGACTTGTCGCTGTGCTGTTTGCTGACACATAGACTTGTCGCTGTGCTGTTTGCTGTCAAAGACTTGTCACTGTTGGGTGCTGTCACATAGACTTCTTGTGGGGTGGGGGTGCTGTCACATAGATTTATTGCTGTGCTGTTTGCTGTCACAGACTTGTCGCTCTTGGATGCCGTCACATAGACTTCTTGCGGGAGAGGGGATGCTTTCACATAGACTTGTCGCTGTGCTCTTTGCTGTCATATAGACTTGTCGCTGTGCGGTTTGCAGTCACAGATTTGTCGCTGTTGGGTGCTGTCACATAGACTTCTTGTGGGGTGGGGGTGTTCTCACATAGACTTGTTGCTGTGCTGTTTGAAGTCACAGACTTTCGCTATTGGGTGCTGTCACATAGACTTCTTGCAGGGGTGGGGGTGCTGTCACATAGACTTGTCGCTAGGCTGTTTGCTGTCACATAGACTTGTCGCTGTGCTGTTTGCTTTCACAGACTTGTCGCTGTTGGGTGCTGTCACATAGACTTCTTGTGGGGTGGGGGTGCTGTCACATAGATTTATTGATGTGCTGTTTGCTGTCACAGACTTGTCGCTCTTGGATGCTGTCAGATAGACTTCTTGCGGGAGTGGGGATGCTTTCACATAGACTTGTCGCTGTGCTGTTTGCTGACACATATACTTTTGTGGGGGGGGTGCTGTCACATAGACTTATTGCGGGGGTGGGGGTGCTTTCAAATAGACTTGTCGCTGTGCTGTTTGCTGTCATATAGATATGCCGCTGTGCTGTTTGCAGTCACAGACTTGTCGCTGTTGGGTGCTGTCACATAGACTAGTTGTGGGGTGGGAGTGCTCTCACATAGACTTGTTGCTGTGCTGTTTGATGTCACAGACTTGTCGCTCTTGGGTGCTGTCACATAGACTTCTTGCGGGGGTGGGGGTGCTTTCAAATAGACTTGTCGCTGTGCTATTTGCTGTCATATAGACTTGTCGCTGTTCTGTTTGCTGTCACAGACTTCTCGCTGTTGGGTGCTGTCACATAGAATTCTTGTGGGGTGCGAGTGCTGTCACATAGACTTGTTGCTGTGCTGTTTGATGTCACAGACTTGTTGCTCTTGGGTGCTGTCACATAGACTTCTTGCTGGGTGGGGATGCTTTCATATAGACTTGTCGCTGTGTTGTTTGCTGTCAGATAGACTTGTCGCTGTGCTGTTTGCAGTCACACACTTGTCGCTGTTGGGTGCTGTCACATAGACTTCTTGTGGGGTGGGGGTGCTGTCACATAGACTTGTTGCTGTGCTGTTCGATGTCACAAACTTTTCGCTCTTGCGTGCTGTCACATAGACTTCTTGCGGGGGTGGGGGTGCTGTCACATAGACTTGTTGCTGTGCTGTTTGCTGTCACAGACTTGTCGCTCTTGGATGCTGTCACATAGACTTTTTGCGGGGGTGGGGGTGCCTTGACATAGACTTGTCGCTGTGCTGTTTGCTGTCACATGGACTTCTTGTGGGGTGGGCGTGCTGTCACATAGACTTGTTGCTGTGCTGTTTGCTGTCACAGATTTGTCGCTCTTGGGTGCTGTCACATAGGCTTCTTGCAGGGGTAGGGATGCTGTCACATACACTTGTCGCTGTGCTGTTTGCTGTCACAGGCATTTCGCTGTTGGGTGCTATTACATAGACTTTTCACTGTGCTGTTTGCTGTCGCATAGACTTGTCGCTGTGCTGTTTGCTGTCACAGACTTGTCGCTCTTGGGTGCTATCACATAGGCTTCTTGCAGGGGTGGGGGTGCTTTAACATAGACTTGTCGCTGTGTTGTTTGCTGTCACATAGACTTGTCGCTGTGCTGTTTGCTGTCACAGGCATTTCGCTGTTGGGTGCTGTCACATAGACTTGTCACTGTGCTGTTTGATGTCACAGACTTGTTGCTCTTGGGTGCTGTCACACAGACTTCTTGCAGGGTGGGGATGCTTTCACATAGATTTGTCGCTGTGTTGTTTGCTGTCAGATAGACTTGTCGCTGTGCTGTTTGCTGTCACAGACTTGTCGCTGTTGGGTGCTGTCACATAGACTTCTTGTGGGGTGGGGGTGCTGTCACAGACTTGTTGCTGTGCTGTTCGATGTCACAGACTTTTCGCTCATGCGTGCTGTCACATAGACTTCTTGCGGTTGTGGGGGTGCTTTCACATAGACTTGTTGCTGTGCTGTTTGCTGTCACATAGACTTGTCGCTGTGCTGTTTGCTGTCACAGACTTGTAGCTGTTGGGTGCTGTCACATAGACTTCTTGTGGGGTGGGGGTGCTGTCACATAGATTTGTCGCTGTGCTGTTTGCTGTCACAGACTTGTCGCTCTTGGATGGTGTTACAAATACTTCTTGCGGGAGTGGGGATGCTTTGACATAGACTTGTCGCTATGCTGTTTGCTGTCACATAGACTTGTCGCTGTGCTGTTTGCTGTCACATAGACTTCTTGTGGAATGGGGGTGCTGTCACATAGACTTGTTGCTGTGTTGTTTGCAGTCACAGACTTGTCGCTCTTGGGTGCTGTCACTTAGACTTCTTGTGGGGGTAGATATGCTTTTACGTAGACTTGTCGCTGTGCTGTTTGCTGTCACATAGACTTGTCACTGTGCTGTTTGCTCTCACAGACTTGTCGCTCTTGGGTGCTGTCACATAGGCTTCTTGCGGGGGTGGGGTGCTTTCACATAAACTTGTCGCTGTCCTGTTTGCTGACACAGACTTGTCGCTGTGCTGTTTGCTGTCTCAGACTTGTCGCTGTTGGGTGCTGTCACATAGACTTCTTGTGGGGTGGGGGTGCTGTCACATAGACTTGTCGCTGTGCTGTTTGCTGTCACAGACTTGTCGCTCTTAGGTGCTTTCACATAGACTTCTTGTGGGGTGGGGGTGCTCTCACATAGACTTGTTGCTGTGCTGTTTGCTGTCACATAGACTTGTCACTGTGCTGTTTGCTGTCACATAGACTTGTCGCCGTGCTGTTTGCTGTCACAGACTTGTCGCTGTTAGGTGCTGTCACATAGGCTTCTTGCGGGGGTGGGGCGCTTTCACATAAACTTGTCGCTGTGCTGTTTGCTGTCACATAGACTTGTCGCCGTGCTGTTTGCTGTCACAGACTTGTCGCTGTTGGGTGCTGTCACATAGGCTTCTTGCAGGGGTGGGGGTGCTTTAACATAGACTTGTCGCTGTGCTGTTTGCTGTCACAGACTTGTTGCTCTTGGGTGCTATCACATAGGCTTCTTGCAGGGATGGGGGTGCTTTAACATAGACTCGTCGCTGTGCTGTTTGCTGTCACAGACTTGTTGCTCTTGGGTGCTATCACATAGGCTTCTTGCAGGGGTGGGGGTGCTTTAACATAGACTTGTCGCTGTGCTGTTTGCTGAGACATAGAATTGTCGCTGTGCTGGTTGCTGTCTCAGACTTTTCGCTGTTGGGTGCTGTCACATAGACTTCTTGTGGGGTGGGGATGCTGTCACATAGACTTGTCGCTGTGCTGTTTGCTGTCATATAGACTTGACGCTCTTAGGTGCTGTCACATAGACTTCTTGTGGCGGTGCTTTCACATAGACTTGTCGCTGTGCTGTTTGCTGTCACAGGCTTGTCGCTCGTGGGTGCTATCACATAGGCTTCTTGCAGGGATCGGGGTGCTGTCACATACACTTGTGGCTGTGCTGTTTGCTGTCACATAGACTTGTCGCTGTGCTGTTTGCTGTCACAGACTTGTTGATCTTGTGTGCTATCACATAGGCTTCTTGCAGGGGTGGGGGTGCTTTAACACAGACTTGTCGCTGTGCTGTTTGCAGTCACATAGACTTGTCGCTGTGCTGTTTGCTGTCAGAGACTTGTCGCTGTTGGGTGCTGTCACATAGACTTCTTTTGGGGTGGGGGTGCTGTCACATAGACTTGTTGCTGTGCTGTTCGATGTCACAGACTTGTCGCTCTTGCGTGCTGTCACATAGACTTCTTGCGGGGGTGGGGGTGCTTTCACATAGACTTGTTGCTGTGCTGTTTGCTGTCACATAGACTTGTCGCTGTGCTGTTTGCTGTCACAGACTTGTAGCTGTTGGGTGCTGTCACATAGACTTCTTGTGGGGTGGTGGTGTTGTCACATAGATTTGTCGCTGTGCTGTTTGCTTTCACAGACTTGTCGCTCTTGGATGCTGTCACATAGACTTTTTGCGAGGGTGGGGGTGCTTTGACATAGACTTGTTGCTGTGCTGTTTGCTGTCACATAGACTTCTTGTGGGGTGGGCGTGCTGTCACATAGACTTGTCGCTGTGCTGTTTGCTGTCACAGACTTGTCGCTCTTGGTTGATGTCACATAGGCTTCTTGCAGGGGTAGGGGTGCTGTAACATACACTTGTGGCTGTGCTGTTTGCTGTCACATAGACTTGTCGCTGTGCTGGTTGCTGTCACAGACGTGTCGCTCTTGGGTGCTATCACATAGACTCGTCACTGTGCTGTTTGGTGTCACAGACTTGTTGCTCTTGGGTGCTGTCACATAGACTTCTTGCTGGGTGGGGATGCTTTCACATAGACTTGTCGCTGTGCTGTTTGCTGTCAGATAGACTTGTCGCTGTGCTGTTTGCTGTCAGATAGACTTGTCGCTGTTGGGTGCTGTCACATACACTTCTTGTGGGGTGTGGGTGCTGTCACATAGACTTGGTACTGTGCTGTTCGATGTCACAGACTTGTCGCTCTTGCGTGCTGTCACATAGACTTCTTGCGGGGGTGGGGGTGCTTTCACATAGACTTGTTGCTGTGCTGTTTGCTGTCACATAGACTTGTCGCTGTGCTGTTTGCTGTCACAGACTTGTAGCTGTTGGGTGCTGTCACATAGACTTCTTGTGGGGTGGGGGTGCTGTCACATAGATTTGTCGCTGTGCTGTTTGCTGTCACAGACTTGTCGCTCTTGGGTGCAGTCACATAGGCTTCTTGCAGGGGTAGGGGTTCTGTCACATACACTTGTCGCTGTGCTGTTTGCTGTCACATAGACTTGTCGCTGTGCTGTTTGCTGTCAGATAGACTTGTCGCTGTGCTGTTTGCTGTCACAGACTTGTCGCTGCTGGGTGCTGTCACATACACTTCTTGTGGGGTGGGGGTGCTGTCACATAGACTTGTTGCTGTGCTGTTCGATGTCACAGACTTGTCGCTCTTGGATGCTGTCACATAGACTTCTTGTGGGGTGGGGGTGCTTTAACATAGACTTGTTGCTGTGTTGTTCGATGTCACAGATTGTCGCTCTTGGGTGCTATCACATAGGCTTCTTGCAGGGGTGGGGGTGCTTTAACATAGACTTGTCGCTGTGCTGTTTGCTGTCACATAGAATTGTTGCTGTGCTGTTTGCTGTCAAATAGACTTGTCACTGTGCTGTTTGCTGTCACAGACTCGTAGCTGTTGGGTACTGTCACACAGACTTCTTGTGGGGTGGGGGTGCTGTCACATAGATTTGTCGCTGTGCTGTTTGCTTTCACAGACTTGTCGCTCTTGGATGCTGTCACATAGACTGTTTGCGGGGGGTGGGGGTGCTTTGACATAGACTTGTGGCTGTGCTGTTTGCTGTCACATAGACTTCTTCTGGGGTGGGCGTGCTGTCACATAGACTTGTCGCTGTGCTGTTTGCTGTCACAGACTTGTCGCTCTTGGGTGCTGTCACATAGGCTTCTTGCAGGTGTAGGGTAGCTGTAACATACACTTGTGGCTGTGCTGTTTGCTGTCACATAGACTTGTCGCTGTGCTGTTTGTTGGCACAGACTTGTTGCTCTTGGGTGCTATCACTTAGGCTTCTTGCAGGGGTGGGGGTGCTTTAACATAGACTTGTCGCTGTGCTGTTTGCTTTCACAGACTTGTCGCTCTTGGATGCTGTCACATAGACTTTTTGCGGGGGTGGGGGTGCTTTGACATAGGCTTGTCGCTGTGCTGTTTGCTGTCACATAGACTTCTTGTGGGGTGGGCGTGCTGTCACATAGACTTGTTGCTGTGCTGTTTGCTGTCACAGACTTGTCGCTCTTGGGTGCTGTCACATAGGCTTCTTGCAGGGGTAGGGGTGCTGTCACATACACTTGTCGCTGTGCTGTTTGCTGTCACATAGACTTGTCGCTGTGCTGTTTGCTGTCACAGACTTGTCGCTCTTGGGTGCTATCACATAGGCTTCTTGCATGGGTGGGGGTGCTTTAACATAAACTTGTCGCTGTGCTGTTTGCTGCCACATAGACTTGTCGCTGTGCTGTTTGATGTCACAGACTTGTTGCTCTTGGGTGCTGTCACATAGACTTCATGCTGGGTGGGGACGCTTTCACATAGACTTGTCGCTGTGCTGTTTGGTGTCAGATAGACTTGTCGCTGTGCTGTTTGCTGTTACAGACTTGTCGCTGTTGGGTGCTGTCACATACACTTCTTGTGGGGTGGTGGTGTTGTCACATAGATTTGTCGCTGTGCTGTTTGCTTTCACAGACTTGTCGCTCTTGGATGCTGTCACCTAGACTTTTTGCGGGGGTGGGGGTGCTTTGACATAGACTTGTGACTGTGCTGTTTGCTGTCACATAGACTTCTTGTGGGGTGGGCGTGCTGTCACATAGACTTGTCGATGTGCTGTTTGCTGTCACAGGCATTTTGCTGTTGCGTGCTGTCACATAGACGTGTCACTGTGCTGTTTGGTGTCACAGACTTGTTGCTCTTGGGTGCTGTCATGTAGACTTCTTGCTGGCTGGGGATGCTTTCACATAGACTTGTCGCTGTGCTGTTTGCTGTCAGATAGACTTGTCGCTGTGCTGTTTGCTGTCACAGACTTGTCGCTGCTGGGTGCTGTCACATACACTTCTTGTGGTGTGGGGGTGCTGTCACATAGACATGTAGCTGTGCTGTTCGATGTCACAGACTTGTCGCTCTTGGATGCTGTCACATAGACTTCTTGTGGGGTGGGGGTGCTGTCACATAGACTTGCCACTGTGCTGGTTGCTGTCACAGACTTGTCGCTCTTGGGTGCTATCACATAGGCTTCTTGCAGGGGTGGGGGAGCTTTAACATAGACTTGTCGCTGTGCTGTTTGCTATCACATAGACTTGTCGCTGTGCTGTTTGCTATCACAGGCATTTCGCTGTTGGGTGCTGTCACATAGACTTGGCACTGCTGTTTGGTGTCACAGACTTGTTGCTCTTGGGTGCTGTCACATAGACTTCTTGCTGGGTGGGGATGCTTTCACATAGACTTGTCGCTGTGCTGTTTGCTGTCAGATAGACTTGTCGCTGTGCTGTTTGCTATCAGATAGACTTGTCGCTGTTGGGTGCTGTCACATACACTTCTTGTGGGGTGGTGGTGTTGTCACATAGATTTGTCGCTGTGCTGTTTGCTTTCACAGACTTGTCGCTCTTGGATGCTGTCACATAGACTTTTTGCGGGGGTGGGGGTGCTTTGACATAGACTTGTGACTGTGCTGTTTGCTGTCACATAGACTTCTTGTGGGGTGGGCGTGCTGTCACATAGACTTGTCGCTGTGCTGTTTGCTGTCACAGACTTGTCGCTCTTGGGTGCTGTCACATAGGCTTCTTGCAGGGGTAGGCGTGCTGTAACATACACTTGTGGCTGTGCTGTTTGCTGTCACATAGACTTGCCACTGTGCTGGTTGCTGTCACAGACTTGTTGCTCTTGGGTGCAATCACATAGGCTTTTTGCAGGGGTGGGGGAGCTTTAACACAGACTTGTCGCTGTGCTGTTTGCTGTCACATAGACTTGTCGCTGTGCTGTTTGCTGTCACAGGCATTTCGCTGTTGGGTGCTGTCACATAGACTTGTCACTGTGCTGTTTGGTGTCACAGACTTTTAGCTGTTGGGTGCTGTCACATAGACTTGTCGCTGTGCTGTTTGCTGTCAGATAGACTTGTCGCTGTGCTGTTTGCTGTCAGACTTGTCGCTGTTGGGTGCTGTCACATAGGCTTCTTGCAGGGGTAGGGCTGCTGTCACATACACTTGTGGCTGTGCTGTTTGCTGTCACAGACTTGTTGCTCTTGGGTGCTATCACGTAGGCTTCTTGCAGGGGTGGGGGTGCTTTCACATAGACTTGTCGCTGTGCTGTTTGCTGTCATATACACTTGTCGCTGTGCTGTTTGCTGTCACAGATTTGTCAATGTTGGGTGCTTTCACATAGGCTTCTTTTGGGGTGGGGGTGCTGTCACATAGATTTGTCGCTGTGCTGTTTGCTGTCACAGACTTGTAGCTGTTGGGTGCTGTCACATAGACTTCTTGTGGGGTGGGGGTTCTGTCACATAGATTTGTCCTTGTGCTGTTTGCTGTCACAGACTTGTCGCTCTTGGATGCTGTCACAAACACTTCTTGCGGAAGTAGGGGTGCTTTGACATAGACTTGTCGCTATGCTGTTTGCTGTCACATAGACTTGTCGCTGTGCTGTTTGCTGTCACATAGACTTCTTGTGGAATGGGGGTGCTGTCACATAGACTTGTTGCTGCGTTGTTTGCAGTCACAGACTTGTCGCTCTTGGGTGCTGTCACTTAGACTTCTTGCGGGGGTAGAGGTGCTTTTACATAGACTTGTCGCTGTGCTGTTTGCTGTCACATAGACTTGTCACTGTGCTGTTTGCACTCACAGACTTGTCGCTCTTGGCTGCTGTCACATAGGCTTCTTGCGGGGGTGGGGTGCTTTCACATAAACTTGTCGCTGTGCTGTTTGCTGACACATAGACTAGTCGCTGTGCTGTTTGCTGTCTCAGACTTGTCGCTGTTGGGTGCTGTCACATAGACTTCTTGTGGGGTGGGGGTGCTGTCACATAGACTTGCCACTGTGCTGGTTGCTGTCACAGACTTGTCGCTCTTGGGTGCTATCACATAGGCTTCTTGTGGGGTGGGGGTGCTTTAACATAGACTTGTCGCTGTGCTGTTTGCTGTCACAGGCATTTCGCTGTTGGGTGCTGTCACATAGACTTGTCACTGTGCTGTTTGGTGTCACAGACTTGTCGCTCTTGGGTGATATCACATAGACTTCTTGCTGGGTGGGGATGCGTTCACATAGACTTGTCGCTATGCTGTTTGCTGTCAGAAGTGTCGCTGTGCTGTTTGCTGCTACAGAGTTGTCGCTCTTGGGTGTTATCACATAGGCTTCTTGCATGGGTGGGGGTGCTTTAACATAGACTTGTCGCTGTGCTGTTTGCTGTCACATAGACTTGTCGCTGTGCTGTTTACTGTCACATAGACTTGTCGCTGTGCTGTTTGCTGTCACAGACTTGTTGCTCTTGGGTGCTGTCACATAGACTTCTTGCTGCGTGGGGATGCTTTCACATAGACTTGTCGCTGTGCTGTTTGCTGTCAGATAGACTTGTCGCTGTGCTGTTTGATGTCACAGACTTGTCGCTCTTGCGTGCTGTCACATAGACTTCTTGCGGGGGTGGGGGTGCTTTCACATAGACTTGTTGCTGTGCTGTTTGCTGTCACATGGACTTGTCGCTGTGCTGTTTGCTGTCACAGACTTGTCGCTCTTGAGTGCTATCACATAGGCTTCTTGCATGGGTGGGGGTGCTTTAACATAGACTTGTCGCTGTGCTGTTTGCTGTCACATAGACTTGTCGCTGTGCTGTTTGGTGTCACAGACTTGTTGCTTTTGGGTGCTGTCACATAGACTTCTTGCTTGGTGGGGATGCTTTCACATAGACTTGTCGCTGTGCTGTTTGCTGTCAGATAGACTTGTCGCTGTGCTGTTTGCTGTCACAGACTTGTCGCTGTTGGGTGCTGTCACATAGACTTCTTGTGGGGTGGGGGTGCTGTCACATAGACTTGTTGCTGTGCTGTTCGATGTCACAGACTTGTCGCTTTTGCGTACTGTCACACACTTCTTGCGGGGGTGGGGGTGCTTTCACATAGACTTGTTGCTGTGCTGTTTGCTGTCACATAGACTACTTGTGGGGGTGCTTTCACACAGACTTGGCTCTGTGCTGTTTGCTGTCAGATTGACTTATTGCTGTGCTGTTTGCTGTCACAGACTTGTAGCTGTTGGGTGCTGTCACATAGACTTCTTGTGGGGTGGGCGTGCTGTCACATAGACTTGTTGCTGTGCTGTTTGCTGTCACAGACTTGTCGCTCTTGGGTGCTATCACATAGGCTTCTTGCAGGAGTGGGGGTGCTTTAACATAGACTTGTCGCTGTGCTGTTTGCTGTCACATAGACTTGTCGCTGTGCTGTTTGCTGTCACAGACTTGTTGCTCTTGGGTGCTGTCACATAGAGTTCTTGCTGGGTGGGGATGCTTTCACATAGACTTGTCGCTGTGCTGTTTGCTGTCAGATAGACTTGTCGCTGTGCTGTTTGCTGTCACAGACTTGTCGCTGTTGGGTGCTGTCACATACACTTCTTGTGGGGTGGGGGTGCTGCCACATAGACTTGTTGCTGTGCTGTTCGATGTCACAGACTTGTCGCTCTTGCGTGCTGTCACACAGACTTCTTGCGGAGGTGGGGGTGCTTTCACAAAGAATTGTTGCTGTGCTGTTTACTGTCACATAGACTTGTCGCTGTGCTGTTTGCTGTCACAGACTTGTAGCTGTTGGGTGCTGTCACATAGACTTCTTGTGGGGTGGGGGTGCTGTCACATACATTTGTCGCTGTGCTGTTTGCTTTCACAGACTTGTCGCTCTTGGATGCTGTCACATAGTCTTTTTGCGGGGGTGGGCGTGCTGTCACATAGACTTGTCGCTGTGCTATTTGCTGTCACAGACTTGTCGCTCTTGGGTGCTGTCACATAGGCTTCTTGCAGGGGTAGGGGTGCTGTAACATACACTTGTGGCTGTGCTGTTTGCTGTCACATGGACTTGTCGCTGTGCTGTTTGGTGTCACAGACTTGTTGCTCTTGGGTGCTGTCACATAGACTTCTTGCTTGGTGGGGATGCTTTCACATAGACTTGTCGCTGTGCTGTTTGTTGTCACAGACTTGTCGCTGTTGGGTGCTGTCACATAGACTTCTTGTGGGGTGGGGGTGCTGTCACATAGACTTGTTGCTGTGCTGCTCGATGTCACAGACTTGTCGCTTTTGCGTGCTGTCACAGACTTCTTGCGGGGGTGGGGGTGCTTTCACATAGACTTGTTGCTGTGCTGTTTGCTTTCACATAGACTTCTTGTGGGGGTGCTTTCACACAGATTTGGCTCTGTGCTGTTTGCTGTCAGATAGACTTGTCGCTGTGCTGTTTGCTGTCACAGACTTGTAGCTGTTGGGTGCTGTCACATAGACTTCTTGTGGGGTGGGCGTGCTGTCACATAGACTTGTTGCTGTGCTGTTTGCTGTCACAGACTTGTCGCTCTTGGGTGCTGTCACTTAGTCTTCTTGTAGGGGTAAGGCTGCTGTCACATACACTTGTCACTGTGCTGTTTGCTGTCACATAGACTTGTCGCTGTTCTGTTTGCTGTCACAGACTTGTCGCTCTTGTGTGCTATCACATAGGCTTCTTGCAGGGGTGGGGGTGCTTTAACATAGACTTGTCGCTGTGCTGTTTGCTGTCACATAGACTTGTCGCTGTGCTGTTTGCTGTCACATAGACTTGTCGCTGTGCTGTTTGCTGTCACAGGCATTTTGCTGTTGGGTGCTGTCACATAGACTTGTTGCTGTGCTGTTTGGTGTCACAGACTTGTTGCTCTTGGGTGCTGTCGCATAGACTTCTTGCTGGGTGGGGATGCTTTCACATAGACTTGTCGCTGTGCTGTTTGCTGTCAGATAGACTTGTCGCTGTGCTGTTTGCTGTCACAGACTTGTCGCTGTTGGGTGCTGTCACATAGACTTCTTGTGGGGCGGGGGTGCTGTCACATAGATTTGTCTCTGTGCAGTTTGCTGAGACATAGAAGTGTCGCTGTGCTGGTTGCTGTCTCAGACTTGTCACTGTTGGGTGCTGTCACATAGACTTCTTGTGGGGTGGGGATGCTGTCACATAGACTTGTCGCTGTGCTGTTTGCTGTCATATAGACTTGACGCTCTTAGGTGCTGTCACATAGACTTCTTGTGGGGGTGCTTTCACATAGACTTGTCGCTGTGCTGTTTGCTGTCAGATAGACTTGTCGCTGTGCTGTTTGCTGTCACAGACTTCTTGTGGGGTGGGCGTGCTGTCACATAGACTTGTTGCTGTGCTGTGTGCTGTCACAGACTTGTCGCTCTTGGGTACTGTCACAAAGGCTTCTTGCAGGGGTAAGGGTGCTGTCACATTCCCTTGTCGCTGCGCTGCTTGCTGTCACAGACTTGTCGCTCTTGAGTGCTATCACATAGGCTTCTTGCAGGGGTGGGGGTGCTTTAACATAGACTTGTCGCTGTGCTGTTTGCTGTCACATAGACTTGTCGCTGTGCTGTTTGCTGTCACATAGACTTGTCGCTGTGCTGTTTGCTGTCACATAGACTTGTCGCTGTGCTGTTTGCTGTCACAGGCATTTCGCTGTTGGGTGCTGTCACATAGACTTGTCACTGTGCTGTTTGGTGTCACAGACTTGTTGCTCTTGGGTGCTTTCACATAGACTTCTTGCTGGGTGGGGATGCTTTCACATAGACTTGTCGCTGTGCTGTTTGCTGTCAGATAGACTTGTCGCTGTGCTGTTTGTTGTCACAGACTTGTCGCTGTTGGGTGCTGTCACATACACTTCTAGTGGGGTGGGGGTTCTGTCACATAGACTTGTTGCTGTGCTGTTCGATGTCACAGACTTGTCGCTCTTGCGTGCTGTCACATAGACTTCTTGCCGGGTGGGGATGCTTTCACATAGACTTGTCGCTGTGCTGTTTGCTGTCATAGACTTGACGCTCTTGGATGCTGTCACACAGAATTTTGCAGGGGTGGGGGTGCTTTGACATAGACTTGTTGCTGTGCTGTTTGCTGTCACATAGACTTCTTTTGGGGTGGGCGTGCTGTCTGATAGACTTGTCGCTGTGCTGTTTGCTGTCACAGACTTGTCGCTCTTGGGTGCTGTCACATAGGCTTCTTGCAGGGGTAGGGCTGCTGTCACATAGACTTGTCGCTGTGCTGTGTGCTGTCACAGACTTGTTGCTCTTGGGTGCTATCACATAGGCTTCTTGCAGGGGTGGGGGTGCTGTCACATAGACTTGTCGCTGTGCTGTTTGCTGTCACATAGACTTGTCGCTGTGCTGTTTGCTGATACATAGACGTGTCGCTGTGCTGTTTGCTGTCACAGACTTGTTGCTGTTGGGTGCTTTTACTTAGAATTCTTGCAGGGGAGGGGGTGCTTTCACATAGACTTGTCGCTGTGCTGTTTGCTGCCATATACACTTGTCGCTGTGCTGTTTGCTGTCACAGATTTGTCAATGTTGGGTGCTGTCACATAGGTTTGTTGCCGTGCTGTTTGCTGTCAGAGGCTTTTCGCTGTTGGGTGCTGTCACATAGACTTCTTGCAGGGGTGGGGCTGCTTTCACATAGACTTGTCGCTGTGCTGTTTGCTGTCATATACACTTGTCGCTGTGCTGTTTGCTGTCACAGATTTGTCAATGTTGGGAGCTGTCACGTAGACTTCTTGTTGGGTGGGGGTGCTGTCACATAGGTTTGTTGCTGTGCTGTTTGCTGTCAGAGGCTTGTCGCTGTTGGGTGCTGTCACATAGACTTCTTGTGGGGGTGGGGTGCTTTGACATAGACTTGTCGCTTTGCCGTTTGCGGTCACATAGACTTGTCACTGTGCTGTTTGGTGTCACAGACTTCTCGCTCTTGGGTGCTGTCACGTAGACTTCCTGCGGGGGGTGGGGATGCTTTCACATAGACTTGTCGCTGTGCTGTTTGCTGACACATAGACTTGTCACTGTGCGGTTTGGTGTCACAGACTTGTTGCTCTTGGGTGCTGTCACATAGACTTCTTGCTGGGTGGGGATGCTTTCACATAGACTTGTCGCTGTGCTGTTTGCTGTCACAGACTTGTCGCTCTTGGATGCTGTCACATAGAATTTTGCGGGGGTGGGGGTGCTTTGACATAGACTTGTCGCTGTGCTGTTTGCTGTCACATAGACTTGTCACTGTGCTGTTTGCACTCACAGACTTGTCGCTCTTGGCTGCTGTCACATAGGCTTCTTGCGGGGGTGGGGTGCTTTCACATAAACTTGTCGCTGTGCTGTTTGCTGACACATAGACTAGTCGCTGTGCTGTTTGCTGTCTCAGACTTGTCGCTGTTGGGTGCTGTCACATAGACTTCTTGTGGGGTGGGGGTGCTGTCACATAGACTTGCCACTGTGCTGGTTGCTGTCACAGACTTGTCGCTCTTGGGTGCTATCACATAGGCTTCTTGTGGGGTGGGGGTGCTTTAACATAGACTTGTCGCTGTGCTGTTTGCTGTCACAGGCATTTCGCTGTTGGGTGCTGTCACATAGACTTGTCACTGTGCTGTTTGGTGTCACAGACTTGTCGCTCTTGGGTGATATCACATAGACTTCTTGCTGGGTGGGGATGCGTTCACATAGACTTGTCGCTATGCTGTTTGCTGTCAGAAGTGTCGCTGTGCTGTTTGCTGCTACAGAGTTGTCGCTCTTGGGTGTTATCACATAGGCTTCTTGCATGGGTGGGGGTGCTTTAACATAGACTTGTCGCTGTGCTGTTTGCTGTCACATAGACTTGTCGCTGTGCTGTTTACTGTCACATAGACTTGTCGCTGTGCTGTTTGCTGTCACAGACTTGTTGCTCTTGGGTGCTGTCACATAGACTTCTTGCTGCGTGGGGATGCTTTCACATAGACTTGTCGCTGTGCTGTTTGCTGTCAGATAGACTTGTCGCTGTGCTGTTTGATGTCACAGACTTGTCGCTCTTGCGTGCTGTCACATAGACTTCTTGCGGGGGTGGGGGTGCTTTCACATAGACTTGTTGCTGTGCTGTTTGCTGTCACATGGACTTGTCGCTGTGCTGTTTGCTGTCACAGACTTGTCGCTCTTGAGTGCTATCACATAGGCTTCTTGCATGGGTGGGGGTGCTTTAACATAGACTTGTCGCTGTGCTGTTTGCTGTCACATAGACTTGTCGCTGTGCTGTTTGGTGTCACAGACTTGTTGCTTTTGGGTGCTGTCACATAGACTTCTTGCTTGGTGGGGATGCTTTCACATAGACTTGTCGCTGTGCTGTTTGCTGTCAGATAGACTTGTCGCTGTGCTGTTTGCTGTCACAGACTTGTCGCTGTTGGGTGCTGTCACATAGACTTCTTGTGGGGTGGGGGTGCTGTCACATAGACTTGTTGCTGTGCTGTTCGATGTCACAGACTTGTCGCTTTTGCGTACTGTCACACACTTCTTGCGGGGGTGGGGGTGCTTTCACATAGACTTGTTGCTGTGCTGTTTGCTGTCACATAGACTACTTGTGGGGGTGCTTTCACACAGACTTGGCTCTGTGCTGTTTGCTGTCAGATTGACTTATTGCTGTGCTGTTTGCTGTCACAGACTTGTAGCTGTTGGGTGCTGTCACATAGACTTCTTGTGGGGTGGGCGTGCTGTCACATAGACTTGTTGCTGTGCTGTTTGCTGTCACAGACTTGTCGCTCTTGGGTGCTATCACATAGGCTTCTTGCAGGAGTGGGGGTGCTTTAACATAGACTTGTCGCTGTGCTGTTTGCTGTCACATAGACTTGTCGCTGTGCTGTTTGCTGTCACAGACTTGTTGCTCTTGGGTGCTGTCACATAGAGTTCTTGCTGGGTGGGGATGCTTTCACATAGACTTGTCGCTGTGCTGTTTGCTGTCAGATAGACTTGTCGCTGTGCTGTTTGCTGTCACAGACTTGTCGCTGTTGGGTGCTGTCACATACACTTCTTGTGGGGTGGGGGTGCTGCCACATAGACTTGTTGCTGTGCTGTTCGATGTCACAGACTTGTCGCTCTTGCGTGCTGTCACACAGACTTCTTGCGGAGGTGGGGGTGCTTTCACAAAGAATTGTTGCTGTGCTGTTTACTGTCACATAGACTTGTCGCTGTGCTGTTTGCTGTCACAGACTTGTAGCTGTTGGGTGCTGTCACATAGACTTCTTGTGGGGTGGGGGTGCTGTCACATACATTTGTCGCTGTGCTGTTTGCTTTCACAGACTTGTCGCTCTTGGATGCTGTCACATAGTCTTTTTGCGGGGGTGGGCGTGCTGTCACATAGACTTGTCGCTGTGCTATTTGCTGTCACAGACTTGTCGCTCTTGGGTGCTGTCACATAGGCTTCTTGCAGGGGTAGGGGTGCTGTAACATACACTTGTGGCTGTGCTGTTTGCTGTCACATGGACTTGTCGCTGTGCTGTTTGGTGTCACAGACTTGTTGCTCTTGGGTGCTGTCACATAGACTTCTTGCTTGGTGGGGATGCTTTCACATAGACTTGTCGCTGTGCTGTTTGTTGTCACAGACTTGTCGCTGTTGGGTGCTGTCACATAGACTTCTTGTGGGGTGGGGGTGCTGTCACATAGACTTGTTGCTGTGCTGCTCGATGTCACAGACTTGTCGCTTTTGCGTGCTGTCACAGACTTCTTGCGGGGGTGGGGGTGCTTTCACATAGACTTGTTGCTGTGCTGTTTGCTTTCACATAGACTTCTTGTGGGGGTGCTTTCACACAGATTTGGCTCTGTGCTGTTTGCTGTCAGATAGACTTGTCGCTGTGCTGTTTGCTGTCACAGACTTGTAGCTGTTGGGTGCTGTCACATAGACTTCTTGTGGGGTGGGCGTGCTGTCACATAGACTTGTTGCTGTGCTGTTTGCTGTCACAGACTTGTCGCTCTTGGGTGCTGTCACTTAGTCTTCTTGTAGGGGTAAGGCTGCTGTCACATACACTTGTCACTGTGCTGTTTGCTGTCACATAGACTTGTCGCTGTTCTGTTTGCTGTCACAGACTTGTCGCTCTTGTGTGCTATCACATAGGCTTCTTGCAGGGGTGGGGGTGCTTTAACATAGACTTGTCGCTGTGCTGTTTGCTGTCACATAGACTTGTCGCTGTGCTGTTTGCTGTCACATAGACTTGTCGCTGTGCTGTTTGCTGTCACAGGCATTTTGCTGTTGGGTGCTGTCACATAGACTTGTTGCTGTGCTGTTTGGTGTCACAGACTTGTTGCTCTTGGGTGCTGTCGCATAGACTTCTTGCTGGGTGGGGATGCTTTCACATAGACTTGTCGCTGTGCTGTTTGCTGTCAGATAGACTTGTCGCTGTGCTGTTTGCTGTCACAGACTTGTCGCTGTTGGGTGCTGTCACATAGACTTCTTGTGGGGCGGGGGTGCTGTCACATAGATTTGTCTCTGTGCAGTTTGCTGAGACATAGAAGTGTCGCTGTGCTGGTTGCTGTCTCAGACTTGTCACTGTTGGGTGCTGTCACATAGACTTCTTGTGGGGTGGGGATGCTGTCACATAGACTTGTCGCTGTGCTGTTTGCTGTCATATAGACTTGACGCTCTTAGGTGCTGTCACATAGACTTCTTGTGGGGGTGCTTTCACATAGACTTGTCGCTGTGCTGTTTGCTGTCAGATAGACTTGTCGCTGTGCTGTTTGCTGTCACAGACTTCTTGTGGGGTGGGCGTGCTGTCACATAGACTTGTTGCTGTGCTGTGTGCTGTCACAGACTTGTCGCTCTTGGGTACTGTCACAAAGGCTTCTTGCAGGGGTAAGGGTGCTGTCACATTCCCTTGTCGCTGCGCTGCTTGCTGTCACAGACTTGTCGCTCTTGAGTGCTATCACATAGGCTTCTTGCAGGGGTGGGGGTGCTTTAACATAGACTTGTCGCTGTGCTGTTTGCTGTCACATAGACTTGTCGCTGTGCTGTTTGCTGTCACATAGACTTGTCGCTGTGCTGTTTGCTGTCACATAGACTTGTCGCTGTGCTGTTTGCTGTCACAGGCATTTCGCTGTTGGGTGCTGTCACATAGACTTGTCACTGTGCTGTTTGGTGTCACAGACTTGTTGCTCTTGGGTGCTTTCACATAGACTTCTTGCTGGGTGGGGATGCTTTCACATAGACTTGTCGCTGTGCTGTTTGCTGTCAGATAGACTTGTCGCTGTGCTGTTTGTTGTCACAGACTTGTCGCTGTTGGGTGCTGTCACATACACTTCTAGTGGGGTGGGGGTTCTGTCACATAGACTTGTTGCTGTGCTGTTCGATGTCACAGACTTGTCGCTCTTGCGTGCTGTCACATAGACTTCTTGCCGGGTGGGGATGCTTTCACATAGACTTGTCGCTGTGCTGTTTGCTGTCATAGACTTGACGCTCTTGGATGCTGTCACACAGAATTTTGCAGGGGTGGGGGTGCTTTGACATAGACTTGTTGCTGTGCTGTTTGCTGTCACATAGACTTCTTTTGGGGTGGGCGTGCTGTCTGATAGACTTGTCGCTGTGCTGTTTGCTGTCACAGACTTGTCGCTCTTGGGTGCTGTCACATAGGCTTCTTGCAGGGGTAGGGCTGCTGTCACATAGACTTGTCGCTGTGCTGTTTGCTGTCACATAGACTTGTCGCTGTGCTGTTTGCTGATACATAGACGTGTCGCTGTGCTGTTTGCTGTCACAGACTTGTTGCTGTTGGGTGCTTTTACTTAGAATTCTTGCAGGGGAGGGGGTGCTTTCACATAGACTTGTCGCTGTGCTGTTTGCTGCCATATACACTTGTCGCTGTGCTGTTTGCTGTCACAGATTTGTCAATGTTGGGTGCTGTCACATAGGTTTGTTGCCGTGCTGTTTGCTGTCAGAGGCTTTTCGCTGTTGGGTGCTGTCACATAGACTTCTTGCAGGGGTGGGGCTGCTTTCACATAGACTTGTCGCTGTGCTGTTTGCTGTCATATACACTTGTCGCTGTGCTGTTTGCTGTCACAGATTTGTCAATGTTGGGAGCTGTCACGTAGACTTCTTGTTGGGTGGGGGTGCTGTCACATAGGTTTGTTGCTGTGCTGTTTGCTGTCAGAGGCTTGTCGCTGTTGGGTGCTGTCACATAGACTTCTTGTGGGGGTGCGGTGCTTTGACATAGACTTGTCGCTTTGCCGTTTGCGGTCACATAGACTTGTCACTGTGCTGTTTGGTGTCACAGACTTCTCGCTCTTGGGTGCTGTCACGTAGACTTCCTGCGGGGGGTGGGGATGCTTTCACATAGACTTGTCGCTGTGCTGTTTGCTGACACATAGACTTGTCACTGTGCGGTTTGGTGTCACAGACTTGTTGCTCTTGGGTGCTGTCACATAGACTTCTTGCTGGGTGGGGATGCTTTCACATAGACTTGTCGCTGTGCTGTTTGCTGTCACAGACTTGTCGCTCTTGGATGCTGTCACATAGAATTTTGCGGGGGTGGGGGTGCTTTGACATAGACTTGTCGCTGTGCTGTTTGCTGTCACATAGACTTCTTGCTGGGTGGGGATGCTTTCACATAGACTTGTCGCTGTGCTGTTTGCTGTCACAGACTTGTCGCTCTTGGGTGCTGTCACATAGGCATCTTGCAGGGGTAGGGCTGCTGTCACATACACTTGTGGCTGTGCTGTTTGCTGTCACATAGACTTGTCGCTGTGCTATTTGCTGTCACAGACTTGTTGCTCTTGGGTGCTATCACGTAGGCTTCTTGCAGGGGTGGGAGTGCTTTAACATAGACTTGTCGCTGTGCTGTTTGCTGTCACATAGACTTGTCGCTGTGCTGTTTGCTGAGACATAGACGTGTCGCTGTGCTGTTTGCTGTCACAGACTTGTTGCTGTTGGGTGCTTTTACTTAGAATTCTTGCAGGGGAGGGGGTGCTTTCACATAGACTTGTCGCTGTGCTGTTTGCTGTCATATACACTTGTCGCTGTGCTGTTTGCTGTCACAGATTTGTCAATGTTGGGTGCTGTCACATAAGTTTGTTGCCGTGCTGTTTGCTGTCAGAGGCTTTTCGCTGTTGGGTGCTGTCACATAGACTTCTTGCTTGGTGGGGATGCTTTCACATAGACTTGTCGCTGTGCTGTTTGCTCTCACAGACCTGTCGCTGTTGGGTGCTGTCACATAGACTTCTTGTGGGGTGGGGGTGCTGTCACATAGACTTGTTGCTGTGCTGTTCGATGTCACAGACTTGTCGCTTTTGCGTGCTGTCAGACTTCTTGCGGGGGTGGGGGTGCTTTCACATAGACTTGTTGCTGTGCTGTTTGCTGTCACATAGACTTCTTGTGGGGGTGCTTTCACACAGACTTGGCTCTGTGCTTTTTGCTGTCAGATAGACTTGTCGCTGTGCTGTTTGCTGTCACAGACTTGTAGCTGTTGGGTGCTGTCACATAGACTTCTTGTGGGGTGGGCGTGCTCTCACATAGACTTGTTGCTGTGCTGTTTGCTGTCACAGACTTGTCGCTATTGGGTGCTGTCACTTAGTCTTCTTGTAGGGGTAAGGCTGCTGTCACATACACTTGTCACTGTGCTGTTTGCTGTCACATAGACTTGTCGCTGTGCTGTTTGCTGTCACAGACTTGTCGCTCTTGGGTGCTATCACATAGGCTTCTTGCAGGGGTGGGGGTGCTTTAACATAGACTTGTCGCTGTGCTGTTTGCTGTCAGATAGACTTGTCGCTGTGCTGTTTGCTGTCACAGGCATTTCGCTGTTGGGTGCTGTCACATAGACTTGTCACTGTGCTGTTTGGTGTCACAGACTCTTATGCTGCGAACCGTGGTAGGGAAACAGCATGGGACTAGGGACAGGCAGGGTAAGGGTTAAGTGTAGCGAACGCAGCAGGGGGTGGGGGGAGGAGCTAAGGCAGGAAAAGCAGAGGGAGGGGGAGCGGAAGAAGAAGAAGACCAGAAGACGGGAGACACGTGGAGAGGAAAGAAGTCTGGAGCAGAAAAGAAGCCCACCCACCCTCCCGGAAGGCCTGGGCAAGGGAGGAGAAAGAACAGTGTTAGGAGTTAGTTGAGTCCATCTTTTTAATTTTAATTTTTCTTTTTAGTTTTTCTTTCTGGAAGTTGTCACAGCTAGTGGTTGGCCCGGAATTGTCCATGCTGGTTAGGGATGATTGAGGAGGGTTTGCAAGCCAGAGGATCGTGGGCTTACGAACGTCCTCTGGGACGGTTTATGGACTGAAAAAGTTAAACTGCATACAGCATGGATAGGTTTCGTGAAAGTTCAGGATTGACATTACTAACAGGTTATTTAATAAAGCTGTGGCCTACCCCACATTTGTTCAGCAAGAAGTAGTCGGAGTATGTTATTTACTAGGTAAGTGAGCTGTTAAGAATTAAAGGGGTTGTCCCGCGCCGAAACGGGTTTTTTTTTTTTCAACCCCCCCCCCGTTCGGCGCGAGACAACCCCGATGCAGGGACGTACAGACAGCTTACCGGAGCGCTTACCTTGATCCCCGCGCTCCGGTGACTTCTATACTTACCTGTGAAGATGGCCGCCGGGAACCTCTTGCTTCGTGGACCGCAGCTCTTCTGTGCGGTCCACTGCCGATTCCAGCCTCCTGATTGGCTGGAATCGGCACGTGACGGGGCGGAGCTACACGGAGCCGCTCTCTGGCACGAGCGGCTCCATAGAAGACTACAGAAGACCCGGACTGCGCAAGCGCGGCTAATTTGGCCATCGGAGGGCGAAAATTAGTCGGGCTCCATGGGAACGAGGACGCTAACAACGGAGCAGGTAAGTAAAAAACTTTTTATAACTTCTGTATGGCTCATAATTAATGCACAATGTATATTACAAAGTGCATTATTATGGCCATACAGAAGTGTATAGACCCACTTGCTGCCTCGGGACAACCCCTTTAAGTTATTGTCCCTAGTCTTGTTGCTCTTGGGTGCTGTCACATAGACTTCTTGCTGGGTGGGGATGCTTTAACATAGACTTGTCGCTGTGCTGTTTGCTGTCAGATAGACTTGTCGCTGTGCTGTTTGCTGTCATAGACTTGTCGCTGTTGGGTGCTGTCACATACACTTCTTGTGGGGTGGGGGTGCTGCCACATAGACTTGTTGCTGTGCTGTTCGATGTCACAGACTTGTCGCTCTTGCGTGCTGTCACACAGACTTCTTGCGGAGGTGGGGGTGCTTTCACAAAGAATTGTTGCTGTGCTGTTTACTGTCACATAGACTTGTCACTGTGCTGTTTGCTGTCACAGGCTTGTAGCTGTTGGGTGCTGTCACATAGACTTCTTGTGGGGTGGGGGTGCTGTCACATACATTTGTCGCTGTGCTGTTTGCTTTCACAGACTTGTCGCTCTTGGATGCTGTCACATAGACTTTTTGCGGGGGTGGGGGTGCTTTGACATAGACTTGTGGCTGTGCTGTTTGCTGTCACATAGACTTCTTGTGGAGTGGGCGTGCTGTCACATAGACTTGTCGCTGTGCTGTTTGCTGTCACAGACTTGTCGCTCTTGGGTGCTGTCACATAGGCTTCTTGCAGGGGTAGGGGTGCTGTAACCTACACTTGTTGCTGTGCTGTTTGCTGTCACATAGACTTGTCGCTGTGCTGTTTGCTGTCACAGACTTGTAGCTGTTGGGTGCTGTCACATAGAGTTCTTGTGGGGTGGGCGTGCTGTCACATAGATTTCTCGCTGTGCTGTTTGCTGTCACAGACTTGTCGCTCTTGGATGCTGTCACAAACACTTCTTGCGGGAGTGGGGGTGCTTTGACATAGACTTGTCGCTATGCTGTTTGCTGTCACATAGACTTGTCGCTGTGCTGTTTGCTGTCACATAGACTTCTTGTGGAATGGGGGTGCTGTCACATAGACTTGTTGCTGTGTTGTTTGCAGTCACAGACTTGTCGCTCTTGGGTGCTGTCACTTAGACTTCTTGCGGGGGTGGGGTGCTTTCACATAAACTTGTCGCTGTACTGTTTGCTGTCTCAGACTTGTCGCTGTTGGGTGCTGTCACATAGACTTCTTGTGGGGTGGGGATGCTGTCACATAGACTTGTCGCTGTGCTGTTTGCTGTCACAGACTTGTCGCTCTTAGGTGCTGTCACATAGACTTCTTGTGGGGTGGGGGTGCTTTCACATAGACATGTCGCTGTGCTGTTTGCTGTCACATAGACTTGTCGCTGTGCTGTTTGCTGTCACAGACTTGCCGCTGTTGGGTGCTGTCACATAGACTTCTTGTGGGGCGGGGGTGCTGTCACATAGATTTGTCTCTGTGCAGTTTGCTGAGACATAGAAGTGTCGCTGTGCTGGTTGCTGTCTCAGACTTGTCACTGTTGGGTGCTGTCACATAGACTTCTTGTGGGGTGGGGATGCTGTCACATAGACTTGTCGCTGTGCTGTTTGCTGTCATATAGACTTGACGCTCTTAGGTGCTGTCACATAGACTTCTTGTGGGGGTGCTTTCACATAGACTTGTCGCTGTGCTGTTTGCTGTCAGATAGACTTGTCGCTGTGCTGTTTGCTGTCACATAGACCTCTTGTGGGGTGGGTGTGCTGTCACATAGACTTGTTGATGTGCTGTCACAGACTTGTCGCTCTTGGGTGCTGTCACAAAGGCTTCTTGCAGGGGTAAGGGTGCTGTCACATACACTTGTCGCTGTGCTGTTTGCTGTCACATTGACTTGTCGCTGTGCTGTTTGCTGTCACAGACTTGTCGCTCTTGGGTGCTATCACATAGGCTTCTTGCAGGGGTAGGGGTGCTTTAACATAGACGTGTCGCTGTGCTGTTTGCTGTCACATAGACTTGTCACTGTGCTGTTTGCTGTCACAGGCATTTCGCTGTTGGGTGCTGTCACATAGACTTGTCACTGTGCTGTTTGGTGTCACAGACTTGTTGCTCTTGGGTGCTTTCACATAGACTTCTTGCTGGGTGGGGATGCTTTCACATAGACTTGTCGCTGTGCTGTTTGCTGTCACATAGACTTGTCGCTGTGCTGTTTGCTGTCACATAGACTTGTCGCTGTGCTGTTTGCTGTCACAGGCATTTCGCTGTTGGGTGCTGTCACATAGACTTGTCACTGTGCTGTTTGGTGTCACAGACTTGTTGCTCTTGGGTGCTTTCACATAGACTTCTTGCTGGGTGGGGATGCTTTCACATAGACTTGTCGCTGTGCTGTTTGCTGTCAGATAGACTTGTCGCTGTGCTGTTTGTTGTCACAGACTTGTCGCTGTTGGGTGCTGTCACATAGACTTCTTGCGGGGGTGGAGGTGCTTTCACATAGAATTGTTGCTGTGCTGTTTGCTGTCACATAGACTTGTCGCTGTGGTGGAAATTCCAAATTGAGTAAGCCGTGGTTCCGCAAAGGAATTCTACGACAGTGGCACCCCAGATGGGACTAAGAGATATAAAAGTCACGGAGAGCGCCAAACACTTTGTGTGTAGACCACAATCTAATCGTGTGATCACTCACCTGGTGCTAGGCATATCACCCTAAGGTGATTATGCCTGCACCCAACATCCTGGTATATCACCCCAGATGGGACTGTGATCGATAGGCTCCGAAGAAATCGGACACAAGGCACGGACATAGACAACCTTGGACTTAGCAGGCCCACCAAATACACGGTAAGATAAATTAATTATCTATACCTGTGTGGCTAACTCCGGGCTTGCCTATGTGCCGTGCCAGGCCGATAGATTTGGAGCCGAACGACGACAGGTACTTCTTTAAGTCTCGATCACGTGATAAGAACCTGTCATATGATAAAAAGGAATGTTTACATGCCTGTTGTTTTGAGAGTACTGGTCGAGTGGCGAGGTCAGTAGCTGCCTTAAGGGGGGGGTTGACCCTGCGCAGGTGTCCCGATTACTCGGGTCAGGTTTGGTTACAAAACCTAAGAGTAAGGGACCTGTGAGGGTAGTTTGGCTGAGGTGTTCCTGCTCTGGTCCGGTTTGGTTACAAAGCCTAAGGGTCAGGAAGCTGTCAAACGTCTGGGCAGGTATCGCTACTTCGGTAAAGTCTGGTAAAAGGCTTCCGAAGAAAGGGAACTGACAGACCGGATCCCGAGGGGCAGTAAGACTAAAACCAGCCGTACCGGTACTCTGTCTATTTGTTTGTCTAATTGTGTGGGTATACCACCCATCTTACACCCTCCAGGAAAGTGTGGAAGGGGTGGAGAGTCAAGTTATCATTGATTAATCAAGCAATCTTTCTGTGTGTTTAAAACGTCCTACCTGTCCTTTATATAAAGTTAGTGTGCTTGTCTGTTGTGTAGAGCTAATCCTGCTGAGTTGTTATATAGAAATAGTCTGGTTGTCTATCATATAGAATTAGTAGCAGTCCTACTCAAACTGTAAGAAGGGATTGTTGGCAATGAGAACGCATTGGCTGGGTTATAGCCAAGATTAATACACCGCACACAGCGGCGTGCTGTGGGTTTGGACTTTATAGGTTAGGTTGCATTATTGGATCCCTTCTAGAAAGACAGACTACTAGACTCTGTTGCTGTTGAATTGTTAAACGTTGAAAGTATAGGCTTGTGCCCGCAAGTGAATGTATAAAAAGGGTTAACTGAATGTGTTTAGAGGGAAAAAAAAAAAAAAAAAAGGCTGCTAACTTCATTTAAAAAGAGGAAGTGCCGTAACTCTTTATAGAAGTGAAGCAATTCTTGTGCTGTAACAAATAACTAATGTTGGATGTTAAAACTACTCGTATGTTTTGTTATGTAATCTCTAATCTTTGTTATACGCCCGTCACATAAATGTAAAAAGTTATATGCCACTCACATCCTGAGGGGGCTCTTAAGAATACAAACTGTAACAGACTGCGTAGCCCACCATGCCCACAAGAAAATACATCTATGTTTGCCAAGTCCCCAATTCAATTGTAACCACATACAATGTTATGTGGTCACCGCTGTGACCGTAAGGTTACAACATAAGATTTATGCATTAGACGTTAGAATTTCCCTGAGTGTCAGAAAGAGGAAGAGAAGGTGGGCTGAAATGGCGTCTGAATTAACACATGCCAAAGACACCAGCGTTCAATATAACAGTTTAGTAAATAGGGAGAATTGCAGTACATTACCAATCAGATGGAGATACCCGGCATCTAAGACTGCATCTGCCCGGTCGCCGGAAGTCTGGGACAAAAACTGTTGTAAAAGTGAAAATTAGCCGCGTTCTCCCTTGTAATCCTGTCGCTGGGCTGTCACAGGAGCGAGAGGTTTTAAAAAGAGGAAGTTACTGATGCTGCAGTAATAGGAAAGTTAAATTTAGATAGTTTAAACTGGTTTGAATAAGTTAAATTTAATAAAATAAATAAATAAACTACAGGGAGTAAGAGAAACTGCAGAGAAGCCGAAGAATGGGAAACAAGCAGGTAACGATAAGGCCAGGTATCCACAGGAGGAACGGGGCAGATTGACCCGTAATTTGTAAAATGTAGATTGTGTGATGCATAAGACTTTATCTTTATTGGGTTGTGATGTGTGTCCAAGGACTGCCAACGTTGAATGAGAAAATATGGAAGTAGGTATACAGCCACACTCAGAGGGGTGGAGCTAGATGATGCATCCCTTGTATAAGGGAGGGTGGTAAGAATCATAGCTAGCCAGGAAGAAAAAGTTTTTTTTTTTCCTCCTGTCTCAAACTCAGCTTTCCACGGTTCCTGACAAATTATGGGCCACCTACAAGACAGACGTAGGGAAATTGAATGTACCCACCATGATAATATATACGAGACCCAGATACACATATAAAAAAAAAAAAAAAGGGTGAAGGGTCAGCCACGCATGTTAGGTGCTGTGTGCTGATGCTTTGGAAAAACTGCCAACCGGCCACAATTTAACTGTTAATTTCTCTTGCAGAAGGCTGTAAGGCCTGGAGGCCTCCAAAGACTAACCAAGTTCTGCAGGCCATACCCGTACATACACCCGTTGCCAAATTCCGCACCTTTCTGGGCCTTGTTTCATACTGCCGCCCATACGACAGTATTGACACAAAAGCACGGAGGACAACCACAGCCATGAGGTTAGATCCAGTGACTTGAGGAGCTCCCTCATCTGCTTGCGGTGGCAGCAGTACAGGCAATGGCTGACAAATCTTCTAAGTTGGTATTGGACTACCCCCTAGTGGTCCATACCCCAAATGACACCCAGAACATACTCATGCAAGTGCAACCCAAGCACTTATCTCTGGCCTATTAGATCCGGCTACAATGTGCTCTTTCCATGCCTCCCCCAATATTTCTTCCCAATGTTGTAATACCTTGAACCCGGCTACTCTTCTTTTAATCAGGTATTCCTGGGGGGAGGGGAGGCATAGGTGATCTGATCTGTAGGTGGCAGTGTACGCATGTGGTCCCTGTGCTGAAGTGTGCCCGTGATCAAGTGTGACTTCCATGCAGTTTAACATGGCATGAACTAATATCTGCTTATCCTTTCCTTCTCAACAGGTATGTGTTTTCTCCTGCATTTGAAGTCCACCCACCCCCCTGCTGCTTTCATCTCTGCTTAACCTGCACCATTGCTATTTCCTTGCATCTTTTCACTATTATGCTTATGGTATGTGTTTTCTCCTGCATTTGAAGTCCACCCACCCCCCTGCTGCTTTCATCTCTGCTTAACCTGCACCATTGCTATTTCCTTGCATCTTTTCACTATTATGCTTATGGTATGTGTTTTCTCCTGCATTTGAAGTCCACCCACCCCCTGCTGCTTTCATCTCTGCTTAACCTGCACCATTGCTATTTCCTTGCATCTTTTCACTATTATGCTTATGGTATGTGTTTTCTCCTGCATTTGAAGTCCACCCACCCCCTTGCTGCTTTCATCTCTGCTTAACCTGCACCATTGCTATTTCCTTGCATCTTTTCACTATTATGCTTATGGTATGTGTTTTCTCCTGCATTTGAAGTCCACCCACCCCCCTGCTGCTTTCGTCTCTGCTTAACCTGCACCATTGCTATTTCCTTGCATCTTTTCACTATTATGCTTATGGTATGTGTTTCTTGCCTAGCTTGACTACGGGCCATATTTGTG
Source organism: Eleutherodactylus coqui (assembly GCF_035609145.1). Taxonomy (NCBI): domain Eukaryota; kingdom Metazoa; phylum Chordata; class Amphibia; order Anura; family Eleutherodactylidae; genus Eleutherodactylus; species Eleutherodactylus coqui. The sequence continues at coordinate 68,419,769 of NC_089846.1, forward strand.
CATCTCCCCCCTTCATATAGTCTCACCCCCCACTTCTATGCCCATTTTTTAGTGTGGAGGTGTTATCTATGTAAGCGAGCCATAAAACCTCTGGGTGGGTCACTAGCCAGTTGCCTAACGAACCTAAATTGAACTAGTCCCTCCCAGGTGTTGGCTGCTGCTTGGTTTTAAAAGTAGTATCCCTTCACTGACACGCATGTGGCAGTGTACGCATGTGGTCCCTGTGCTGAAGTGTGCCCGTGATCAAGTGTGACTTCCATGCAGTTTAACATGGCAATTCAACAGGGCGCGAGACACGTACGTCGCAAACCCTGCTTTAATTCCTTTTGCTTCAAAGCTATCGCTAACGCTTTCACCTCTCTCTTAATCCTTGCTCTCAGTCTCAGAACTTCTTTCAAGTGCCCACCTCCAGGGCACACTATTCACATCAGCCCCTCTCTCCTGTCCTCCCCTATGCACAGCCCGCACGCACTCTATACTTTCTTACTAAGCCTCACACCCCCTAACACCACTAACAAACATTACTGCCACCCCCACAAATCTCCTAATCATCTGCTCACGCTTGCTATTTTGCTGCTACTAGCAGCTGGGGATATCTCTCCCAATCCTGGCCCTCCCTCCACTGCTCCTAACTATTACCCCCTACCTGACTCACTAGGACACCCCTCAAGCCCAACTGCTAGCCCACGCATACGCTACCCCGACTCCTTTCATTGTGCCCTCTGGAACTGCCAGTCAGCGTGTAATAAACTCCCCACCATCCACGACTATTTTACTGCCCATTCTTTAAGTCTGCTCGCTCTCACAGAAACGTGGATCCAGCAGTCTGACACGGCCTCCCCTGCTGCACTGTCTTACAATGGCCTGCAATTCTCCCATACCCCGAGACCAGATGACAGGCGTGGCGGAGGAGTAGGTGCTCTTCTTTCCCCGAAATGCACCTACCAGGTCATCCCCCCTGTACCCTCACTCACTTTTCCATCATTTGAAGTACACATGCTATGGCTTTTCCGTCCGCTGTCCATGCGAGTAGCAGTTATCTACCGCCCCCCAGGTGCTTCTCGCCTGTTTTTGGATCACTTTGCTGCCTGGCTCCCCCACTTCCTATCCTGCGAAATCCCGACCCTCATCTTAGGCGACTTTAACATCCCCACTAACGACCCCAACTCCCCATCTGCCTCTCAGCTACTTTCGCTCACCTCCTCCCTTGGTCTCTCTCAACTCGCAGCCTCTCCCACTCACAGGGATGGCAATACTCTTGATCTGGTCTTCTTCCGTCTCTGCTCTGTTTCCAACTTCACTAACTCCCCTCTCCCACTCTCAGATCATAACCTCCTCTCTTTCTCTGTCACGCTCCCTAACATCTCTCCACACCCACCTACCTACCGTACCTACAGGAGCTTTGAGGCCATTCACACACAAGACTTTGCTGAATCACTACAGTCCTCTCTGTCCCCTATCTCTCTCCTCGCCTGCCCCAACCTGGCTGCCGATCACTACAACACCACTCTCAAACATGCCCTGGATGAAGCGGCTCCCCCCAGGATCCAAGCCATCTGATGTATAACGCGCCAACCCTGGCTCACGCCTCAAACGCGCTTTATCCGGCGGTGCTCTAGAAGTGCTGAACGGCTGTGGAGGAAATCGCAAACGTCCGCAGACTTCCTCCACTACAAATTCATGCTCAAATCCTACAACCTCGCCCTCCACCACGCCAAACAAGTCTACTTCACCTCTCTCGTCTCCTCATTATCGCACAACCCTAAACGACTCTTCGATACTTTTCACACTCTTCTCAGCCCTAAACCGCAGCCCCCGGTGACGGATCTCAGTGCTGTTGAACTGGCTGCCTATTTCAAAAAGAAAATTGATGACATCCGTCAAGAAATAACTTCCAAATCCCAGACTAGCCCTGACCTTAGTCTTGTCAGCACTGCATCTAGCTCCTGCTCACTGTCTGTACTCAGACCAGCAACAGAGGAAGAAGTCTCCAAACTGCTCTTCTCTGCTCGCCCCACCACCTGCGCTAGCGACCCTCTCCCCTCACATCTCCTCCGATCCCTCTCCCCAGTGGTCATCTCCCATCTCACCACTATATTCAACCTCTCTCTGGCCTCTGGCATCTTTCCCTCTTCTTTCAAACACGCCATCATATCCCCACTGCTAAAGAAGCCGACTCTTGACGCAACTGACGTTGCCAATTACCGACCCATCTCAAACCTCCCCTTCATCTCCAAACTACTAGAACGGCTGGTTTACTCCCGCCTTGTAAGCTATCTATCAGAGAACTTTCTCCTCGACCCCCTACAGTCTGGCTTCCGACCCCAACACTCTACAGAAACTGCCCTTACAAGGGTATCAAACGACCTACTATCAGCCAAATCAAGGGGTGACTCCTCCCTACTGATCCTCCTCGACCTCTCCGCAGCATTTGACACTGTTGACCACAAACTCCTCATCAGTATGCTTCACTCCATTGGCCTAAAGGACACAGCTCTCTCCTGGTTCTCCTCCTACCTATCTGACCGCTCTTTCAGTGTCTCCTTTGCTGGCTCTACCTCTCCTTCTCTTCCCCTTGCTGTTGGGGTCCCCCAAGGCTCGGTCCTTGGCCCCCTCCTTTTCTCTATCTACACAGCCCCTATTGGACAAACCATCAGGAGATTTGGCCTCCATTACCACCTCTATGCTGATGACACCCAGCTATACACCTCTTCCCGTGACATCTCTGCACCTTTCCTCCAAAACATCACCAACTGTCTGTCTGCTGTCTCTAACACGATGTCCTCTCTCTACCTAAAACTAAATCTCTCTAAAACTGACTTACTGGTGTTTCCTCCTTCCACCAACCAACCTCATCCTGACATCTCCATCTCAGTGTGTGGCGCCACCATAACTCCCAAACAACATGCCCGCTGCCTTGGGGTCATATTCGACTCAGATCTCTCATTTACCCCCTACATCCAATCAGTGGCCCGAACCTGTCAGCTGCACCTCAAGAACATCTCAAGAATCCGCTCTTTTCTCACCATAGACACGCTGAAAACGCTTATTGTTGCCCTCATCCACTCACGTCTCGACTATTGCAACTCATTGCTGATCGGCCTCCCCTGCACCAGACTCTACCCTCTCCAGTCCATCCTGAATGCGGCAGCCAGGCTCATCTTCCAGTCCAGCCGCTACTCAGATGCCTCTGCCCTGTGCCGGTCACTGCACTGGCTGCCCGTTAAATACAGAATTCAATTTAAACTTATTACCTTAATCCACAAAGCCCTCCACAGTACAGCGCCCCCCTATATTGCTTCCCTCATCTCCATCCATCACCCAGCCCGGGCTCTCCGCTCGGCAAACGAAACTAGACTGCACACCCCTCTAATTCGAACTTCTCATTCCCGCCTCCAAGACTTCTCCAGAGCAGCACCAGTCCTCTGGAACGCACTACCAAAGAACATCCGGGCAATCCAGGACTCGAAAAACTTCAGGCGTGCTCTAAAAACGCACCTCTTCAGGGATGCATACCGCATTCCCTAAACAAACTCCTCTATACACTGCCTGATAACATGCTCCCTGACCTACTGACCGAAATCCCTGCTAGCCATCATAAACCGCTCCTGTAGTCATATTGATCCTGCCGTCGCATAGCTAAATGTCTGACTGTTGTCTGTATATAGCATCCCTCACTCTCCATCACGCGATACTGTGCACACCTCCAGCCATTTTACCTTCTGTATCACCCCATTACTTGTAGTATGTAATCTCGTTGGAGCAGGACCCTCACCCCTATTGTTTCCACCAACTGATTACGATTGTAACCGTGGTTCTGTAATTTTTTGTACTTTTGTCTTTCTGTATTCCCCCTGTCTATGTAAGCGCTGCGGAATATGTTGGCGCTATACAAATAAAGTTTATTATTATTATTATCTGAGTATGGCAGATCAGCTATTTTTTTAACATTGTTTAAAATTCTGTGCAACAAGATTCTGACATTATTGTAGTGATGTACACACTGTTAATGATGCATATTTTGAGTTTTCTTTTGTAGATGGTATCAGGGTGAGGATTGATGATTCCGAACCAGATATGCAGAGGTCACACAACAAGATGTCCTAAACGCAGAAGCTCTGCCTCCGCATGTCTCAGGGCAAGAAGCGGAACCGGAGGCCCTCACTGAGGCGTGTGGAGTGGTAGAAGGTAAGTCGGCAACTCTTTACACTGACTGCTGGAATGCATTTGGCATAGCTCATGATTATGGCCCAATATGGAAGGCCAGACAGCTTGTTACCTCAGCAGGACAGCCAATTAAGAATGGTGCAGCAGTGCAGAATCCCATGGAAACCCTACTACTACTACCTGGCAATGGAGAATTCACACCGATTTCTACAATGGAGAAGCGAGAGATGACACCCTCGCCGACAACACAGCAAAGGCAGCGGCCCTCAAGCCGTGGAAGAAAGAAGAATAGATACTGACAGCAGGAGTCAGTGATAAAAACTTTGGACTTTGATAAAAACTTTGGACTTTGATATGTCAAGGACTTTACAGTTACAAGTCAACAAGGAAGGAAAGCAGATGGGCTAAAAGACGGGAGCGACAGAACAGGACGGCGTATGGCGAACAATCAACAGAACTTGCCTACAGAGGTCCCTGTCCCCCCTGATGGCCCAACTGGTACACAGAATCAAAAGCAGCGATGACGTCGACACTGAACAAGAATGGGTGACACCTGGGTTCTCTGCAGCTGCTGCATCATTTGTCCAGTTAGCATGATCTTTGCCATATGCAAGTCCGGACAGAAGTAAGGTGGCCATATAACACTTGCCTTGACCACTCTACCCATTTCAGAGATTGCCAATTTGACCGCATTCAGCTCACACCTGTTGGGGAGTATGAACATGTGCTTGTTGTTGCTTGAGTCTTTTTCAGGTTGGAGGCCCACCCTGATACTAAGGTAAATGAGCAGATAACCACACAGAAGCTCATGAATGAGGTAATCTACAGATACAGGGTACCGGAAGTGAATGAGGTAAACGAAGGTACACACTTCACAGGTAAAATAATGTGACATCATGTCTAGAAAGTAATTGGACAGGGGAGTGTGCCTTAGTAAAGCCCTTATGCTCCCCCACATCCTGTCAGACAGCATTGAAGATAATGAGGTTACCCCCCATAGTTACTCTATCTTGATCCAACTCTGCTGTGTTCTGTAGTTATCCTGTCATGTTGGTCTACCCTTGTTTTCTGCATAGGTATGACGGCTCTTTCCAGTCTTGTCACTAGGTAGTTTAGGGTCAGGGTAGGCGGCCTGGACGTGTTCACCATCAGGACTATCTCCAGGAGGGACATTGGTGTGGGTGAAGATCAGGGAGTCCCAATCCTTGCGTACCTGTGCATACTACTAGTATTGTAACAGCACACTAGAGTGAGAAGAGAGGCTCCTGGTGATAGTTTTGACCCACACATGTACGTTGACGTCATAAGACAGCCAAGGGGGGTACCTGACGAGTTGTTTGTTTTTTTTTAATTTCCTGATTTATTATGGTAAATAAAATGTTGACCAGATTAATTATGTTTATTACAATTAAAAGTGATTTATAAGTTATACTAGAAACGCCTTATAGGGACTAGTCGACCAATAGGACCTACCACGACTATGACTTTTCAAAATAGAATGGCACTAGGTACGATTTTAGCCAAAAAAGGGAGTGTCTGTAAGATGATAGGGGAGACTTGTACCTACATTCCAGACAACACGTGACCCGCTGGTAAAGACGCAGTTGCCATTAAGAAGCTGATCGCACTAACTAAAAAGAGCTAACCTTAGTCTGGTTTCCTCAGTTAGGTACCTAACAGGAGAAGGGAAAAATATATAAAATAAGTTTTGAAACATTGTGTATTTAGAACACTGTGATAGGTTTTCGCTAAGATTTTGCTTTATTTTATCTGCAGTGCACTCTGCTTATGTCCACGCAACATACCGGTGTTACAACGCCCGTGGTCCTGTTACCTTGCCACCTCTGGAAAAGGGAAGTGGGAATAATCACCTTGTAACTCTTTCCAGATTGATATATATGATCATGCACTTACTAATGAGACAGGGGTTTAGTCATATTGATCAGTAATTAGATAGTTCTGATTTTGCACTCTTGTTGATGAATCGAGGTAACGTCAAGAAAGCGGGGTTCTATACAAGTTATGCAGTGTTTACCTGAAATAGTAAAAGTCGCACCTCTCCTAACCTAATTATATTTGTCACCTTTATAGTCATCCTAATTTCTGTTTGTCGTTGCATACAGTGTATTCCGACCCTGATGACTGCCTGGTCCACCTGTCCCACTACGATGTGCAACAAAAAGCCCACTATCAGCGCAAACGTCGTCATCATGGATCCAGAATGTGATGATGTCGAACCATCCTATACCCCCATGACAGCAATAGCTCCAGTGTACAACACAATGCGAGTCTAGGGTCAGCGGTGGGGGTGGGACGGAGCAGGGCGAGTTTAGTGAAACAAATAGTTTCAAGGGGGGTCTGTGGTGGAAGCCCAGTATATATCTATATGGATCGGTGGGCCTTGGCAGTAGACAGTTGTCAATTTAACATTCTGTATACATATTTGCTTTCTGTCTTGCTACAAATATAATGTTCTTACAGTTATGCAATAGGTACTTCCGCTCATATGAAAATATCTGTTTTATAACTCTGCTGACATGGGGAAGCCAACATGAAACTCCTGTTCTCAAAACGCTGACAAGATAATATATAGTATAAACACGTTACATTTTCCATCTGTTTTGCAACTTTGGAAGACAGTATAACTCAGACATGGAAAACCGCAGTCTGAAACAGCTACCGCAGAAATTACCCAAGCAATTTTACTGGAAACGTATGCAAATAACATGGGAGGTCTATGCTATTACGAACTCATGATGTCACAGCCAATCATATCGAAGGAACCACACGTGGGCCTAAGACAACCCAGTCATTTCATCCACCACCTGATGGCCAATCACAGATGACCGGAGGATGGAAGAATTGCAAGATGCTTATCCAATAATTAAACAATACGTTGTATCTATGTAATCTTTTGACCTGCCCAGATGTTAAACTCTTAAAAGAGGCTACACGCCCAACATTAAAGTTAGAATTGAGGAAGCTATACATGCTGAGCCTTGTGTCAGTGTGAAAACTTCATATGCGCATTATCAATTCAGAATTAATGTGGAAGGGTGTAAACATTCCAAATTGAGTAAGCCGTGGTTCCGCAAAGGAATTCTACGACACTGTTTGCTGTCACAGACTTGTAGCTGTTGGGTGCTGTCACATAGACTTCTTGTGGGGTGGGGGTGCTGTCACATAGATTTGTCGCTGTGCTGTTTGCTGTCACAGACTTGTCCCTCTTGGATGCTGTCACATAGAATTTTGCGTGGGTGGGGGTGCTTTGACATAGACTTGTCGCTGTGCTGTTTGCTGTCACATAGACTTCTTGTGGGGTGGGCGTGCTGTCACAAAGACTTGTCGCTGTGCTGTTTCCTGTCACAGACTTGTCGCTCTTGGGTGCTGTCACATAGGCTTCTTGCAGGGGTAGGGCTGCTGTCACATACACTTGTGGCTGTGCTGTTTGCTGTCACATAGACTTGTCGCTGTGCTGTTTGCTGTCACAGACTTGTTGCTCTTGGGTGCTATCACATAGGCTTCTTGCAGGGGTGGGGGTGCTTTTAACATAGACTTGTCGCTGTCCTGTTTGCTGTCACATAGACTTGTCGCTGTGCTGTTTGCTGTCACAGACTTGTTGCTGTTGGGTGCTTTTACATAAACTTCTTGCAGGGGAGGGGGTGCTTTCACATAGACTTGTCGCTGTGCTGTTTGCTGTCATATACACTTGTTGCTGTGCTGTTTGCTGTGACAGATTTGTCAATGTTGGGTGCTGTCACATAGACTTCCTGTGGGGTGGGGGTGCTGTCACATAGGTTTGTTGCTGTGCTGTTTCCTGTCAGAGGCTTGTCGCTGTTGGGTGCAGTCACATAGACTTCTTGTGGGGGTGGGGTGCTTGACATAGACTTGTCGCTTTGCCGTTTGCTGTCACATAGACTTGTCGCTGTGCTGTTTGGTGTCACAGACTTGTTGCTCTTGGGTGCTGTCACATAGACTTCTTGCTGGGTGGGCATGCTTTCACATAGACTTGTCGCTGTGCTGTTTGCTGTCAGATAGACTTGTCGCTGTGCTGTTTGCTGTCACAGACTTGTAGCTGTTGGGTGCTGTCACATAGACTTCTTGTGGGGTGGGGGTGGTGTCACATAGATTTGTCGCTGTGTTGTTTGCTGTCACAGACTTGTCGCTCTTGGATGCTGTCACATAGACTTTTTGCGGGGGTGGGGGTGCTTTGACATAGACTTGTCGCTGTGCTGTTTGCTGTCACATAGACTTCTTGTGGGGTGGGCGTGCTGTCTGATAGACTTGTCGCTGTGCTGTTTGCTGTCACAGACTTGTCGCTCTTGGGTGCTGTCACATAGGCTTCTTGCAGGGGTAGGGCTGCTGTCACATAGACTTGTCGCTGTGCTGTGTGCTGTCACAGACTTGTTGCTCTTGGGTGCTATCACATAGGCTTCTTGCAGGGGTGGGGGTGCTTTAACATAGACTTGTCGCTGTGCTGTTTGCTGTCACATAGACTTGTCGCTGTGCTGTTTGCTGATACATAGACGTGTCGCTGTGCTGTTTGCTGTCACAGACTTGTTGCTGTTGGGTGCTTTTACTTAGACTTCTTGCAGGGGTGGGGCTGCTTTCACATAGACTTGTCGCTGTGCTGTTTGCTGTCATATACACTTGTCGCTGTGCTGTTTGCTGTCACAGATTTGTCAATGTTGGGAGCTGTCACGTAGACTTCTTGTTGGGTGGGGGTGCTGTCACATAGGTTTGTTGCTGTGCTGTTTGCTGTCAGAGGCTTGTCGCTGTTGGGTGCTGTCACATAGACTTCTTGTGGGGGTGGGGTGCTTTGACATAGACTTGTCGCTTTGCCGTTTGCGGTCACATAGACTTGTCACTGTGCTGTTTGGTGTCACAGACTTCTCGCTCTTGGGTGCTGTCACGTAGACTTCCTGCGGGGGGTGGGGATGCTTTCACATAGACTTGTCGCTGTGCTGTTTGCTGACACATAGACTTGTCACTGTGCGGTTTGGTGTCACAGACTTGTTGCTCTTGGGTGCTGTCACATAGACTTCTTGCTGGGTGGGGATGCTTTCACATAGACTTGTCGCTGTGCTGTTTGCTGTCACAGACTTGTCGCTCTTGGATGCTGTCACATAGAATTTTGCGGGGGTGGGGGTGCTTTGACATAGACTTGTCGCTGTGCTGTTTGCTGTCACATAGACTTCTTGCTGGGTGGGGATGCTTTCACATAGACTTGTCGCTGTGCTGTTTGCTGTCACAGACTTGTCGCTCTTGGGTGCTGTCACATAGGCATCTTGCAGGGGTAGGGCTGCTGTCACATACACTTGTGGCTGTGCTGTTTGCTGTCACATAGACTTGTCGCTGTGCTATTTGCTGTCACAGACTTGTTGCTCTTGGGTGCTATCACGTAGGCTTCTTGCAGGGGTGGGAGTGCTTTAACATAGACTTGTCGCTGTGCTGTTTGCTGTCACATAGACTTGTCGCTGTGCTGTTTGCTGAGACATAGACGTGTCGCTGTGCTGTTTGCTGTCACAGACTTGTTGCTGTTGGGTGCTTTTACTTAGAATTCTTGCAGGGGAGGGGGTGCTTTCACATAGACTTGTCGCTGTGCTGTTTGCTGTCATATACACTTGTCGCTGTGCTGTTTGCTGTCACAGATTTGTCAATGTTGGGTGCTGTCACATAGGTTTGTTGCCGTGCTGTTTGCTGTCAGAGGCTTTTCGCTGTTGGGTGCTGTCACATAGACTTCTTGCTTGGTGGGGATGCTTTCACATAGACTTGTCGCTGTGCTGTTTGCTCTCACAGACTTGTCGCTGTTGGGTGCTGTCACATAGACTTCTTGTGGGGTGGGGGTGCTGTCACATAGACTTGTTGCTGTGCTGTTCGATGTCACAGACTTGTCGCTTTTGCGTGCTGTCAGACTTCTTGCGGGGGTGGGGGTGCTTTCACATAGACTTGTTGCTGTGCTGTTTGCTGTCACATAGACTTCTTGTGGGGGTGCTTTCACACAGACTTGGCTCTGTGCTTTTTGCTGTCAGATAGACTTGTCGCTGTGCTGTTTGCTGTCACAGACTTGTAGCTGTTGGGTGCTGTCACATAGACTTCTTGTGGGGTGGGCGTGCTCTCACATAGACTTGTTGCTGTGCTGTTTGCTGTCACAGACTTGTCGCTATTGGGTGCTGTCACTTAGTCTTCTTGTAGGGGTAAGGCTGCTGTCACATACACTTGTCACTGTGCTGTTTGCTGTCACATAGACTTGTCGCTGTGCTGTTTGCTGTCACAGACTTGTCGCTCTTGGGTGCTATCACATAGGCTTCTTGCAGGGGTGGGGGTGCTTTAACATAGACTTGTCGCTGTGCTGTTTGCTGTCAGATAGACTTGTCGCTGTGCTGTTTGCTGTCACAGGCATTTCGCTGTTGGGTGCTGTCACATAGACTTGTCACTGTGCTGTTTGGTGTCACAGACTCTTATGCTGCGAACCGTGGTAGGGAAACAGCATGGGACTAGGGACAGGCAGGGTAAGGGTTAAGTGTAGCGAACGCAGCAGGGGGTGGGGGGAGGAGCTAAGGCAGGAAAAGCAGAGGGAGGGGGAGCGGAAGAAGAAGAAGACCAGAAGACGGGAGACACGTGGAGAGGAAAGAAGTCTGGAGCAGAAAAGAAGCCCACCCACCCTCCCGGAAGGCCTGGGCAAGGGAGGAGAAAGAACAGTGTTAGGAGTTAGTTGAGTCCATCTTTTTAATTTTAATTTTTCTTTTTAGTTTTTCTTTCTGGAAGTTGTCACAGCTAGTGGTTGGCCCGGAATTGTCCATGCTGGTTAGGGATGATTGAGGAGGGTTTGCAAGCCAGAGGATCGTGCGCTTACGAACTTCCTCTGGGACGGTTTATGGACTGAAAAAGTTAAACTGCATACAGCATGGATAGGTTTCGTGAAAGTTCAGGATTGACATTACTAACAGGTTATTTAATAAAGCTGTGGCCTACCCCACATTTGTTCAGCAAGAAGTAGTCGGAGTATGTTATTTACTAGGTAAGTGAGCTGTTAAGAATTAAGTTATTGTCCCTAGTCTTGTTGCTCTTGGGTGCTGTCACATAGACTTCTTGCTGGGTGGGGATGCTTTCACATAGACTTGTCGCTGTGCTGTTTGCTGTCAGATAGACTTGTCGCTGTGCTGTTTGCTGTCACAGACTTGTCGCTGTTGGGTGCTGTCACATACACTTCTTGTGGGGTGGGGGTGCTGCCACATAGACTTGTTGCTGTGCTGTTCGATGTCACAGACTTGTCGCTCTTGCGTGCTGTCACACAGACTTCTTGCGGAGGTGGGGGTGCTTTCACAAAGAATTGTTGCTGTGCTGTTTACTGTCACATAGACTTGTCACTGTGCTGTTTGCTGTCACAGGCTTGTAGCTGTTGGGTGCTGTCACATAGACTTCTTGTGGGGTGGGGGTGCTGTCACATACATTTGTCGCTGTGCTGTTTGCTTTCACAGACTTGTCGCTCTTGGATGCTGTCACATAGACTTTTTGCGGGGGTGGGGGTGCTTTGACATAGACTTGTGGCTGTGCTGTTTGCTGTCACATAGACTTCTTGTGGAGTGGGCGTGCTGTCACATAGACTTGTCGCTGTGCTGTTTGCTGTCACAGACTTGTCGCTCTTGGGTGCTGTCACATAGGCTTCTTGCAGGGGTAGGGGTGCTGTAACCTACACTTGTGGCTGTGCTGTTTGCTGTCACAATGACTTGTTGCTGTGCTGTTCGATGTCACAGACTTGTCGCTTTTGCGTGCTGTCACATAGACTTCTTGCGGGGGTGGGGGTGCTTTCACATAGACTTGTTGCTGTGCTGTTTGCTGTCACATAGACTTGTCGCTGTGCTGTTTGCTGTCACAGACTTGTAGCTGTTGGGTGCTGTCACATAGAGTTCTTGTGGGGTGGGCGTGCTGTCACATAGATTTCTCGCTGTGCTGTTTGCTGTCACAGACTTGTCGCTCTTGGATGCTGTCACAAACACTTCTTGCGGGAGTGGGGGTGCTTTGACATAGACTTGTCGCTATGCTGTTTGCTGTCACATAGACTTGTCGCTGTGCGGTTTGCTGTCACATAGACTTCTTGTGGAATGGGGGTGCTGTCACATAGACTTGTTGCTGTGTTGTTTGCAGTCACAGACTTGTCGCTCTTGGGTGCTGTCACTTAGACTTCTTGCGGGGGTGGGGTGCTTTCACATAAACCTGTCGCTTTTCTGTTTGCTGACACATAGACTTGTCGCTGTACTGTTTGCTGTCTCAGACTTGTCGCTGTTGGGTGCTGTCACATAGACTTCTTGTGGGGTGGGGATGCTGTCACATAGACTTGTCGCTGTGCTGTTTGCTGTCACAGACTTGTCGCTCTTAGGTGCTGTCACATAGACTTCTTGTGGGGTGGGGGTGCTTTCACATAGACATGTCGCTGTGCTGTTTGCTGTCACATAGACTTGTCGCTGTGCTGTTTGCTGTCACAGACTTGCCGCTGTTGGGTGCTGTCACATAGACTTCTTGTGGGGCGGGGGTGCTGTCACATAGATTTGTCTCTGTGCAGTTTGCTGAGACATAGAAGTGTCGCTGTGCTGGTTGCTGTCTCAGACTTGTCACTGTTGGGTGCTGTCACTTAGACTTCTTGCGGGGGTGGGGTGCTTTCACATAAACCTGTCGCTTTTCTGTTTGCTGACACATAGGCTTGTCGCTGTACTGTTTGCTGTCTCAGACTTGTCGCTGTTGGGTGCTGTCACATAGACTTCTTGTGGGGTGGGGATGCTGTCACATAGACTTGTCGCTGTGCTGTTTGCTGTCATATAGACTTGACGCTCTTAGGTGCTGTCACATAGACTTCTTGTGGGGGTGCTTTCACATAGACTTGTCGCTGTGCTGTTTGCTGTCAGATAGACTTGTCGCTGTGCTGTTTGCTGTCACATTGACCTCTTGTGGGGTGGGTGTGCTGTCACATAGACTTGTTGATGTGCTGTCACAGACTTGTCGCTCTTGGGTGCTGTCACAAAGGCTTCTTGCAGGGGTAAGGGTGCTGTCACATACACTTGTCGCTGTGCTGTTTGCTGTCACATTGACTTGTCGCTGTGCTGTTTGCTGTCACAGACTTGTCGCTCTTGGGTGCTATCACATAGGCTTCTTGCAGGGGTAGGGGTGCTTTAACATAGACTTGTCGCTGTGCTGTTTGCTGTCACATAGACTTGTCACTGTGCTGTTTGCTGTCACAGGCATTTCGCTGTTGGGTGCTGTCACATAGACTTGTCACTGTGCTGTTTGGTGTCACAGACTTGTTGCTCTTGGGTGCTTTCACATAGACTTCTTGCTGGGTGGGGATGCTTTCACATAGACTTGTCGCTGTGCTGTTTGCTGTCACATAGACTTGTCGCTGTGCTGTTTGCTGTCACATAGACTTGTCGCTGTGCTGTTTGCTGTCACAGGCATTTCGCTGTTGGGTGCTGTCACATAGACTTGTCACTGTGCTGTTTGGTGTCACAGACTTGTTGCTCTTGGGTGCTTTCACATAGACTTCTTGCTGGGTGGGGATGCTTTCACATAGACTTGTCGCTGTGCTGTTTGCTGTCAGATAGACTTGTCGCTGTGCTGTTTGTTGTCACAGACTTGTCGCTGTTGGGTGCTGTCACATAGACTTCTTGCGGGGGTGGAGGTGCTTTCACATAGAATTGTTGCTGTGCTGTTTGCTGTCACATAGACTTGTCGCTGTGGTGGAAATTCCAAATTGAGTAAGCCGTGGTTCCGCAAAGGAATTCTACGACAGTGGCACCCCAGATGGGACTAAGAGATATAAAAGTCACGGAGAGCGCCAAACACTTTGTGTGTAGACCACAATCTAATCGTGTGATCACTCACCTGGTGCTAGGCATATCACCCTAAGGTGATTATGCCTGCACCCAACATCCTGGTATATCACCCCAGATGGGACTGTGATCGATAGGCTCCGAAGAAATCGGACACAAGGCACGGACATAGACAACCTTGGACTTAGCAGGCCCACCAAATACACGGTAAGATAAATTAATTATCTATACCTGTGTGGCTAACTCCGGGCTTGCCTATGTGCCGTGCCAGGCCGATAGATTTGGAGCCGAACGACGACAGGTACTTCTTTAAGTCTCGATCACGTGATAAGAACCTGTCATATGATAAAAAGGAATGTTTACATGCCTGTTGTTTTGAGAGTACTGGTCGAGTGGCGAGGTCAGTAGCTGCCTTAAGGGGGGGGTTGACCCTGCGCAGGTGTCCCGATTACTCGGGTCAGGTTTGGTTACAAAACCTAAGAGTAAGGGACCTGTGAGGGTAGTTTGGCTGAGGTGTTCCTGCTCTGGTCCGGTTTGGTTACAAAGCCTAAGGGTCAGGAAGCTGTCAAACGTCTGGGCAGGTATCGCTACTTCGGTAAAGTCTGGTAAAAGGCTTCCGAAGAAAGGGAACTGACAGACCGGATCCCGAGGGGCAGTAAGACTAAAACCAGCCGTACCGGTACTCTGTCTATTTGTTTGTCTAATTGTGTGGGTATACCACCCATCTTACACCCTCCAGGAAAGTGTGGAAGGGGTGGAGAGTCAAGTTATCATTGATTAATCAAGCAATCTTTCTGTGTGTTTAAAACGTCCTACCTGTCCTTTATATAAAGTTAGTGTGCTTGTCTGTTGTGTAGAGCTAATCCTGCTGAGTTGTTATATAGAAATAGTCTGGTTGTCTATCATATAGAATTAGTAGCAGTCCTACTCAAACTGTAAGAAGGGATTGTTGGCAATGAGAACGCATTGGCTGGGTTATAGCCAAGATTAATACACCGCACACAGCGGCGTGCTGTGGGTTTGGACTTTATAGGTTAGGTTGCATTATTGGATCCCTTCTAGAAAGACAGACTACTAGACTCTGTTGCTGTTGAATTGTTAAACGTTGAAAGTATAGGCTTGTGCCCGCAAGTGAATGTATAAAAAGGGTTAACTGAATGTGTTTAGAGGGAAAAAAAAAAAAAAAAAAGGCTGCTAACTTCATTTAAAAAGAGGAAGTGCCGTAACTCTTTATAGAAGTGAAGCAATTCTTGTGCTGTAACAAATAACTAATGTTGGATGTTAAAACTACTCGTATGTTTTGTTATGTAATCTCTAATCTTTGTTATACGCCCGTCACATAAATGTAAAAAGTTATATGCCACTCACATCCTGAGGGGGCTCTTAAGAATACAAACTGTAACAGACTGCGTAGCCCACCATGCCCACAAGAAAATACATCTATGTTTGCCAAGTCCCCAATTCAATTGTAACCACATACAATGTTATGTGGTCACCGCTGTGACCGTAAGGTTACAACATAAGATTTATGCATTAGACGTTAGAATTTCCCTGAGTGTCAGAAAGAGGAAGAGAAGGTGGGCTGAAATGGCGTCTGAATTAACACATGCCAAAGACACCAGCGTTCAATATAACAGTTTAGTAAATAGGGAGAATTGCAGTACATTACCAATCAGATGGAGATACCCGGCATCTAAGACTGCATCTGCCCGGTCGCCGGAAGTCTGGGACAAAAACTGTTGTAAAAGTGAAAATTAGCCGCGTTCTCCCTTGTAATCCTGTCGCTGGGCTGTCACAGGAGCGAGAGGTTTTAAAAAGAGGAAGTTACTGATGCTGCAGTAATAGGAAAGTTAAATTTAGATAGTTTAAACTGGTTTGAATAAGTTAAATTTAATAAAATAAATAAATAAACTACAGGGAGTAAGAGAAACTGCAGAGAAGCCGAAGAATGGGAAACAAGCAGGTAACGATAAGGCCAGGTATCCACAGGAGGAACGGGGCAGATTGACCCGTAATTTGTAAAATGTAGATTGTGTGATGCATAAGACTTTATCTTTATTGGGTTGTGATGTGTGTCCAAGGACTGCCAACGTTGAATGAGAAAATATGGAAGTAGGTATACAGCCACACTCAGAGGGGTGGAGCTAGATGATGCATCCCTTGTATAAGGGAGGGTGGTAAGAATCATAGCTAGCCAGGAAGAAAAAGTTTTTTTTTTTCCTCCTGTCTCAAACTCAGCTTTCCACGGTTCCTGACAAATTATGGGCCACCTACAAGACAGACGTAGGGAAATTGAATGTACCCACCATGATAATATATACGAGACCCAGATACACATATAAAAAAAAAAAAAAAGGGTGAAGGGTCAGCCACGCATGTTAGGTGCTGTGTGCTGATGCTTTGGAAAAACTGCCAACCGGCCACAATTTAACTGTTAATTTCTCTTGCAGAAGGCTGTAAGGCCTGGAGGCCTCCAAAGACTAACCAAGTTCTGCAGGCCATACCCGTACATACACCCGTTGCCAAATTCCGCACCTTTCTGGGCCTTGTTTCATACTGCCGCCCATACGACAGTATTGACACAAAAGCACGGAGGACAACCACAGCCATGAGGTTAGATCCAGTGACTTGAGGAGCTCCCTCATCTGCTTGCGGTGGCAGCAGTACAGGCAATGGCTGACAAATCTTCTAAGTTGGTATTGGACTACCCCCTAGTGGTCCATACCCCAAATGACACCCAGAACATACTCATGCAAGTGCAACCCAAGCACTTATCTCTGGCCTATTAGATCCGGCTACAATGTGCTCTTTCCATGCCTCCCCCAATATTTCTTCCCAATGTTGTAATACCTTGAACCCGGCTACTCTTCTTTTAATCAGGTATTCCTGGGGGGAGGGGAGGCATAGGTGATCTGATCTGTAGGTGGCAGTGTACGCATGTGGTCCCTGTGCTGAAGTGTGCCCGTGATCAAGTGTGACTTCCATGCAGTTTAACATGGCATGAACTAATATCTGCTTATCCTTTCCTTCTCAACAGGTATGTGTTTTCTCCTGCATTTGAAGTCCACCCACCCCCCTGCTGCTTTCATCTCTGCTTAACCTGCACCATTGCTATTTCCTTGCATCTTTTCACTATTATGCTTATGGTATGTGTTTTCTCCTGCATTTGAAGTCCACCCACCCCCCTGCTGCTTTCATCTCTGCTTAACCTGCACCATTGCTATTTCCTTGCATCTTTTCACTATTATGCTTATGGTATGTGTTTTCTCCTGCATTTGAAGTCCACCCACCCCCTGCTGCTTTCATCTCTGCTTAACCTGCACCATTGCTATTTCCTTGCATCTTTTCACTATTATGCTTATGGTATGTGTTTTCTCCTGCATTTGAAGTCCACCCACCCCCTTGCTGCTTTCATCTCTGCTTAACCTGCACCATTGCTATTTCCTTGCATCTTTTCACTATTATGCTTATGGTATGTGTTTTCTCCTGCATTTGAAGTCCACCCACCCCCCTGCTGCTTTCGTCTCTGCTTAACCTGCACCATTGCTATTTCCTTGCATCTTTTCACTATTATGCTTATGGTATGTGTTTCTTGCCTAGCTTGACTACGGGCCATATTTGTGCATCTCCCCCCTTCATATAGTCTCACCCCCCACTTCTATGCCCATTTTTTAGTGTGGAGGTGTTATCTATGTAAGCGAGCCATAAAACCTCTGGGTGGGTCACTAGCCAGTTGCCTAACGAACCTAAATTGAACTAGTCCCTCCCAGGTGTTGGCTGCTGCTTGGTTTTAAAAGTAGTATCCCTTCACTGACACGCATGTGGCAGTGTACGCATGTGGTCCCTGTGCTGAAGTGTGCCCGTGATCAAGTGTGACTTCCATGCAGTTTAACATGGCAATTCAACAGGGCGCGAGACACGTACGTCGCAAACCCTGCTTTAATTCCTTTTGCTTCAAAGCTATCGCTAACGCTTTCACCTCTCTCTTAATCCTTGCTCTCAGTCTCAGAACTTCTTTCAAGTGCCCACCTCCAGGGCACACTATTCACATCAGCCCCTCTCTCCTGTCCTCCCCTATGCACAGCCCGCACGCACTCTATACTTTCTTACTAAGCCTCACACCCCCTAACACCACTAACAAACATTACTGCCACCCCCACAAATCTCCTAATCATCTGCTCACGCTTGCTATTTTGCTGCTACTAGCAGCTGGGGATATCTCTCCCAATCCTGGCCCTCCCTCCACTGCTCCTAACTATTACCCCCTACCTGACTCACTAGGACACCCCTCAAGCCCAACTGCTAGCCCACGCATACGCTACCCCGACTCCTTTCATTGTGCCCTCTGGAACTGCCAGTCAGCGTGTAATAAACTCCCCACCATCCACGACTATTTTACTGCCCATTCTTTAAGTCTGCTCGCTCTCACAGAAACGTGGATCCAGCAGTCTGACACGGCCTCCCCTGCTGCACTGTCTTACAATGGCCTGCAATTCTCCCATACCCCGAGACCAGATGACAGGCGTGGCGGAGGAGTAGGTGCTCTTCTTTCCCCGAAATGCACCTACCAGGTCATCCCCCCTGTACCCTCACTCACTTTTCCATCATTTGAAGTACACATGCTATGGCTTTTCCGTCCGCTGTCCATGCGAGTAGCAGTTATCTACCGCCCCCCAGGTGCTTCTCGCCTGTTTTTGGATCACTTTGCTGCCTGGCTCCCCCACTTCCTATCCTGCGAAATCCCGACCCTCATCTTAGGCGACTTTAACATCCCCACTAACGACCCCAACTCCCCATCTGCCTCTCAGCTACTTTCGCTCACCTCCTCCCTTGGTCTCTCTCAACTCGCAGCCTCTCCCACTCACAGGGATGGCAATACTCTTGATCTGGTCTTCTTCCGTCTCTGCTCTGTTTCCAACTTCACTAACTCCCCTCTCCCACTCTCAGATCATAACCTCCTCTCTTTCTCTGTCACGCTCCCTAACATCTCTCCACACCCACCTACCTACCGTACCTACAGGAGCTTTGAGGCCATTCACACACAAGACTTTGCTGAATCACTACAGTCCTCTCTGTCCCCTATCTCTCTCCTCGCCTGCCCCAACCTGGCTGCCGATCACTACAACACCACTCTCAAACATGCCCTGGATGAAGCGGCTCCCCCCAGGATCCAAGCCATCTGATGTATAACGCGCCAACCCTGGCTCACGCCTCAAACGCGCTTTATCCGGCGGTGCTCTAGAAGTGCTGAACGGCTGTGGAGGAAATCGCAAACGTCCGCAGACTTCCTCCACTACAAATTCATGCTCAAATCCTACAACCTCGCCCTCCACCACGCCAAACAAGTCTACTTCACCTCTCTCGTCTCCTCATTATCGCACAACCCTAAACGACTCTTCGATACTTTTCACACTCTTCTCAGCCCTAAACCGCAGCCCCCGGTGACGGATCTCAGTGCTGTTGAACTGGCTGCCTATTTCAAAAAGAAAATTGATGACATCCGTCAAGAAATAACTTCCAAATCCCAGACTAGCCCTGACCTTAGTCTTGTCAGCACTGCATCTAGCTCCTGCTCACTGTCTGTACTCAGACCAGCAACAGAGGAAGAAGTCTCCAAACTGCTCTTCTCTGCTCGCCCCACCACCTGCGCTAGCGACCCTCTCCCCTCACATCTCCTCCGATCCCTCTCCCCAGTGGTCATCTCCCATCTCACCACTATATTCAACCTCTCTCTGGCCTCTGGCATCTTTCCCTCTTCTTTCAAACACGCCATCATATCCCCACTGCTAAAGAAGCCGACTCTTGACGCAACTGACGTTGCCAATTACCGACCCATCTCAAACCTCCCCTTCATCTCCAAACTACTAGAACGGCTGGTTTACTCCCGCCTTGTAAGCTATCTATCAGAGAACTTTCTCCTCGACCCCCTACAGTCTGGCTTCCGACCCCAACACTCTACAGAAACTGCCCTTACAAGGGTATCAAACGACCTACTATCAGCCAAATCAAGGGGTGACTCCTCCCTACTGATCCTCCTCGACCTCTCCGCAGCATTTGACACTGTTGACCACAAACTCCTCATCAGTATGCTTCACTCCATTGGCCTAAAGGACACAGCTCTCTCCTGGTTCTCCTCCTACCTATCTGACCGCTCTTTCAGTGTCTCCTTTGCTGGCTCTACCTCTCCTTCTCTTCCCCTTGCTGTTGGGGTCCCCCAAGGCTCGGTCCTTGGCCCCCTCCTTTTCTCTATCTACACAGCCCCTATTGGACAAACCATCAGGAGATTTGGCCTCCATTACCACCTCTATGCTGATGACACCCAGCTATACACCTCTTCCCGTGACATCTCTGCACCTTTCCTCCAAAACATCACCAACTGTCTGTCTGCTGTCTCTAACACGATGTCCTCTCTCTACCTAAAACTAAATCTCTCTAAAACTGACTTACTGGTGTTTCCTCCTTCCACCAACCAACCTCATCCTGACATCTCCATCTCAGTGTGTGGCGCCACCATAACTCCCAAACAACATGCCCGCTGCCTTGGGGTCATATTCGACTCAGATCTCTCATTTA
The DNA here is from genome assembly GCF_035609145.1 of Eleutherodactylus coqui. Classification (NCBI taxonomy): domain Eukaryota; kingdom Metazoa; phylum Chordata; class Amphibia; order Anura; family Eleutherodactylidae; genus Eleutherodactylus; species Eleutherodactylus coqui. The sequence continues at coordinate 68,440,333 of NC_089846.1, forward strand.
CCCCCTACATCCAATCAGTGGCCCGAACCTGTCAGCTGCACCTCAAGAACATCTCAAGAATCCGCTCTTTTCTCACCATAGACACGCTGAAAACGCTTATTGTTGCCCTCATCCACTCACGTCTCGACTATTGCAACTCATTGCTGATCGGCCTCCCCTGCACCAGACTCTACCCTCTCCAGTCCATCCTGAATGCGGCAGCCAGGCTCATCTTCCAGTCCAGCCGCTACTCAGATGCCTCTGCCCTGTGCCGGTCACTGCACTGGCTGCCCGTTAAATACAGAATTCAATTTAAACTTATTACCTTAATCCACAAAGCCCTCCACAGTACAGCGCCCCCCTATATTGCTTCCCTCATCTCCATCCATCACCCAGCCCGGGCTCTCCGCTCGGCAAACGAAACTAGACTGCACACCCCTCTAATTCGAACTTCTCATTCCCGCCTCCAAGACTTCTCCAGAGCAGCACCAGTCCTCTGGAACGCACTACCAAAGAACATCCGGGCAATCCAGGACTCGAAAAACTTCAGGCGTGCTCTAAAAACGCACCTCTTCAGGGATGCATACCGCATTCCCTAAACAAACTCCTCTATACACTGCCTGATAACATGCTCCCTGACCTACTGACCGAAATCCCTGCTAGCCATCATAAACCGCTCCTGTAGTCATATTGATCCTGCCGTCGCATAGCTAAATGTCTGACTGTTGTCTGTATATAGCATCCCTCACTCTCCATCACGCGATACTGTGCACACCTCCAGCCATTTTACCTTCTGTATCACCCCATTACTTGTAGTATGTAATCTCGTTGGAGCAGGACCCTCACCCCTATTGTTTCCACCAACTGATTACGATTGTAACCGTGGTTCTGTAATTTTTTGTACTTTTGTCTTTCTGTATTCCCCCTGTCTATGTAAGCGCTGCGGAATATGTTGGCGCTATACAAATAAAGTTTATTATTATTATTATCTGAGTATGGCAGATCAGCTATTTTTTTAACATTGTTTAAAATTCTGTGCAACAAGATTCTGACATTATTGTAGTGATGTACACACTGTTAATGATGCATATTTTGAGTTTTCTTTTGTAGATGGTATCAGGGTGAGGATTGATGATTCCGAACCAGATATGCAGAGGTCACACAACAAGATGTCCTAAACGCAGAAGCTCTGCCTCCGCATGTCTCAGGGCAAGAAGCGGAACCGGAGGCCCTCACTGAGGCGTGTGGAGTGGTAGAAGGTAAGTCGGCAACTCTTTACACTGACTGCTGGAATGCATTTGGCATAGCTCATGATTATGGCCCAATATGGAAGGCCAGACAGCTTGTTACCTCAGCAGGACAGCCAATTAAGAATGGTGCAGCAGTGCAGAATCCCATGGAAACCCTACTACTACTACCTGGCAATGGAGAATTCACACCGATTTCTACAATGGAGAAGCGAGAGATGACACCCTCGCCGACAACACAGCAAAGGCAGCGGCCCTCAAGCCGTGGAAGAAAGAAGAATAGATACTGACAGCAGGAGTCAGTGATAAAAACTTTGGACTTTGATAAAAACTTTGGACTTTGATATGTCAAGGACTTTACAGTTACAAGTCAACAAGGAAGGAAAGCAGATGGGCTAAAAGACGGGAGCGACAGAACAGGACGGCGTATGGCGAACAATCAACAGAACTTGCCTACAGAGGTCCCTGTCCCCCCTGATGGCCCAACTGGTACACAGAATCAAAAGCAGCGATGACGTCGACACTGAACAAGAATGGGTGACACCTGGGTTCTCTGCAGCTGCTGCATCATTTGTCCAGTTAGCATGATCTTTGCCATATGCAAGTCCGGACAGAAGTAAGGTGGCCATATAACACTTGCCTTGACCACTCTACCCATTTCAGAGATTGCCAATTTGACCGCATTCAGCTCACACCTGTTGGGGAGTATGAACATGTGCTTGTTGTTGCTTGAGTCTTTTTCAGGTTGGAGGCCCACCCTGATACTAAGGTAAATGAGCAGATAACCACACAGAAGCTCATGAATGAGGTAATCTACAGATACAGGGTACCGGAAGTGAATGAGGTAAACGAAGGTACACACTTCACAGGTAAAATAATGTGACATCATGTCTAGAAAGTAATTGGACAGGGGAGTGTGCCTTAGTAAAGCCCTTATGCTCCCCCACATCCTGTCAGACAGCATTGAAGATAATGAGGTTACCCCCCATAGTTACTCTATCTTGATCCAACTCTGCTGTGTTCTGTAGTTATCCTGTCATGTTGGTCTACCCTTGTTTTCTGCATAGGTATGACGGCTCTTTCCAGTCTTGTCACTAGGTAGTTTAGGGTCAGGGTAGGCGGCCTGGACGTGTTCACCATCAGGACTATCTCCAGGAGGGACATTGGTGTGGGTGAAGATCAGGGAGTCCCAATCCTTGCGTACCTGTGCATACTACTAGTATTGTAACAGCACACTAGAGTGAGAAGAGAGGCTCCTGGTGATAGTTTTGACCCACACATGTACGTTGACGTCATAAGACAGCCAAGGGGGGTACCTGACGAGTTGTTTGTTTTTTTTTAATTTCCTGATTTATTATGGTAAATAAAATGTTGACCAGATTAATTATGTTTATTACAATTAAAAGTGATTTATAAGTTATACTAGAAACGCCTTATAGGGACTAGTCGACCAATAGGACCTACCACGACTATGACTTTTCAAAATAGAATGGCACTAGGTACGATTTTAGCCAAAAAAGGGAGTGTCTGTAAGATGATAGGGGAGACTTGTACCTACATTCCAGACAACACGTGACCCGCTGGTAAAGACGCAGTTGCCATTAAGAAGCTGATCGCACTAACTAAAAAGAGCTAACCTTAGTCTGGTTTCCTCAGTTAGGTACCTAACAGGAGAAGGGAAAAATATATAAAATAAGTTTTGAAACATTGTGTATTTAGAACACTGTGATAGGTTTTCGCTAAGATTTTGCTTTATTTTATCTGCAGTGCACTCTGCTTATGTCCACGCAACATACCGGTGTTACAACGCCCGTGGTCCTGTTACCTTGCCACCTCTGGAAAAGGGAAGTGGGAATAATCACCTTGTAACTCTTTCCAGATTGATATATATGATCATGCACTTACTAATGAGACAGGGGTTTAGTCATATTGATCAGTAATTAGATAGTTCTGATTTTGCACTCTTGTTGATGAATCGAGGTAACGTCAAGAAAGCGGGGTTCTATACAAGTTATGCAGTGTTTACCTGAAATAGTAAAAGTCGCACCTCTCCTAACCTAATTATATTTGTCACCTTTATAGTCATCCTAATTTCTGTTTGTCGTTGCATACAGTGTATTCCGACCCTGATGACTGCCTGGTCCACCTGTCCCACTACGATGTGCAACAAAAAGCCCACTATCAGCGCAAACGTCGTCATCATGGATCCAGAATGTGATGATGTCGAACCATCCTATACCCCCATGACAGCAATAGCTCCAGTGTACAACACAATGCGAGTCTAGGGTCAGCGGTGGGGGTGGGACGGAGCAGGGCGAGTTTAGTGAAACAAATAGTTTCAAGGGGGGTCTGTGGTGGAAGCCCAGTATATATCTATATGGATCGGTGGGCCTTGGCAGTAGACAGTTGTCAATTTAACATTCTGTATACATATTTGCTTTCTGTCTTGCTACAAATATAATGTTCTTACAGTTATGCAATAGGTACTTCCGCTCATATGAAAATATCTGTTTTATAACTCTGCTGACATGGGGAAGCCAACATGAAACTCCTGTTCTCAAAACGCTGACAAGATAATATATAGTATAAACACGTTACATTTTCCATCTGTTTTGCAACTTTGGAAGACAGTATAACTCAGACATGGAAAACCGCAGTCTGAAACAGCTACCGCAGAAATTACCCAAGCAATTTTACTGGAAACGTATGCAAATAACATGGGAGGTCTATGCTATTACGAACTCATGATGTCACAGCCAATCATATCGAAGGAACCACACGTGGGCCTAAGACAACCCAGTCATTTCATCCACCACCTGATGGCCAATCACAGATGACCGGAGGATGGAAGAATTGCAAGATGCTTATCCAATAATTAAACAATACGTTGTATCTATGTAATCTTTTGACCTGCCCAGATGTTAAACTCTTAAAAGAGGCTACACGCCCAACATTAAAGTTAGAATTGAGGAAGCTATACATGCTGAGCCTTGTGTCAGTGTGAAAACTTCATATGCGCATTATCAATTCAGAATTAATGTGGAAGGGTGTAAACATTCCAAATTGAGTAAGCCGTGGTTCCGCAAAGGAATTCTACGACACTGTTTGCTGTCACAGACTTGTAGCTGTTGGGTGCTGTCACATAGACTTCTTGTGGGGTGGGGGTGCTGTCACATAGATTTGTCGCTGTGCTGTTTGCTGTCACAGACTTGTCCCTCTTGGATGCTGTCACATAGAATTTTGCGTGGGTGGGGGTGCTTTGACATAGACTTGTCGCTGTGCTGTTTGCTGTCACATAGACTTCTTGTGGGGTGGGCGTGCTGTCACAAAGACTTGTCGCTGTGCTGTTTCCTGTCACAGACTTGTCGCTCTTGGGTGCTGTCACATAGGCTTCTTGCAGGGGTAGGGCTGCTGTCACATACACTTGTGGCTGTGCTGTTTGCTGTCACATAGACTTGTCGCTGTGCTGTTTGCTGTCACAGACTTGTTGCTCTTGGGTGCTATCACATAGGCTTCTTGCAGGGGTGGGGGTGCTTTTAACATAGACTTGTCGCTGTCCTGTTTGCTGTCACATAGACTTGTCGCTGTGCTGTTTGCTGTCACAGACTTGTTGCTGTTGGGTGCTTTTACATAAACTTCTTGCAGGGGAGGGGGTGCTTTCACATAGACTTGTCGCTGTGCTGTTTGCTGTCATATACACTTGTTGCTGTGCTGTTTGCTGTGACAGATTTGTCAATGTTGGGTGCTGTCACATAGACTTCCTGTGGGGTGGGGGTGCTGTCACATAGGTTTGTTGCTGTGCTGTTTCCTGTCAGAGGCTTGTCGCTGTTGGGTGCAGTCACATAGACTTCTTGTGGGGGTGGGGTGCTTGACATAGACTTGTCGCTTTGCCGTTTGCTGTCACATAGACTTGTCGCTGTGCTGTTTGGTGTCACAGACTTGTTGCTCTTGGGTGCTGTCACATAGACTTCTTGCTGGGTGGGCATGCTTTCACATAGACTTGTCGCTGTGCTGTTTGCTGTCAGATAGACTTGTCGCTGTGCTGTTTGCTGTCACAGACTTGTAGCTGTTGGGTGCTGTCACATAGACTTCTTGTGGGGTGGGGGTGGTGTCACATAGATTTGTCGCTGTGTTGTTTGCTGTCACAGACTTGTCGCTCTTGGATGCTGTCACATAGACTTTTTGCGGGGGTGGGGGTGCTTTGACATAGACTTGTCGCTGTGCTGTTTGCTGTCACATAGACTTCTTGTGGGGTGGGCGTGCTGTCTGATAGACTTGTCGCTGTGCTGTTTGCTGTCACAGACTTGTCGCTCTTGGGTGCTGTCACATAGGCTTCTTGCAGGGGTAGGGCTGCTGTCACATAGACTTGTCGCTGTGCTGTGTGCTGTCACAGACTTGTTGCTCTTGGGTGCTATCACATAGGCTTCTTGCAGGGGTGGGGGTGCTTTAACATAGACTTGTCGCTGTGCTGTTTGCTGTCACATAGACTTGTCGCTGTGCTGTTTGCTGATACATAGACGTGTCGCTGTGCTGTTTGCTGTCACAGACTTGTTGCTGTTGGGTGCTTTTACTTAGACTTCTTGCAGGGGTGGGGCTGCTTTCACATAGACTTGTCGCTGTGCTGTTTGCTGTCATATACACTTGTCGCTGTGCTGTTTGCTGTCACAGATTTGTCAATGTTGGGAGCTGTCACGTAGACTTCTTGTTGGGTGGGGGTGCTGTCACATAGGTTTGTTGCTGTGCTGTTTGCTGTCAGAGGCTTGTCGCTGTTGGGTGCTGTCACATAGACTTCTTGTGGGGGTGGGGTGCTTTGACATAGACTTGTCGCTTTGCCGTTTGCGGTCACATAGACTTGTCACTGTGCTGTTTGGTGTCACAGACTTCTCGCTCTTGGGTGCTGTCACGTAGACTTCCTGCGGGGGGTGGGGATGCTTTCACATAGACTTGTCGCTGTGCTGTTTGCTGACACATAGACTTGTCACTGTGCGGTTTGGTGTCACAGACTTGTTGCTCTTGGGTGCTGTCACATAGACTTCTTGCTGGGTGGGGATGCTTTCACATAGACTTGTCGCTGTGCTGTTTGCTGTCACAGACTTGTCGCTCTTGGATGCTGTCACATAGAATTTTGCGGGGGTGGGGGTGCTTTGACATAGACTTGTCGCTGTGCTGTTTGCTGTCACATAGACTTCTTGCTGGGTGGGGATGCTTTCACATAGACTTGTCGCTGTGCTGTTTGCTGTCACAGACTTGTCGCTCTTGGGTGCTGTCACATAGGCATCTTGCAGGGGTAGGGCTGCTGTCACATACACTTGTGGCTGTGCTGTTTGCTGTCACATAGACTTGTCGCTGTGCTATTTGCTGTCACAGACTTGTTGCTCTTGGGTGCTATCACGTAGGCTTCTTGCAGGGGTGGGAGTGCTTTAACATAGACTTGTCGCTGTGCTGTTTGCTGTCACATAGACTTGTCGCTGTGCTGTTTGCTGAGACATAGACGTGTCGCTGTGCTGTTTGCTGTCACAGACTTGTTGCTGTTGGGTGCTTTTACTTAGAATTCTTGCAGGGGAGGGGGTGCTTTCACATAGACTTGTCGCTGTGCTGTTTGCTGTCATATACACTTGTCGCTGTGCTGTTTGCTGTCACAGATTTGTCAATGTTGGGTGCTGTCACATAGGTTTGTTGCCGTGCTGTTTGCTGTCAGAGGCTTTTCGCTGTTGGGTGCTGTCACATAGACTTCTTGCTTGGTGGGGATGCTTTCACATAGACTTGTCGCTGTGCTGTTTGCTCTCACAGACTTGTCGCTGTTGGGTGCTGTCACATAGACTTCTTGTGGGGTGGGGGTGCTGTCACATAGACTTGTTGCTGTGCTGTTCGATGTCACAGACTTGTCGCTTTTGCGTGCTGTCAGACTTCTTGCGGGGGTGGGGGTGCTTTCACATAGACTTGTTGCTGTGCTGTTTGCTGTCACATAGACTTCTTGTGGGGGTGCTTTCACACAGACTTGGCTCTGTGCTTTTTGCTGTCAGATAGACTTGTCGCTGTGCTGTTTGCTGTCACAGACTTGTAGCTGTTGGGTGCTGTCACATAGACTTCTTGTGGGGTGGGCGTGCTCTCACATAGACTTGTTGCTGTGCTGTTTGCTGTCACAGACTTGTCGCTATTGGGTGCTGTCACTTAGTCTTCTTGTAGGGGTAAGGCTGCTGTCACATACACTTGTCACTGTGCTGTTTGCTGTCACATAGACTTGTCGCTGTGCTGTTTGCTGTCACAGACTTGTCGCTCTTGGGTGCTATCACATAGGCTTCTTGCAGGGGTGGGGGTGCTTTAACATAGACTTGTCGCTGTGCTGTTTGCTGTCAGATAGACTTGTCGCTGTGCTGTTTGCTGTCACAGGCATTTCGCTGTTGGGTGCTGTCACATAGACTTGTCACTGTGCTGTTTGGTGTCACAGACTCTTATGCTGCGAACCGTGGTAGGGAAACAGCATGGGACTAGGGACAGGCAGGGTAAGGGTTAAGTGTAGCGAACGCAGCAGGGGGTGGGGGGAGGAGCTAAGGCAGGAAAAGCAGAGGGAGGGGGAGCGGAAGAAGAAGAAGACCAGAAGACGGGAGACACGTGGAGAGGAAAGAAGTCTGGAGCAGAAAAGAAGCCCACCCACCCTCCCGGAAGGCCTGGGCAAGGGAGGAGAAAGAACAGTGTTAGGAGTTAGTTGAGTCCATCTTTTTAATTTTAATTTTTCTTTTTAGTTTTTCTTTCTGGAAGTTGTCACAGCTAGTGGTTGGCCCGGAATTGTCCATGCTGGTTAGGGATGATTGAGGAGGGTTTGCAAGCCAGAGGATCGTGCGCTTACGAACTTCCTCTGGGACGGTTTATGGACTGAAAAAGTTAAACTGCATACAGCATGGATAGGTTTCGTGAAAGTTCAGGATTGACATTACTAACAGGTTATTTAATAAAGCTGTGGCCTACCCCACATTTGTTCAGCAAGAAGTAGTCGGAGTATGTTATTTACTAGGTAAGTGAGCTGTTAAGAATTAAGTTATTGTCCCTAGTCTTGTTGCTCTTGGGTGCTGTCACATAGACTTCTTGCTGGGTGGGGATGCTTTCACATAGACTTGTCGCTGTGCTGTTTGCTGTCAGATAGACTTGTCGCTGTGCTGTTTGCTGTCACAGACTTGTCGCTGTTGGGTGCTGTCACATACACTTCTTGTGGGGTGGGGGTGCTGCCACATAGACTTGTTGCTGTGCTGTTCGATGTCACAGACTTGTCGCTCTTGCGTGCTGTCACACAGACTTCTTGCGGAGGTGGGGGTGCTTTCACAAAGAATTGTTGCTGTGCTGTTTACTGTCACATAGACTTGTCACTGTGCTGTTTGCTGTCACAGGCTTGTAGCTGTTGGGTGCTGTCACATAGACTTCTTGTGGGGTGGGGGTGCTGTCACATACATTTGTCGCTGTGCTGTTTGCTTTCACAGACTTGTCGCTCTTGGATGCTGTCACATAGACTTTTTGCGGGGGTGGGGGTGCTTTGACATAGACTTGTGGCTGTGCTGTTTGCTGTCACATAGACTTCTTGTGGAGTGGGCGTGCTGTCACATAGACTTGTCGCTGTGCTGTTTGCTGTCACAGACTTGTCGCTCTTGGGTGCTGTCACATAGGCTTCTTGCAGGGGTAGGGGTGCTGTAACCTACACTTGTGGCTGTGCTGTTTGCTGTCACAATGACTTGTTGCTGTGCTGTTCGATGTCACAGACTTGTCGCTTTTGCGTGCTGTCACATAGACTTCTTGCGGGGGTGGGGGTGCTTTCACATAGACTTGTTGCTGTGCTGTTTGCTGTCACATAGACTTGTCGCTGTGCTGTTTGCTGTCACAGACTTGTAGCTGTTGGGTGCTGTCACATAGAGTTCTTGTGGGGTGGGCGTGCTGTCACATAGATTTCTCGCTGTGCTGTTTGCTGTCACAGACTTGTCGCTCTTGGATGCTGTCACAAACACTTCTTGCGGGAGTGGGGGTGCTTTGACATAGACTTGTCGCTATGCTGTTTGCTGTCACATAGACTTGTCGCTGTGCGGTTTGCTGTCACATAGACTTCTTGTGGAATGGGGGTGCTGTCACATAGACTTGTTGCTGTGTTGTTTGCAGTCACAGACTTGTCGCTCTTGGGTGCTGTCACTTAGACTTCTTGCGGGGGTGGGGTGCTTTCACATAAACCTGTCGCTTTTCTGTTTGCTGACACATAGACTTGTCGCTGTACTGTTTGCTGTCTCAGACTTGTCGCTGTTGGGTGCTGTCACATAGACTTCTTGTGGGGTGGGGATGCTGTCACATAGACTTGTCGCTGTGCTGTTTGCTGTCACAGACTTGTCGCTCTTAGGTGCTGTCACATAGACTTCTTGTGGGGTGGGGGTGCTTTCACATAGACATGTCGCTGTGCTGTTTGCTGTCACATAGACTTGTCGCTGTGCTGTTTGCTGTCACAGACTTGCCGCTGTTGGGTGCTGTCACATAGACTTCTTGTGGGGCGGGGGTGCTGTCACATAGATTTGTCTCTGTGCAGTTTGCTGAGACATAGAAGTGTCGCTGTGCTGGTTGCTGTCTCAGACTTGTCACTGTTGGGTGCTGTCACTTAGACTTCTTGCGGGGGTGGGGTGCTTTCACATAAACCTGTCGCTTTTCTGTTTGCTGACACATAGGCTTGTCGCTGTACTGTTTGCTGTCTCAGACTTGTCGCTGTTGGGTGCTGTCACATAGACTTCTTGTGGGGTGGGGATGCTGTCACATAGACTTGTCGCTGTGCTGTTTGCTGTCATATAGACTTGACGCTCTTAGGTGCTGTCACATAGACTTCTTGTGGGGGTGCTTTCACATAGACTTGTCGCTGTGCTGTTTGCTGTCAGATAGACTTGTCGCTGTGCTGTTTGCTGTCACATTGACCTCTTGTGGGGTGGGTGTGCTGTCACATAGACTTGTTGATGTGCTGTCACAGACTTGTCGCTCTTGGGTGCTGTCACAAAGGCTTCTTGCAGGGGTAAGGGTGCTGTCACATACACTTGTCGCTGTGCTGTTTGCTGTCACATTGACTTGTCGCTGTGCTGTTTGCTGTCACAGACTTGTCGCTCTTGGGTGCTATCACATAGGCTTCTTGCAGGGGTAGGGGTGCTTTAACATAGACTTGTCGCTGTGCTGTTTGCTGTCACATAGACTTGTCACTGTGCTGTTTGCTGTCACAGGCATTTCGCTGTTGGGTGCTGTCACATAGACTTGTCACTGTGCTGTTTGGTGTCACAGACTTGTTGCTCTTGGGTGCTTTCACATAGACTTCTTGCTGGGTGGGGATGCTTTCACATAGACTTGTCGCTGTGCTGTTTGCTGTCACATAGACTTGTCGCTGTGCTGTTTGCTGTCACATAGACTTGTCGCTGTGCTGTTTGCTGTCACAGGCATTTCGCTGTTGGGTGCTGTCACATAGACTTGTCACTGTGCTGTTTGGTGTCACAGACTTGTTGCTCTTGGGTGCTTTCACATAGACTTCTTGCTGGGTGGGGATGCTTTCACATAGACTTGTCGCTGTGCTGTTTGCTGTCAGATAGACTTGTCGCTGTGCTGTTTGTTGTCACAGACTTGTCGCTGTTGGGTGCTGTCACATAGACTTCTTGCGGGGGTGGAGGTGCTTTCACATAGAATTGTTGCTGTGCTGTTTGCTGTCACATAGACTTGTCGCTGTGGTGGAAATTCCAAATTGAGTAAGCCGTGGTTCCGCAAAGGAATTCTACGACAGTGGCACCCCAGATGGGACTAAGAGATATAAAAGTCACGGAGAGCGCCAAACACTTTGTGTGTAGACCACAATCTAATCGTGTGATCACTCACCTGGTGCTAGGCATATCACCCTAAGGTGATTATGCCTGCACCCAACATCCTGGTATATCACCCCAGATGGGACTGTGATCGATAGGCTCCGAAGAAATCGGACACAAGGCACGGACATAGACAACCTTGGACTTAGCAGGCCCACCAAATACACGGTAAGATAAATTAATTATCTATACCTGTGTGGCTAACTCCGGGCTTGCCTATGTGCCGTGCCAGGCCGATAGATTTGGAGCCGAACGACGACAGGTACTTCTTTAAGTCTCGATCACGTGATAAGAACCTGTCATATGATAAAAAGGAATGTTTACATGCCTGTTGTTTTGAGAGTACTGGTCGAGTGGCGAGGTCAGTAGCTGCCTTAAGGGGGGGGTTGACCCTGCGCAGGTGTCCCGATTACTCGGGTCAGGTTTGGTTACAAAACCTAAGAGTAAGGGACCTGTGAGGGTAGTTTGGCTGAGGTGTTCCTGCTCTGGTCCGGTTTGGTTACAAAGCCTAAGGGTCAGGAAGCTGTCAAACGTCTGGGCAGGTATCGCTACTTCGGTAAAGTCTGGTAAAAGGCTTCCGAAGAAAGGGAACTGACAGACCGGATCCCGAGGGGCAGTAAGACTAAAACCAGCCGTACCGGTACTCTGTCTATTTGTTTGTCTAATTGTGTGGGTATACCACCCATCTTACACCCTCCAGGAAAGTGTGGAAGGGGTGGAGAGTCAAGTTATCATTGATTAATCAAGCAATCTTTCTGTGTGTTTAAAACGTCCTACCTGTCCTTTATATAAAGTTAGTGTGCTTGTCTGTTGTGTAGAGCTAATCCTGCTGAGTTGTTATATAGAAATAGTCTGGTTGTCTATCATATAGAATTAGTAGCAGTCCTACTCAAACTGTAAGAAGGGATTGTTGGCAATGAGAACGCATTGGCTGGGTTATAGCCAAGATTAATACACCGCACACAGCGGCGTGCTGTGGGTTTGGACTTTATAGGTTAGGTTGCATTATTGGATCCCTTCTAGAAAGACAGACTACTAGACTCTGTTGCTGTTGAATTGTTAAACGTTGAAAGTATAGGCTTGTGCCCGCAAGTGAATGTATAAAAAGGGTTAACTGAATGTGTTTAGAGGGAAAAAAAAAAAAAAAAAAAGGCTGCTAACTTCATTTAAAAAGAGGAAGTGCCGTAACTCTTTATAGAAGTGAAGCAATTCTTGTGCTGTAACAAATAACTAATGTTGGATGTTAAAACTACTCGTATGTTTTGTTATGTAATCTCTAATCTTTGTTATACGCCCGTCACATAAATGTAAAAAGTTATATGCCACTCACATCCTGAGGGGGCTCTTAAGAATACAAACTGTAACAGACTGCGTAGCCCACCATGCCCACAAGAAAATACATCTATGTTTGCCAAGTCCCCAATTCAATTGTAACCACATACAATGTTATGTGGTCACCGCTGTGACCGTAAGGTTACAACATAAGATTTATGCATTAGACGTTAGAATTTCCCTGAGTGTCAGAAAGAGGAAGAGAAGGTGGGCTGAAATGGCGTCTGAATTAACACATGCCAAAGACACCAGCGTTCAATATAACAGTTTAGTAAATAGGGAGAATTGCAGTACATTACCAATCAGATGGAGATACCCGGCATCTAAGACTGCATCTGCCCGGTCGCTGGAAGTCTGGGACAAAAACTGTTGTAAAAGTGAAAATTAGCCGCGTTCTCCCTTGTAATCCTGTCGCTGGGCTGTCACAGGAGCGAGAGGTTTTAAAAAGAGGAAGTTACTGATGCTGCAGTAATAGGAAAGTTAAATTTAGATAGTTTAAACTGGTTTGAATAAGTTAAATTTAATAAAATAAATAAATAAACTACAGGGAGTAAGAGAAACTGCAGAGAAGCCGAAGAATGGGAAACAAGCAGGTAACGATAAGGCCAGGTATCCACAGGAGGAACGGGGCAGATTGACCCGTAATTTGTAAAATGTAGATTGTGTGATGCATAAGACTTTATCTTTATTGGGTTGTGATGTGTGTCCAAGGACTGCCAACGTTGAATGAGAAAATATGGAAGTAGGTATACAGCCACACTCAGAGGGGTGGAGCTAGATGATGCATCCCTTGTATAAGGGAGGGTGGTAAGAATCATAGCTAGCCAGGAAGAAAAAGTTTTTTTTTTCCTCCTGTCTCAAACTCAGCTTTCCACGGTTCCTGACAAATTATGGGCCACCTACAAGACAGACGTAGGGAAATTGAATGTACCCACCATGATAATATATACGAGACCCAGATACACATATAAAAAAAAAAAAAAAAGGGTGAAGGGTCAGCCACGCATGTTAGGTGCTGTGTGCTGATGCTTTGGAAAAACTGCCAACCGGCCACAATTTAACTGTTAATTTCTCTTGCAGAAGGCTGTAAGGCCTGGAGGCCTCCAAAGACTAACCAAGTTCTACAGGCCATACCCGTACATACACCCGTTGCCAAATTCCGCACCTTTCTGGGCCTTGTTTCATACTGCCGCCCATACGACAGTATTGACACAAAAGCACGGAGGACAACCACAGCCATGAGGTTAGATCCAGTGACTTGAGGAGCTCCCTCATCTGCTTGCGGTGGCAGCAGTACAGGCAATGGCTGACAAATCTTCTAAGTTGGTATTGGACTACCCCCTAGTGGTCCATACCCCAAATGACACCCAGAACATACTCATGCAAGTGCAACCCAAGCACTTATCTCTGGCCTATTAGATCCGGCTACAATGTGCTCTTTCCATGCCTCCCCCAATATTTCTTCCCAATGTTGTAATACCTTGAACCCGGCTACTCTTCTTTTAATCAGGTATTCCTGGGGGGAGGGGAGGCATAGGTGATCTGATCTGTAGGTGGCAGTGTACGCATGTGGTCCCTGTGCTGAAGTGTGCCCGTGATCAAGTGTGACTTCCATGCAGTTTAACATGGCATGAACTAATATCTGCTTATCCTTTCCTTCTCAACAGGTATGTGTTTTCTCCTGCATTTGAAGTCCACCCACCCCCCTGCTGCTTTCATCTCTGCTTAACCTGCACCATTGCTATTTCCTTGCATCTTTTCACTATTATGCTTATGGTATGTGTTTTCTCCTGCATTTGAAGTCCACCCACCCCCCTGCTGCTTTCATCTCTGCTTAACCTGCACCATTGCTATTTCCTTGCATCTTTTCACTATTATGCTTATGGTATGTGTTTTCTCCTGCATTTGAAGTCCACCCACCCCCTGCTGCTTTCATCTCTGCTTAACCTGCACCATTGCTATTTCCTTGCATCTTTTCACTATTATGCTTATGGTATGTGTTTTCTCCTGCATTTGAAGTCCACCCACCCCCTTGCTGCTTTCATCTCTGCTTAACCTGCACCATTGCTATTTCCTTGCATCTTTTCACTATTATGCTTATGGTATGTGTTTTCTCCTGCATTTGAAGTCCACCCACCCCCCTGCTGCTTTCGTCTCTGCTTAACCTGCACCATTGCTATTTCCTTGCATCTTTTCACTATTATGCTTATGGTATGTGTTTCTTGCCTAGCTTGACTACGGGCCATATTTGTGCATCTCCCCCCTTCATATAGTCTCACCCCCCACTTCTATGCCCATTTTTTAGTGTGGAGGTGTTATCTATGTAAGCGAGCCATAAAACCTCTGGGTGGGTCACTAGCCAGTTGCCTAACGAACCTAAATTGAACTAGTCCCTCCCAGGTGTTGGCTGCTGCTTGGTTTTAAAAGTAGTATCCCTTCACTGACACGCATGTGGCAGTGTACGCATGTGGTCCCTGTGCTGAAGTGTGCCCGTGATCAAGTGTGACTTCCATGCAGTTTAACATGGCAATTCAACAGGGCGCGAGACACGTACGTCGCAAACCCTGCTTTAATTCCTTTTGCTTCAAAGCTATCGCTAACGCTTTCACCTCTCTCTTAATCCTTGCTCTCAGTCTCAGAACTTCTTTCAAGTGCCCACCTCCAGGGCACACTATTCACATCAGCCCCTCTCTCCTGTCCTCCCCTATGCACAGCCCGCACGCACTCTATACTTTCTTACTAAGCCTCACACCCCCTAACACCACTAACAAACATTACTGCCACCCCCACAAATCTCCTAATCATCTGCTCACGCTTGCTATTTTGCTGCTACTAGCAGCTGGGGATATCTCTCCCAATCCTGGCCCTCCCTCCACTGCTCCTAACTATTACCCCCTACCTGACTCACTAGGACACCCCTCAAGCCCAACTGCTAGCCCACGCATACGCTACCCCGACTCCTTTCATTGTGCCCTCTGGAACTGCCAGTCAGCGTGTAATAAACTCCCCACCATCCACGACTATTTTACTGCCCATTCTTTAAGTCTGCTCGCTCTCACAGAAACGTGGATCCAGCCGTCTGACACGGCCTCCCCTGCTGCACTGTCTTACAATGGCCTGCAATTCTCCCATACCCCGAGACCAGATGACAGGCGTGGCGGAGGAGTAGGTGCTCTTCTTTCCCCGAAATGCACCTACCAGGTCATCCCCCCTGTACCCTCACTCACTTTTCCATCATTTGAAGTACACATGCTATGGCTTTTCCGTCCGCTGTCCATGCGAGTAGCAGTTATCTACCGCCCCCCAGGTGCTTCTCGCCTGTTTTTGGATCACTTTGCTGCCTGGCTCCCCCACTTCCTATCCTGCGAAATCCCGACCCTCATCTTAGGCGACTTTAACATCCCCACTAACGACCCCAACTCCCCATCTGCCTCTCAGCTACTTTCGCTCACCTCCTCCCTTGGTCTCTCTCAACTCGCAGCCTCTCCCACTCACAGGGATGGCAATACTCTTGATCTGGTCTTCTTCCGTCTCTGCTCTGTTTCCAACTTCACTAACTCCCCTCTCCCACTCTCAGATCATAACCTCCTCTCTTTCTCTGTCACGCTCCCTAACATCTCTCCACACCCACCTACCTACCGTACCTACAGGAGCTTTGAGGCCATTCACACACAAGACTTTGCTGAATCACTACAGTCCTCTCTGTCCCCTATCTCTCTCCTCGCCTGCCCCAACCTGGCTGCCGATCACTACAACACCACTCTCAAACATGCCCTGGATGAAGCGGCTCCCCCCAGGATCCAAGCCATCTGATGTATAACGCGCCAACCCTGGCTCACGCCTCAAACGCGCTTTATCCGGCGGTGCTCTAGAAGTGCTGAACGGCTGTGGAGGAAATCGCAAACGTCCGCAGACTTCCTCCACTACAAATTCATGCTCAAATCCTACAACCTCGCCCTCCACCACGCCAAACAAGTCTACTTCACCTCTCTCGTCTCCTCATTATCGCACAACCCTAAACGACTCTTCGATACTTTTCACACTCTTCTCAGCCCTAAACCGCAGCCCCCGGTGACGGATCTCAGTGCTGTTGAACTGGCTGCCTATTTCAAAAAGAAAATTGATGACATCCGTCAAGAAATAACTTCCAAATCCCAGACTAGCCCTGACCTTAGTCTTGTCAGCACTGCATCTAGCTCCTGCTCACTGTCTGTACTCAGACCAGCAACAGAGGAAGAAGTCTCCAAACTGCTCTTCTCTGCTCGCCCCACCACCTGCGCTAGCGACCCTCTCCCCTCACATCTCCTCCGATCCCTCTCCCCAGTGGTCATCTCCCATCTCACCACTATATTCAACCTCTCTCTGGCCTCTGGCATCTTTCCCTCTTCTTTCAAACACGCCATCATATCCCCACTGCTAAAGAAGCCGACTCTTGACGCAACTGACGTTGCCAATTACCGACCCATCTCAAACCTCCCCTTCATCTCCAAACTACTAGAACGGCTGGTTTACTCCCGCCTTGTAAGCTATCTATCAGAGAACTTTCTCCTCGACCCCCTACAGTCTGGCTTCCGACCCCAACACTCTACAGAAACTGCCCTTACAAGGGTATCAAACGACCTACTATCAGCCAAATCAAGGGGTGACTCCTCCCTACTGATCCTCCTCGACCTCTCCGCAGCATTTGACACTGTTGACCACAAACTCCTCATCAGTATGCTTCACTCCATCGGCCTAAAGGACACAGCTCTCTCCTGGTTCTCCTCCTACCTATCTGACCGCTCTTTCAGTGTCTCCTTTGCTGGCTCTACCTCTCCTTCTCTTCCCCTTGCTGTTGGGGTCCCCCAAGGCTCGGTCCTTGGCCCCCTCCTTTTCTCTATCTACACAGCCCCTATTGGACAAACCATCAGGAGATTTGGCCTCCATTACCACCTCTATGCTGATGACACCCAGCTATACACCTCTTCCCGTGACATCTCTGCACCTTTCCTCCAAAACATCACCAACTGTCTGTCTGCTGTCTCTAACACGATGTCCTCTCTCTACCTAAAACTAAATCTCTCTAAAACTGACTTACTGGTGTTTCCTCCTTCCACCAACCAACCTCATCCTGACATCTCCATCTCAGTGTGTGGCGCCACCATAACTCCCAAACAACATGCCCGCTGCCTTGGGGTCATATTCGACTCAGATCTCTCATTTACCCCCTACATCCAATCAGTGGCCCGAACCTGTCAGCTGCACCTCAAGAACATCTCAAGAATCCGCTCTTTTCTCACCATAGACACGCTGAAAACGCTTATTGTTGCCCTCATCCACTCACGTCTCGACTATTGCAACTCATTGCTGATCGGCCTCCCCTGCACCAGACTCTACCCTCTCCAGTCCATCCTGAATGCGGCAGCCAGGCTCATCTTCCAGTCCAGCCGCTACTCAGATGCCTCTGCCCTGTGCCGGTCACTGCACTGGCTGCCCGTTAAATACAGAATTCAATTTAAACTTATTACCTTAATCCACAAAGCCCTCCACAGTACAGCGCCCCCCTATATTGCTTCCCTCATCTCCATCCATCACCCAGCCCGGGCTCTCCGCTCGGCAAACGAAACTAGACTGCACACCCCTCTAATTCGAACTTCTCATTCCCGCCTCCAAGACTTCTCCAGAGCAGCACCAGTCCTCTGGAACGCACTA
Organism: Eleutherodactylus coqui; assembly: GCF_035609145.1. Classification (NCBI taxonomy): domain Eukaryota; kingdom Metazoa; phylum Chordata; class Amphibia; order Anura; family Eleutherodactylidae; genus Eleutherodactylus; species Eleutherodactylus coqui. The sequence continues at coordinate 68,458,436 of NC_089846.1, forward strand.
CCAAAGAACATCCGGGCAATCCAGGACTCGAAAAACTTCAGGCGTGCTCTAAAAACGCACCTCTTCAGGGATGCATACCGCATTCCCTAAACAAACTCCTCTATACACTGCCTGATAACATGCTCCCTGACCTACTGACCGAAATCCCTGCTAGCCATCATAAACCGCTCCTGTAGTCATATTGATCCTGCCGTCGCATAGCTAAATGTCTGACTGTTGTCTGTATATAGCATCCCTCACTCTCCATCACGCGATACTGTGCACACCTCCAGCCATTTTACCTTCTGTATCACCCCATTACTTGTAGTATGTAATCTCGTTGGAGCAGGACCCTCACCCCTATTGTTTCCACCAACTGATTACGATTGTAACCGTGGTTCTGTAATTTTTTGTACTTTTGTCTTTCTGTATTCCCCCTGTCTATGTAAGCGCTGCGGAATATGTTGGCGCTATACAAATAAAGTTTATTATTATTATTATCTGAGTATGGCAGATCAGCTATTTTTTTAACATTGTTTAAAATTCTGTGCAACAAGATTCTGACATTATTGTAGTGATGTACACACTGTTAATGATGCATATTTTGAGTTTTCTTTTGTAGATGGTATCAGGGTGAGGATTGATGATTCCGAACCAGATATGCAGAGGTCACACAACAAGATGTCCTAAACGCAGAAGCTCTGCCTCCGCATGTCTCAGGGCAAGAAGCGGAACCGGAGGCCCTCACTGAGGCGTGTGGAGTGGTAGAAGGTAAGTCGGCAACTCTTTACACTGACTGCTGGAATGCATTTGGCATAGCTCATGATTATGGCCCAATATGGAAGGCCAGACAGCTTGTTACCTCAGCAGGACAGCCAATTAAGAATGGTGCAGCAGTGCAGAATCCCATGGAAACCCTACTACTACTACCTGGCAATGGAGAATTCACACCGATTTCTACAATGGAGAAGCGAGAGATGACACCCTCGCCGACAACACAGCAAAGGCAGCGGCCCTCAAGCCGTGGAAGAAAGAAGAATAGATACTGACAGCATGAGTCAGTGATAAAAACTTTGGACTTTGATAAAAACTTTGGACTTTGATATGTCAAGGACTTTACAGTTACAAGTCAACAAGGAAGGAAAGCAGATGGGCTAAAAGACGGGAGCGACAGAACAGGACGGCGTATGGCGAACAATCAACAGAACTTGCCTACAGAGGTCCCTGTCCCCCCTGATGGCCCAACTGGTACACAGAATCAAAAGCAGCGATGACGTCGACACTGAACAAGAATGGGTGACACCTGGGTTCTCTGCAGCTGCTGCATCATTTGTCCAGTTAGCATGATCTTTGCCATATGCAAGTCCGGACAGAAGTAAGGTGGCCATATAACACTTGCCTTGACCACTCTACCCATTTCAGAGATTGCCAATTTGACCGCATTCAGCTCACACCTGTTGGGGAGTATGAACATGTGCTTGTTGTTGCTTGAGTCTTTTTCAGGTTGGAGGCCCACCCTGATACTAAGGTAAATGAGCAGATAACCACACAGAAGCTCATGAATGAGGTAATCTACAGATACAGGGTACCGGAAGTGAATGAGGTAAACGAAGGTACACACTTCACAGGTAAAATAATGTGACATCATGTCTAGAAAGTAATTGGACAGGGGAGTGTGCCTTAGTAAAGCCCTTATGCTCCCCCACATCCTGTCAGACAGCATTGAAGATAATGAGGTTACCCCCCATAGTTACTCTATCTTGATCCAACTCTGCTGTGTTCTGTAGTTATCCTGTCATGTTGGTCTACCCTTGTTTTCTGCATAGGTATGACGGCTCTTTCCAGTCTTGTCACTAGGTAGTTTAGGGTCAGGGTAGGCGGCCTGGACGTGTTCACCATCAGGACTATCTCCAGGAGGGACATTGGTGTGGGTGAAGATCAGGGAGTCCCAATCCTTGCGTACCTGTGCATACTACTAGTATTGTAACAGCACACTAGAGTGAGAAGAGAGGCTCCTGGTGATAGTTTTGACCCACACATGTACGTTGACGTCATAAGACAGCCAAGGGGGGTACCTGACGAGTTGTTTGTTTTTTTTTAATTTCCTGATTTATTATGGTAAATAAAATGTTGACCAGATTAATTATGTTTATTACAATTAAAAGTGATTTATAAGTTATACTAGAAACGCCTTATAGGGACTAGTCGACCAATAGGACCTACCACGACTATGACTTTTCAAAATAGAATGGCACTAGGTACGATTTTAGCCAAAAAAGGGAGTGTCTGTAAGATGATAGGGGAGACTTGTACCTACATTCCAGACAACACGTGACCCGCTGGTAAAGACGCAGTTGCCATTAAGAAGCTGATCGCACTAACTAAAAAGAGCTAACCTTAGTCTGGTTTCCTCAGTTAGGTACCTAACAGGAGAAGGGAAAAATATATAAAATAAGTTTTGAAACATTGTGTATTTAGAACACTGTGATAGGTTTTCGCTAAGATTTTGCTTTATTTTATCTGCAGTGCACTCTGCTTATGTCCACGCAACATACCGGTGTTACAACGCCCGTGGTCCTGTTACCTTGCCACCTCTGGAAAAGGGAAGTGGGAATAATCACCTTGTAACTCTTTCCAGATTGATATATATGATCATGCACTTACTAATGAGACAGGGGTTTAGTCATATTGATCAGTAATTAGATAGTTCTGATTTTGCACTCTTGTTGATGAATCGAGGTAACGTCAAGAAAGCGGGGTTCTATACAAGTTATGCAGTGTTTACCTGAAATAGTAAAAGTCGCACCTCTCCTAACCTAATTATATTTGTCACCTTTATAGTCATCCTAATTTCTGTTTGTCGTTGCATACAGTGTATTCCGACCCTGATGACTGCCTGGTCCACCTGTCCCACTACGATGTGCAACAAAAAGCCCACTATCAGCGCAAACGTCGTCATCATGGATCCAGAATGTGATGATGTCGAACCATCCTATACCCCCATGACAGCAATAGCTCCAGTGTACAACACAATGCGAGTCTAGGGTCAGCGGTGGGGGTGGGACGGAGCAGGGCGAGTTTAGTGAAACAAATAGTTTCAAGGGGGGTCTGTGGTGGAAGCCCAGTATATATCTATATGGATCGGTGGGCCTTGGCAGTAGACAGTTGTCAATTTAACATTCTGTATACATATTTGCTTTCTGTCTTGCTACAAATATAATGTTCTTACAGTTATGCAATAGGTACTTCCGCTCATATGAAAATATCTGTTTTATAACTCTGCTGACATGGGGAAGCCAACATGAAACTCCTGTTCTCAAAACGCTGACAAGATAATATATAGTATAAACACGTTACATTTTCCATCTGTTTTGCAACTTTGGAAGACAGTATAACTCAGACATGGAAAACCGCAGTCTGAAACAGCTACCGCAGAAATTACCCAAGCAATTTTACTGGAAACGTATGCAAATAACATGGGAGGTCTATGCTATTACGAACTCATGATGTCACAGCCAATCATATCGAAGGAACCACACGTGGGCCTAAGACAACCCAGTCATTTCATCCACCACCTGATGGCCAATCACAGATGACCGGAGGATGGAAGAATTGCAAGATGCTTATCCAATAATTAAACAATACGTTGTATCTATGTAATCTTTTGACCTGCCCAGATGTTAAACTCTTAAAAGAGGCTACACGCCCAACATTAAAGTTAGAATTGAGGAAGCTATACATGCTGAGCCTTGTGTCAGTGTGAAAACTTCATATGCGCATTATCAATTCAGAATTAATGTGGAAGGGTGTAAACATTCCAAATTGAGTAAGCCGTGGTTCCGCAAAGGAATTCTACGACACTGTTTGCTGTCACAGACTTGTAGCTGTTGGGTGCTGTCACATAGACTTCTTGTGGGGTGGGGGTGCTGTCACATAGATTTGTCGCTGTGCTGTTTGCTGTCACAGACTTGTCCCTCTTGGATGCTGTCACATAGAATTTTGCGTGGGTGGGGGTGCTTTGACATAGACTTGTCGCTGTGCTGTTTGCTGTCACATAGACTTCTTGTGGGGTGGGCGTGCTGTCACAAAGACTTGTCGCTGTGCTGTTTCCTGTCACAGACTTGTCGCTCTTGGGTGCTGTCACATAGGCTTCTTGCAGGGGTAGGGCTGCTGTCACATACACTTGTGGCTGTGCTGTTTGCTGTCACATAGACTTGTCGCTGTGCTGTTTGCTGTCACAGACTTGTTGCTCTTGGGTGCTATCACATAGGCTTCTTGCAGGGGTGGGGGTGCTTTTAACATAGACTTGTCGCTGTCCTGTTTGCTGTCACATAGACTTGTCGCTGTGCTGTTTGCTGTCACAGACTTGTTGCTGTTGGGTGCTTTTACATAAACTTCTTGCAGGGGAGGGGGTGCTTTCACATAGACTTGTCGCTGTGCTGTTTGCTGTCATATACACTTGTTGCTGTGCTGTTTGCTGTGACAGATTTGTCAATGTTGGGTGCTGTCACATAGACTTCCTGTGGGGTGGGGGTGCTGTCACATAGGTTTGTTGCTGTGCTGTTTCCTGTCAGAGGCTTGTCGCTGTTGGGTGCAGTCACATAGACTTCTTGTGGGGGTGGGGTGCTTGACATAGACTTGTCGCTTTGCCGTTTGCTGTCACATAGACTTGTCGCTGTGCTGTTTGGTGTCACAGACTTGTTGCTCTTGGGTGCTGTCACATAGACTTCTTGCTGGGTGGGCATGCTTTCACATAGACTTGTCGCTGTGCTGTTTGCTGTCAGATAGACTTGTCGCTGTGCTGTTTGCTGTCACAGACTTGTAGCTGTTGGGTGCTGTCACATAGACTTCTTGTGGGGTGGGGGTGGTGTCACATAGATTTGTCGCTGTGTTGTTTGCTGTCACAGACTTGTCGCTCTTGGATGCTGTCACATAGACTTTTTGCGGGGGTGGGGGTGCTTTGACATAGACTTGTCGCTGTGCTGTTTGCTGTCACATAGACTTCTTGTGGGGTGGGCGTGCTGTCACATAGACTTGTTGCTGTGCTGTTTGCTGTCACAGACTTGTCGCTCTTGGGTGCTGTCACTTAGACTTCTTGCGGGGGTAGAGGTGCTTTTACATAGACTTGTCGCTGTGCTGTTTGCTGTCACATAGACTTGTCACTGTGCTGTTTGCTGTCACAGACTTGTCGCTGTTGGGTGCTGTCACATAGACTTCTTGTGGGGGGCGGGGGTGCTGTCACATAGATTTGTCTCTGTGCAGTCTGCTGAGACATAGAAGTGTCACTGTGCTGGTTGCTGTCTCAGACTTGTCGCTGTTGGGTGCTGTCACATAGACTTCTTGTGGGGTGGGGATGCTGTCACATAGACTTGTCGCTGTGCTGTTTGCTGTCACAGACTTGTCGCTTTTAGGTGCTGTCACATAGACTTCTTGCAGGGGTGGGGGTGCTTTCACATAGACTTGTCGCTGTGCTGTTTGCTGTCATATACACTTGTCGCTGTGCTGATTGCTGTCACAGATTTGTCAATGTTGGGTGCTGTCACATAGACTTCTTGTGGGGTGGGGGTGCTTTGACATAGATTTGTCGCTATGCCGTTTGCTGTCAGAGGCTTGTTGCTGTTGGGTGCTGTCACATAGACTTCTTGTGGGGGTGGGGTGCTTTGACATAGATTTGTCGCTATGCCGTTTGCTGTCACATAGACTTGTCACTGTGCTGTTTGGTGTCACAGACTTGTCGCTCTTGGGTGCTGTCACGTAGACTTCCTGCGGGGGGTGGGAATGCTTTCACATAGACTTGTCGCTGTGCTGTTTGCTGACACATAGACTTGTCATTGTGCTGTTTGCTGTCACAGAATTGTCGCTGTTGGGTGCTGTCACATAGACTTCTTGATCTCCAGTCTACCCTCTGGCCTTGAGAGGCTACCACGCTCTCTATCTATCTCAATAGTCTATGCTCTACCTATCATTTGATATAGGGTACTATCAATAGATGCATTGTTAGTCAACCACCTTGGTTGACAATTAGGGATAGAAGCTCAGGATTTATATCTTTTTCTGGCTAGGTCATTGTACCTATGAGCTTTTCCACTATCCTGATCTTTGGGAGTATTTAACTCCTGGTGGGAGTATGGTGCTAGGTGTGACCATCATTGTCTATTATTGGCGCACCAATCCTATACTTCCATCTACCATACAGCGTGGTTTATGCTATATGGGTCTATGATACCCTGTAGTCCTGACCCCTATAGAGTAGCATCTAGGACGGTGATATATAATAAACACACCGACATTTCACCGCGCATTTACGGTTAATGACTTGACCCGGGTATAACGGAGTCATATGCTGCTATGACCTACCCCTTTAAATCCCCCTCCCCACCTACCATTACCCGTACAGACCACTGACACCATCTGTTGGATAAAATTTGGCCACAGCAGCCAATTTATTAAAACAAACCACATACAATTTAAAACGCATTTCCTTTAGAATATATCATACAACATTATACACCTCCTAACCATTATAAACATTCCCCTAATGGAAAACCTGCGAAGAGGACTTTGGAGCCCCTCCTACCTCTAAAAATATCCTGTCGCCTCAAACCAACATTTTAAAAAATAGCTGTCCCGGTCACCCGCCGCAACTTGGCTGACTCAGGCGACGCTATTTCCATAACCTTTTTCCTCCCGCCGCAGGTGGCAGACTTGGGAGCCCAAGCAACTCCCAATTAACCTCCGGCCGCCTTTTCTTCCCGACCCCGAGGCCGGCTAGCCACCCCTGGCTAGCCTCTCCCACCGACTATCAGGGCTCCGCCCTGTAACCCAGGAGGCGACAGACCACGATTGACCAAACACAAAAAGGGGGGAAGGGGCTATGTAACCCCCGCCTTCCCCCACTAACCTTCTACACGGGCTCCAAGGGCCCCTCCCCCTCCCCTGCTGCTATGACGAAAGCCCGTTCCCGTGATCCCACCCCTCTCCCCCCCTGGATTTCTTCGCGGGCGGGCGGGACTCTTCTAACTTCAGCTTCTTTCTTCCTCCTCTTCTGGACGCTGTAATGGCCTTTCCCTGCTCTAACCCCTCTATTTAACCCCCTCTTCCTAAGCTCCGCCCACTCCCGGCATCCTCTACTCTAATTAACCCCCTCCTCCCCGTTAACCCTATCATGTTGCCTTCCTCCTACCACCCTGCGGGCTTCCGGCTCCGGCATACCTTAAAGGGGTTGTCCCGCGCCGAAACAGGTTTTTTTTTTTTTCAAACCCCCCGTTCGGCGCGAGACAACCCCGATGCAGGGACTTAAAAAAAAGCGTACCTGAATCCCCGCGCTTCGGTGACTTCTTACTTACCGGTTGAAGATGGCCGCCGGGATCTTCTCCCTCGGTGGACCGCAGGGCTTCTGTGCAGTCCATTGCCCATTCCAGCCTCCTGATTGGCTGGAATCGGCACGTGACGGGGCGGAGCTACACGGAGTCGGCATCCTGCATGAGCGGCCCCATTGAGATAAGAAGAAGACCCAGACTGCGCAGGCGCGGCTAATTTGGCCATTAGACGCCGAAAATTAGTCGGCTCCATGGAAACAAGGACGCTAGCAACGGAGCAGGTAAGTGAAAAACTTCTTATAACTTCTGTATGGCTCATAATTAATGCACAATGTACATTACAAAGTGCATTAATATGGCCATACAGAAGTGTATAGACCCACTTGCTGCCACGGGACAACCCCTTTAATAAACATACTCTTACCTTTTCTTATTGGAATCAAGTTTGCGCCCGGAATTTATCCTATTCCATACTGTACATCTTGGATGACTACCAAGAATCCATCCTATTGGAAATAATGTTGCTGCTATGGTCTTGCAACATGTTTTATAATATTTTTCTTCACTAACACTCCACGTTAAACATGAACACTATATCATGGTGTCCACTTTGAGGCGATTACTCGCATCCTATTTATATTGAATTTTCCTAAGGCAGCCATCTGTCTGACTGCTTTGGGTTTGTTGAAATACCCATACTGGGAGCCAACCTTGTGGATACATATTTTGAGCCTTTGATCATTCAGATTTTGCTAGGGCCCACTTTGTGCATTTGCATTTATTACCACTTAGTAATCTAACCGGACCCCAGGATCCAGTGGAACTTCATCATTAGTGATTGATTTGGTTTTTTGTGTTGTGTGTTGTTTTTTGTTAGGGTAGCTTGGCACATTTTTAACACATAGACATCTTGTGGGATGGGGGTGCTGTCAAATAGACTTGTCGCTGTGCTGTTTGCTGTCACAGACTTGTCGCTCTTAGGTGCTGTCACATAGACTTTTTGTGGGGGTGGGGTTGCTTTCACATAGACTTGTCGCTGTGCTGTTTGCTTTCACAGACTTGTCGCTGTTGGGTGCTGTCACAGACTTCTAGTGGGGTGGGCGTGTTGTCACATAGACTTGCTGCTGTGCTATTTGATGTCACAGACTTGTCGCTGTTGGGTGCTGTCACATAGACTTCTTGTGGGGTGGGGGTGCTGTCACATAGATTTGTCGCTGTGCTGTTTGCTGTCACAGACTTGCTGCTCTTGGATGCTGTCACATAGACTTCTTGCGGGCGTGGGGGTGCTTTGACATAGACTTGTCACTGTGCTGTTTGCTGTCACATAGACTTGTTGCTGTGCTGTTTGCTGTCACAGACTTGTGGCTCTTGGGTGCTGTCACATACACTTCTTGTGGGGTTGGATGCTGTCACATAGACTTGTCGCTGTGCTGTTTGCTGTCACAGACTTGTCGCTTTTAGGTGCTTTCACATAGACTTCTTGTGGGGGTGCTTTCACATAGACTTGTCGCTGTGCTGTTTGCTGTCACATCGACTTGTCGCTGTGCTGTTTGCTGTCACAGACTTGTCGCCCTTGGGTGCAATCACATAGGCTTCTTGCGAGTGTGGAACCTTCCTTTGCGGAACCACGGCTTACTCAATTTGGAATGTTTACACCCTTCCATATTAATTCTGAATTGATAATGCGCATAAGAAGATTTCACACTGACACAAGGTTCAGCATGCATAGCTTCCTCAATTCTAACTTTAATGATCGGCGTGTAGCCTATTTTAAGAGTTTAACATATCCGCCCATCTGGGCAGGTCAAAGATTACATAGATACAACGTATTGTTTAATTATTGGATAAGCATCTTGCAATTCTTCCATCCTCCGGTCATCTGTGACTGGCCATCAGGTGGTGAATGAAATGAGTGGGTTGTCTTGGAGCCACGTGTGGTTCCTTCGATATGATTGGATGTTACATCATGAACTATAAATTGCACAAACCTCCCATGTTATTTGCATACGTTTCCAGTAAAATTGCTTGGGTAATTTCTGCGGTAACTGTTTCAGACTGCGGTTGTCCATGTCTGAGTTAACTGTCCTCCAAAATTGCAAAACAGATGGAAAGTGTAACGTGTTTATACTATCTATTATCTTGTCAGCGTTTTGAGAACAGAAGTTTCATGTTGGCTTCCCCATGTCAGCAGAGTTATAAAACAGATATTTTCATATGAGCGGAAGTACCTATTGCATAACTGTAAGAACATTATATTTGTAGCAAGACAGAAAGCAAATATGTATACAGAATGTTAAATTGACAACTGTCTACTGCCAAGGCCCACCGATCCATATAGATATATACTGGGCTTCCACCACAGACCCCCCTTGAAACTATCTGTTTCACTAAACTCGCCCTGCTCCGTCCCACCCCCACTGCTGACCCTAGACTCGCATTGTGTTGTACACTGGAGCTATTGCTGCCATGGGGGTATAGGATGGTTCGACATCATCGTATTCTGGATCCATGATGACGACGTTGCGCTGACAGTGGGCTTTTTTGTTGGACGTCGTAGTGGGACAGGTGGACCAGGCAGTCATCAGGGTCGGAATACACTGTATGCAACAACAAACAGAAATTAGGATGACTATAAAGGTGACAAATATAATCAGGTTAGGAGAGGTGCGACTTTCACTATTTCAGGTAAACACTGCATAACTTGTATAGAACCCCGCCTTCTTGACGTTACCTCGATTCATCAACAAGAGTGCAAAATCAGGACTATCTAATAACTGATCAACATGACTGAACCCCTGTCTTATTAGTACGTGCATTATCATATATATTAGTCTGGAAGGAAAGAGCTACAAGGTGATTATTCCCACTTCCCTTTTCCAGAGGCGGCAAGGTAACAGGACCACGGGCGTTGTAACACCGGCATGTTGCGTGGACATAAGCAGAGTGCACTGCAGATAAAATAAAGCAAAATCTTAGCGAAAACCTATCACAGTGTTCTAAATACACCATGTTTTAAAACTTATTTTTCTATATTTTTCCCTTCTCCTGTTAGGTACCTAACTGAGGAAAACAGACTAAGGTTAGCTCTTTTTAGTTAGTGCGGTCAGCTTCTTAATGGCAACTGCGTCTTTACCTGTGGGTCACATTTTGTCTGGAATGTAGGTACAACTCTTCCCTATCATCTTACAGACACTCCCTTTTTTGGCTAAAATCGTACCTAGTGCCTTTCTATTTTGAAAAGTCATAGTCGAGGTAGGTCCTATTGGTCGACTAGTCCCTATAAGGCATCTCTAGTATAATTTATAAACCGCTGTTAATTATAATAAACATAATTAATCCAGTCAACATTTATTTACCCTAATGATCGGGAAAATGGACTCGAATCTAGTTTTAACTTGGTCTCTAATTTTTAAAACTTGTCAGGTACCCCCCTTGGCTATCCTATGATGTCAATGTATACGTGTAGATCAAACTACCACCAGGGGTCTCTCTTCTCGCTCTAGCATAATGTTACAATACTAGTAGCGTGCACAGGTACGCACGGCGTGGGACTCCCTAATCTTCACCCACACCAATGTCCCTCCTGGAGATAGTCCTAATGGTGAACACGTCCAGGTCGCCTCACCCTTGCGTCAGGGTTTTCCCACTGCCCGTAAGTCCCTACTCCTAGGGGGGGGGATCCCTACCTCACCTCAGAGGGAGGCCATGGATTCCCTGGGCTAATTTCCGGGTATCCATACCCTCTATCTGTACAAGTTAACACCCCACAGGGTGTGCCCTCGCCGGAACCTAAGGTCTTCTGCACTATCCCTTGGCAAATGGGAATTCCACTGACAATCCATCTTAGGAGATCGGGGCAGGCACAGTACTAGTACATTTCTCCTTTCCTTTGGTAGCGTATGTGGTTGGCATTATCGGAACTGGCTCTTCATCTTTTTTAAACAAGAGAAATATTGGTGAGTTCCCCAAAAATCTCCCTCTACCCTGCCTAATTGCCTGGCAGGTGTAGTTTCCAGGGTAGTCAGTAAAACTCTCTCCGGCGCAAAACACTTAAGTAGTTATAGAGTATTCCTTCTTCCATTTCTCACGGACAGTGTAATTAGCGGAAATGTTCGTGAAGAGACTAATAAACCACTCTTCAGCATCTACAGGGAGATTTAGGGGGACCATCCCCGAGTGTAGTCGGGCACTACCGCACACGCAACAGTTAGACTTGTTGCTCCTGTTAGCATTGTACCTCATCAACTCCAACCAGAGATTCTGGTCAGAGTAGCCAGTCGCTACTGTCAAGGTGTCCTCAAAAGGTAGGGTCGGCTATGATCATCATGTTCGTCAAGGTCTTTATCTTACGGCGGAGGGGGTTAATTATGGGCATGGGACTAAGTGAAGGCTTCCATTCGGCTGCATCTACCATACCCCTTATTTTAAACTTCCCTAAGGGATCTGTCCTCCCGTACCGGTATGTCCCCAGACAATAGTCGAAGGAATATGCGGCTACTTCTTGATGCGCACCCAATCCCCAGGCTGCAAGATATGTGTCCCAGTGTCTGCCTCTGAGTCTGGAAGAGAACACCTGTGTACCTTCGTTTACCTCATTCACTTCCGGTACCCTGTATCTGCAGATTACCTCATTCATGAGCTTCTGCGTGGTTATCTGCTCATTTACCTTAGTATCAGGGTGGGCCTCCAACCTGAAAAAGACTCAAGCAACAACAAGCACATGTTCATACTCCCCAACAGGTGTGAGCTGAATGCGGTCAAATTGGCAATCTCTGAAATGGGTAGAGTGGTCAAGGCAAGTGTTATATGGCCACCTTACTTCTGTCCGGACTTGCATATGGCAAAGATCATGCTAACTGGACAAATGATGCAGCAGCTACAGAGAACCCAGGTGTCACCCATTCTTGTTCAGTGTCGCCGTCATCGCTGCTTTTGATTCTGGGTACCAGTTGGGCCATCATGGGGAACAGGGACCTCTGTAGGCAAGTTCTGTTGATTGTTCGCCATACGCCGTCCTGTTCTGTCGCTCCCGTCTTTTAGCCCATCTGCTTTCCTTAGTCGTTGACTTGTAACTGTAAAGTCCTTGACATATCAAAGTCCAAAGTTTTTATCAAAGTCCAAAGTTTTTATCACTGACTCATGCTGTCAGTATTTATTCTTCTTTCTTCCACGGCTTGAGGGCCGCTGCCTTTGCTGTGTTGTCGGCGAGGGTGTCATCTCTCGCCTCTCCGTTGTAGAAATCGGTGTGGATTCTCCATTGCCAGGTAGTAGTAGTAGGGTTTCCATGAGACTCTGCACCGCTGCACCATTCTTATTTGGCTGTCCTACTGAGATAACAAGCTGTCTGGCCTTCCATATTGGGCCATAATCATGAGCTATGCCAAATGCATTCCAGGAGTCAGTGTAAAAAGTTGCCGACTTACCTTCTACCACTCCACACGCCTCAGTGAGGGCCTCCGGTTCCGCTTCTTGCCCTGAGACATGCGGAGGCAGAGCTTCTGCGTTTAGGACATCTTGTTGTGTGACCTCTGCATATATGGTTCAGAATCATCAATCCTCACCCTGATACCATCTACAAAAGAAAACTCAAAATATGCATCATTAACAGTGTGTACATCACTACAATAATGTCAGAATCTTGTTGCACAGAATTTTTAAATAATTTAAAAAAAATAGCTGATCTGCCATACTCAGATCACCTATGCCTCCCCTCCCCCCAGGAATACCTGATTAAAAGAAGAGTAGCCGGGTTCAAGGTATTACAACATTGGGAAGAAATATTGGGGGAGGCATGGAAAGAGCACATTGTAGCCGGATCTAATAGGCCAGAGATAAGTGCTTGGGTTGCACTTGCATGAGTATGTTCTGGGTGTCATTTGGGGTGTGGACCACTAGGGGGTAGTCCAATACCAACTTAGAAGATTTGTCAGCCATTGCCTGTACTGCTGCCACCGCACAAGCAGATGAGGGAGCTCCTCAAGTCATTGGATCTAACCTCATCTGCTGTGGGCTTGTGCGGAATTTGGAAACGGGTGTAAGTACGGGTATGGCCTGCAGAACTTGGTTAGTCTTTGGAGGCCTCCAGGCCTTACAGCCTTCTGCAAGAGAAATTAACAGTGAAATTGTGGCCGGTTGGCAGTTTTTCCAAAGCATCAGCACACAGCACCTGATCTGCGTGGCTGACCCTTCACACCTTTTTTTTTTTTTTTTTTTTTTTTAAACTAGGGGGATACTGTTTGACCCAGGGGTGTGTATCTGGGTCTCGTATATATTATCATGGTGGGTATATTCAATTTTCCTATGTCTGTCATGTAGTTGTCCCATAATTTGTCAGGAACCGTGGAAAGCTGAGTTTGGGACAGGTGAAAACACAAAACTTTTTCTTCTGGCTATCTATGATTCTTACCCCCTCCTTGGATAAGAGACGTGTTCTTGCATCATCTAGCTCCACCCCTCTGAATCAGGCTAATCCCTTACTTCCTTATTCTCTCATTCAAGTTTGGCAGTCCTTGGGTACACATCACAACCCAATAAAGATAAAGTCTTATGCATCACACAATTTACATTTTACAAATTACGGGTCAATCTGCCCCGTTCCTCCTGTGGATACCTGGCCTTATCGTTACCTGCTTGTTTCCTATTCCTTGGCTTCTCTACCGTTTCTCTTCAGTTTCTCTTACTCCCTGTAGTTTATTTATTTATTTTATATTGTCTGTGAATATACGTTACTTGTGCTGGGACTACAGGGCAAGTAACTTACTCTTTTTAGAATCTCTCCCTCTCGTGACAGCCTAGCTACAGGATTATAAGGGAGAACGTGGCTAATTTTCACTTTTACAACAGTTTTTGTCCCAGACTTCCGGCGACCGGGCAGATGCAGTCTTAGATGCCGGGCATCTCCATCTGATTGGTAATGTACTGCAATTCCCTCTATTCACTAAACTGTTATATTGAACGCTGGTGCCTTTGGCGTGTATTAATACAGACGCCATTTCAACCCACCTTCTCTTCCTCTTTTCTGACACTTAGGGAAATTCTAACGTCTAATGCATAAATCTTATGTTGTAATCTTACGGTCACAGCGGTGACCACCTAACATTGTATGTGGTTACAATTGAATTGGGGGCTGCTAACATGTACGCTGTTGGGGACTTGGCAAACATAGACGTATTTTCTTGTGGGCATGGTGGGTTATGCAGTCTGTTACAGTTACAGTTTGTATTCTTAAGAGCCCCCGCAGTTTGAAACAGTTACCGTTTGTATTCTTAAGAGCCCCCTCAGGATGTGAGTGGCATATAACTTTTTACATTTATGTGACGGGCGTATAACAAAGATTAGAGATTACATAACAAAACATACGAGTAGTTTTAACATCCAACATTAGTTAAATAACTAACAAATGTTACAGCACAAGAATTGCTTTGCTTCTATTAAGAGTTCCACTTCCTCTTTTTAAATGTAGTTAGCAGCCTTTTTTTTTCCTTTCTAAACAATTACGGGCACAGTTGAGCAGGACTGATACTACTTCTATATGACAGACAAACAAACTATTCCTATATAGCAACTCAGCAGGATTAGCTCTACACAACAGACAAGCACACTAACTTTATATAACGGACAGGTAGGACACACAGAAAGATTGCTTGATTAATCAATGATAACTTGACTCTCCACCCCTTCCACACTTTCCTGGAGGGTGTAAGAATTGATCTGAGGGTCCAGGGGGAGGGTGTAAGAATTGACCTTGGTACATTGTTTGTTGCCTTTCAATTTCAATCATGGCTGCCAGATTCATGATTATAAAAGTCTCCTCAGACGCCGGACATAATATGCCCCGCCCTAGAGTCTCTAGCATTTCTGTCGCTACACAGTTTATCAATCTACCCTCAGACGGAGGGATCTACTCGTGGACATTTAAACAATAAACAAATATTTGTGGACCACCATCCTCAAACAGTGGACTGTAACCACAGCGGTGGGCGGGGTAGGAATTATTCTGACCCATCCGAGGGTACTTTTCGTCAATAACAATCCTTTTTGGCAATTTGGGCAAGACATGGGTGGTATTCTCATACAATTAAACAGACAAATAGACGGAGCACCAGTACGGCTGGTTTAGTCTAAACTGCCCCTCGGGATACTGTCTGGCAGCCCCTCTGTCCTAGGTCTTTTACCAGACTTTACCGGAGCAGCGGTGCCTGTCCAGACGTTTGACCGTTTCCTGACTCTAAGGTTTTAGGCTCCAAACCTGACCCGAGCAGGACCTCCTAGTCAAACTACCCTGACAGGTCCCCTTACTCTAAGGTTTTAGGCACCAAACCTGACCCGAGCAAGGGGCCCTACGGGGACTTCCTCTCCCTTAAAGCAATTCACTGACCTTGCCAACCGACCAGTACTCTCAAAACGACAGGCATGTAAACATTCCTTTATATCTTATGACAGGTTCTTATCGAGTGATCGAGACTTATAAATACCTGTCGTTTGGTTCCAAATCGCTTGGCCTTGACACGGCACATAGGCGAGCCTGAACTTAGCCACACAGGTATAGATAATTAATTTATCTTACCGTGTTCTGAAGATTTTTATTGGGCCCACCAAGTCCAAGGTCGCATATGTCCGTGTCTCCTGTCCAAGCTCTATGGAACCCATCGATCACTCCCCGTACGGGCCACCAGCTGTCGCGGAACCTTCCTTTGCGGAACCACGGCTTACTCAATTTGGAATGTTTACACCCTTCCATATTAATTCTGAATTGATAATGCACATAAGAAGATTTCACACTGACACAAGGTTCAGCATGCATAGCTTCCTCAATTCTAACTTTAATGATCGGCGTGTAGCCTATTTTAAGAGTTTAACATATCCGCCCATCTGGGCAGGTCAAAAATTACATAGATACAACGTATTGTTTAATTATTGGATAAGCATCTTGCAATTCTTCCATCCTCCGGTCATCTGTGATTGGCCATCAGGTGGTGGATGAAATGAGTGGGTTGTCTTGGAGCCACGTGTGGTTCCTTCGATATGATTGGATGTTACATCATGAACTATAAATTGCACAAACCTCCCATGTTATTTGCATACGTTTCCAGTAAAATTGCTTGGGTAATTTCTGCGGTAACTGTTTCAGACTGCGGTTGTCCATGTCTGAGTTAACTGTCCTCCAAAATTGCAAAACAGATGGAAAATGTAACGTGTTTATACTATATATTATCTTGTCAGCGTTTTGAGAACAGAAGTTTCATGTTGGCTTCCCCATGTCAGCAGAGTTATAAAACAGATATTTTCATATGAGCGGAAGAACCTATTGCATAACTGTAAGAACATTATATTTGTAGCAAGACAGAAAGCGAATATGTATACAGAATGTTAAATTGACAACTGTCTACTGCCAAGGCCCACCGATCCATATAGATATATACTGGGCTTCCACCACACTTTCACATAGACTTTTTGCTGTGCTGTTTGCTGTCACATAGACTTGTCGCTGTGCTGTTTGCTGTCACGAACTTGTAGCTATTGGGTGCTGTCACATAGACTACTTGTGGGGTGGGGGTGCTGTCACATAGATTTGTTGCTGTGCTGTTTGCTGTCACAGACTTGTCGCTCTTGGATGCTGTCACATAGACTTTTTGCGGGGGTGGGGGTGCTTTGACATAGACTTGTCGCTATGCTGTTTGCTGTCACATAGACTTCTTGTGGGGTGGGCGTGCTGTCACATAGACCTGTTGCTGTGCTGTTTGCTGTCAGACTTGTCGCTATTGGGTGCTGTCACATAGACTTCTTGTGGGGTGGGGGTGCTGTCACAAAGACTTGCTGCTGTGCTGTTCGATGTGACAGACTTGTCGCTCCTGTGTACTGTCACATAGAATTCTTGCGGGGTGGGGGTGCTTTCACATAGACTTGTTGCTGTGCTGTTTGCTGTCACATAGACTTCTCGCTGTGCTGTTTGCTGTCACAGACCTGTAGCTGTTGGGTGCCTTCACATAGACTTCTTGTGGGGTGGGGGTGCTGTCACATAGATTTGTCGCTGTGCTGTTTGCTGTCACAGACTTGTTGCTCTTGGATGCTGTCACAAACACTTCTTGCGGGAGTGGGGGTGCTTTGACCTAGACTTGTCGCTATGCTGTTTGCTGTCACATAGACTTGTTGCTGTGCTGTTTGCTGTCACATAGACTTGTCGCTGTGCTGTTTGCTCTCACAGACTTGTCGCTCTTGGGTGCTATCACATAGGCTTCTTGCGGGAGTGGGGTGCTTTCACATAAACTTGTCGCTGTGCTGTTTGCAGACACATAGACTTGTCGCTGTGCTGTTTGCTGACACATAGACTTGTCGCTGTGCTGTTTGCTGACACATAGACTTGTCGCTGTGCTGTTTGCTGACACATAGACTTGTCGCTGTGCTGTTTGCTGACACATTAAGCGCTGCGGAATATGTTGGCGCTATACAAATAAAGATTATTATTATTATTATTACATAGACTTGTCGCTGTGCTGTTTGCTGACACATAGACTTGTCGCTGTGCTGTTTGCTGTCTCAGACTTGTCGCTGCTGGGTGCTGTCACATAGACTTGTCGCTGTGCTGTTTGCTGTCACAGACTTGTCGCTCTTAGGTGCTGTCACATAGACGTCTTGTGGGGGCGGGGGTGCTTTCACATAGACTTGTCGCTGTGCTGTTTGCTGTCACTGACTTGTCGCTGTTGGGTGCTGTCACATAGACTTCTTGTGGGGTGGGCGTGTTGTCACAAAGACTTGCTGCTGTGCTATTTGATGAGACATAGTAGTGTCGCTGTGCTGGTTGCTGTCTCAGACTTGTCGCTGTTGGGTGCTGTCACATAGGCTTCTTGTGGGGTGGGGATGCTGTCACATAGACTTGTCGCTGTGCTGTTTGCTGTCATAGACTTGACGCTCTTAGGTGCTGTAACATAGACTTCTTGTGGGGGTGCTTTCACATAGACTTGTCGCTGTGCTGTTTGCTGTCACAGACTTGTCGCTGTTGGGTGCTGCCACATAGACTTCTAGCAGGGGTGGGTGTGCTTTCACATAGACTTGTCACTGTGCTGTTTGCTGTCACAGACTTGTCGCTGTTAGGTGCTTTCACTTAGACTTTTTTGCAGTGGTGGGGGTGCTTTCACATAGACTTGTCGCTGTGCTGTTTGCTGTCACATAGACTTGTCGCTGTGCTGTTTGCTATCATATAGACTTGACGCTCTTAGGTGCTGTCACATAGAC
Source organism: Eleutherodactylus coqui (assembly GCF_035609145.1). NCBI lineage: Eukaryota > Metazoa > Chordata > Amphibia > Anura > Eleutherodactylidae > Eleutherodactylus > Eleutherodactylus coqui. The sequence continues at coordinate 68,476,966 of NC_089846.1, forward strand.
TTCTTGTGGTGGTGCTGTCACATAGACCTGTCGCTGTGCTGTTTGCAGTCACTGACTTGTCGCTCTTGGGTGCTATCACATAGGCTTCTTGCAGGGGTGGGGCTGCTTTAACATAGACTTGTCGCTGTGCTGATTGGTGTCACATAGACTTGTCGCTGTACTGTTTGTTTTCACAGGCGTTTCGCTGTTGGGTGCTGTCACATAGACTTGTCACTGTGCTGTTTGGTGTCAGAGTTATTGCTCTAGGGTGCTGTCACATAGACTTCTTGCTGGGTGGGGATGCTTTCACATAGAGTTGTCGCTGTGCTGTTTGCTGTCAGATAGACTTGTCGCAGTACTGTTTGCTCTCACAGACTTGTCGCTGTTGGGTGCTGTCACATAGACATCTTGTGGGGTGGGGGTGCTGTCACATAGACTTGTTGCTGTGCTGTTTGCTGTCACATAGACTTGTCGCTGTGCTGTTTGCTGTCAGATAGACTTGTCGCAGTACTGTTTGCTCTCACAGACTTGTAGCTGTTGGGTGCTGTTACATAGACTTCTTGTGGGGTGGGGTTGCTGTCACATAGATTTGTCGCTGTGCTGTTTGCTGTCACAGACTTATTGCTCTTGGATGCTGCCACAAACACTTCTTGCGGGAGTGGGGGTGCTTTGACATAGACTTGTCGCTATGCTGTTTGCTGTCACAGACTTCTTGTGGAATGGGGGTGCTGTCACATAGACTTGTTCCTGTGTTGTTTGCAGTCACAGACTTTTTGCTCTTGGGCATGTCACTTAGACTTCTTGCGGGGGGTAGAGGTGCTTTTACTTATACTTGTCGCTGTGCTGTTTGCTGTCACATAGACTTGTCGCTGTGCTGTTTGCTCTCACACACTTGTCGCTGTTGGGTGCTGTCTCATAGAATTCTTGAGGGGCGGGGGTGCTGTCACATAGACTTGTCGCTGTGCTGTTTGCTGTCAGAGGCTTGTCGCTGTTGGGTGCTGTCACATAGACTTCTTGCGGGGATGGGGTGCTTTGACATAGACTTGTCGCTATGCTGTTTGCTGTCACATAGACTTGTCACTGTGCCGTTTGGTGTCACAGACTTGTCGCTCTTGGGTGCTGTCACGTAGACTTCCTGCGGGGAGTGGGGATGCTTTCACATAAACATGTCGCTGTGCTGTTTGCTTACACATAGACATGTCGCTGTGCTGTTTGCTGTCACAGTCTTGTCGCTGTTGGCTGCCGTAACATAGACTTCTTGTGGTGTGGGGGTACTGTCACATAGACTTGTCGCTGTGCTGTTTGCTGTCAGACTTATCGCTCTTGGGTGCTGTCACATAACCTTCTTTCGGGGGTGGGGGTGCTTTCACATAGACTTGTTGCTGTGCTGTTTGCTGACACATAGACTTGTCGCTGTGCTGTTTGCTGTCACAGACTTGTCGCTGTTTGGTGCTGTCACATAGACTTCTTGATCTCCAGTCTACCATCTGGCCTTGAGAGGCTACCACGCTCTCTATCTATCTCAATAGTCTATGCTCTACCTATCATTTGATATAGGGTACTATCGATAAATGCATTGTTAGTCAAGCACCTTGGTTGACAATTAGGGACAGAAGATCAGGATTTATATCTTGTTGTGGCTAGGTCATTGGACCTATGAGCTTTTCCACTATCCTGATTAGAGATGAGCGAACGTACTCGTCCGAGCTTGATACTCGTTCGAGTATTAGCGTGTTCGAGATGCTCGTTACTCGTAACGAGTACCACGCAATGTTCGGGTTACTTTCACTTTCCTCTCTGAGACGTTAGCGCGCTTTTCTGGCCAATTGAAAGACAGGGAAGGCATTACAACTTCCCCCTGCGACGTTCAAGCCCTATACCACCCCCCTGCAGTGAGTGGCTGGCAAGATCAGGTGTCACCCGAGTATAAAAATCGTCCCCTCCCGCGGCTCGCCACAGATGCGTTCTGACATAGCTGAGGGAAAGTGCTATCGTGTTGGAGCTGCTATAGGGAGACTGTTAGGAGTTATTGTAGGCTTGAAGAACCCCAACGGTCCTTCTTAGGGCCACATCTAACCGTGTGCAGTTCTGTGGAGGCTGCTTTTTGCAGTGTTGCACGTTTTTTTTTTTTCGGTTTATCGGCCGTGCAGAGCATTGCGCCCTGCAGTAATACTCCAGGGACTGAAGTGCTTAGGCAGGGAGAGCGTTAGGAGTATCTTAGGCTTCAAGAACCCCAACGGTCCTTCTTAGGGCCACATCTAACCGTGTGTAGTACTGTGGAGGCTGCTTTTTGCAGTGTTGCACTTTTTTTTTTTTTCTGGTATATCGGCCGTGCAGAGCATTGCGCCCTGCAGTAATACTCCAGGGACAGAAGACATATTAATATTATTGATTGAATATAGGCAGTGGGCCTTTGCTAAAAAAATTTGGGCAAAAAATCTATTTGGCCTGCCTGTCACTGTGCTCAGTGTTCTGGGTCTGTGTGTGCTGGGTGTAGTAGTTCTACAAAATCATACGCAGCCAGCTAGGTGTTACAGCAGGCTTGCGCCAAATTATTTCCTGGCTCTGTCTGTGCTCTGAAATCACCGCTGTGTTGCAGTTGAGAGTGCAACACTCTGCAGTTCTGTGACATACTCCAGGGACAGAAGTGTGGAGGCAGGGACAGAAGACATATTAATTGAATATAGGCAGTGGGCCTTTGCAAAAAAAATTTAAGCAAAAAATCTATTTGGCCTGCCTGTCACTGTGCTCAGTGTTCTGGGTCTGTGTGTGCTGGGTGTAGTAGTTCTACAAAATCATTCGCAGCCAGCTAAGTGTTACAACAGGCTTGCGCCATATTATTTCCTGGCATTCCGTAAACAAAGTCAGCCTCCAACCACAGGCCAATAAGCGGCACATTTAATTACAGCCTTCTGTTTCTGCACTACGGGTAATACACCATGTTGAGGGGTAGGGGTAGGCCTATAGGACGTGGGCGAGGACGCGGAGGCCCAAGTCAGGGTGTGGGCACAGGCCGAGCCAGTGCGGTGGCCAGGGGTAGAGGCAGGGCCAGACCGAATAATCCACCAACTGGTTCCCAAAGCGCCCCCTCGCGCCATGCCACCCTGCAGAGGTCAAGGTGCTCTACGGTGTGGCAGTTTTTCACAGAGACGCCTGACGACCGACGAACAGTGGTGTGCAACCTTTGTCCCGCCAAGATCAGCTGGGGAGGCACCACCACCAGCATGCGCAGGCATATGATGGCCAATCACCCCACAAGGTGGGACGATGCCCGTTCACCGCCTCCGGTTTGCACCACTGCCTCTCCCCCTGTGCCCCAACCTGCCACTGAGATCCAACCCCCCTCTGACGACACAGGCACTACCGTCTCCTGGCCTGCACCCACACCCTCACCTCCGCTGTCCTCGGTCCCATCCAGCAATGTCTCTCAGCGCAGCATCCAGACGTCGCTAGCGCCACTGTTTGAGCGCAAGCGCAAGTACGCCCCCGCACGCTCAAGCGCTAAACGTGCACATTGCCAAATTGATCGGCCTGGAGATGCTGCCGTATAGGGTTGTGGAAACGGAGGCTTTCAAAAGCATGATGGTGGCGGTGGCCCCGCGCTACTCGGTTCCCAGTCGCCACTACTTTTCCCGATGTGCCGTCCCAGGCCTGCACGACCACGACTCCCGCAACATTGTACGCGCCCTCACCAACGCGGTTACTGCCAAGGTCCACTTAACAACAGACATGTGGACAAGCACAGGCGGGCAGGGCCACTATATCTCCCTGACGGCACATTGGGTGAATTTAGTGGAGGCTGGGACAGAGTCAGAGCCTGGGACTGCTCACGTCCTACCCACCCCCCGAATTGCGTGCCCCAGCTCGGTGGTGGTATCTGCGGCGGTGTATGCTTCCTCCACTAAACCACCCTCCTCCACCTCCTCCTCCTACGCAACCTCTGTCTCGCAATCAAGATGTGTCAGCAGCAGCATGTCGCCAGCAGTCGGTGTCACGCGGCGTGGCAGCACAGCGGTGGGCAAGCGTCAGCAGGCCGTGCTGAAACTACTCAGCTTAGGAGAGAAGAGGCACACGGCCCACTAACTGCTGCAGGGTCTGACAGAGCAGACCGACCGCTGGCTTGCGCCGCTGAGCCTCCAACCGGGCATGGTCGTGTGTGACAACGGCCGTAACCTGGTGGCGGCTCTGCAGCTCGGCAGCCTCACACACGTGCCATGCCTGGCCCATGTCTTTAATTTGGTGGTTCAGCGCTTTCTGAAAAGCTACCCACACTTGTCATACCTGCTCGGAAAGGTGCGCCAGCTCTGCGCACATTTCCGCAAGTCCCACACGCACGCTGCCACCCTGCGGACACTGCAATATCGGTTTAATCTGCCAGTGCACCGACTGCTGTGCGACGTGCCCACACAGTGGAACTCTACGCTCCACATGCTGGCCAGGCTCTATGAGCAGCGTAGAGCTATTGCGGAATACCAACTCCAACATGGGCGGCGTAGTGGGAGTCAGCCTCCTCAATTATTTACAGAAGAGTTGGCCTGGTTGGCAGCCATCTGCCAGGTCCTTGGAAACTTTGAGGAGTCTACCCAGATGGTGAGCGGGGATGCTGCAATCATTAGCGTCACCATTCCTCTGCTATGCCTCTTGAGAAGCTCCCTGCAAAGCATAAAGGCAGACGCTTTGGAATCGGAAACGGAGGTGGGGGAAGACAGTATGTCGCTGGATAGTCAGAGCAACCTCATGTCTATATCTCAGTGCATTGAGGAGGAGGGGGAGGAGCATGAGGAGGAGGGGGAAGAGACAGCTTGGCCCACTGCTGAGGGGACAGATGCTGCTTACCTGTCATCCTTTCAGCGTGTATGGCCAGAGGAGGAGGATAAGGAGGGGGAGGAGCATGAGGAGGAGAGGGAGGAGCATGAGGAGGAGGGGGAAGAGATAGCTTGGCCCACTGCTGAGGGTACAGATGCAGCTTGCCTGTCATCCTTTCAGCGTGTATGGCCAGAGGAGGAGGAGGATCCTGAAAGTGATCTTCCTAGAGAGGACAGCTATGTGTTGCGTACAGGTACCCTGGCACACATGGCTGACTTCATGTTAGGATGCCTTTCTCGTGACTCTCGTGTTACACGCATTCTGGCCACTACGGATTACTGGGTGTACACACTGCTTGACCCATGGTATAAGGAGAGCCTTTCCACTCTCATTCCCGAAGAGGAAAGGGGTTCGAGAATGATGCTATACCACAGGGCGCTGGTGGACAAACTGATGGTAAACTTCCCATCCGACAGCGCTAGTGGCCGAAGGCGCATTTCCGCGGCCAAGGTAGCAGGGGAGGCGCAGAGGTCAGCCAGCATGTACAGCGCAGGCAGGGGAACATTATCCAAGGCCTTTGCCAGCTTTATGGCTCCCCAGCAAGACTGTGTCACCGCTCCCCAGTCAAGGCTGAGTTGGCGGGAGCACTGTAAAAGGATGGTGAGGGAGTACGTAGCCGATCGCACGACCGTCCTCGGTGACGCCTCTGCCCCCTACAACTACTGGGTGTCGAAGCTGGACACGTGGCCTGAACTCGCGCTGTATGCCCTGGAAGTGCTTGCTTGTCCTGCGGCTAGCGTCTTGTCAGAGAGTGTGTTTAGTGTGGCTGGGGGAATCATCACGGATAAGCGTACCCACCTGTCAACCGACAGTGCCGACAGGCTTACACTCATCAAGATGAACAAAGCCTGGATTTCCCCAGACTTCTCCACCAGCGGACAGCAGCGATACCTAAACAATACGTAGGCTGCACCCGCGGATGGAAGCATCGTTCTCTATCACCATCCAAAACGGGGACCTTTTTGCTTCATCTATCTGTGTATAATATTCCTCCTCCTCCGCCTGCTCCTCCTCCTGAAACCTCACATAATCACGCCGAACGGGCAATTTTTCTTAGGCCCACAAGGCTCAGTCATATAATTTTTCTAAACAATTTTTATACGTTTCAATGCTCATTAAAGCGTTGAAACTTTCACCTCCACCAATTTTTATTTTAACTGGGCTGCCTCCTGGCCTAGTTACCAATTAAGCCACATTAACCAAAGCGATTAATGGGTTTCACCTGCCCTCTTGGTTGGGCATGGGCAATTTTTCTCAGGTACATTAGTACTGTTGGTACACCAATTTTTTGGGCCCTCGCCTACAGTGTAATTCAATTAATTTTTTGCCCACCTGCATTACAGCTGACGTAACATCAGCTGTGTTGGGCACTGCAATGGGATATATTTATGTACCGCCGGTGGGTTCCAGGGAGCCACCCATGCTGTGGGTCCACAGGGAGTTGTAACTGCATGTGTCCACTTCTAAAGAACCCCAGTCTGACTGGGGCATGCAGTGTGGGCCGAAGCCCACCTGCATTAAACATGACATTACCTCAGCTGTGATGGGCAATGCAATGGGATATATTTATGTACCGCCGGTGGCTTCCTGGCACCCACCCATGCTGTGGGTCCACAGGGAGTTGTAACTGCATGTGTCCACTTCTAAAGAACCCCAGTCTGACTGGGGCATGCAGTGTGGTCCGAAGCCCACCTGCATTAAACATGACATTACCTCAGCTGTGATGGGCAATGCAATGGGATATATTTATGTACCGCCGGTGGCTTCCTGGCACCCACCCATGCTGTGGGTCCACAGGGAGTTGTAACTGCATGTGTCCACTTCTAAAGAACCCCAGTCTGACTGGGGCATGCAGTGTGGTCCGAAGCCCACCTGCATTAAACATGACATTACCTCAGCTATGATGGGCAATGCAATGGGATATATTTATGTCCGCCGGTGGGTTCCAGGGAGCCACCCATGCTGTGGCTCCACAGGGAGTTGTAACTGCATCTGTCCACTTCTAAAGAACCCCAGTCTGACTGGGGCATGCAGTGTGGGCCGAAGCCCACCTGCATTTAATCTGACGTTAGCTCTGCTGTCCAGGGCACTGCAATGGGATACATTTATGTACAGCTGGTGGGTTCCAGGGAGCCACCCATGCTGTGGGTGCACACGGAATTCCCATTGCGGAGTTGTACCTGCCTGTGACTATTTATAAAAAAATGCGGTCTGACTGGGGCATGCAGACACCTTAACAGAATGAATAGTGTGTGGCACATAGGTTCCCCATTGCTATGCCCACGTCTGCAGCTCCAGATGGATGTGGCACAGGATTGGATTTCTCATTGCTTATGTACAGCATTGTGGACTATCGCCCCGCCCCTTTTAAAGAGGGTCGCTGCCTAGCCGTGCCAACCCTCTGCAGTGTGTGCCTGCGATTCCTCTGGCAGACGCACTTATAAATAGACATGAGGGTGGCGTGGCATGAGGACAGCTGAAGGCTGGGCAGGGACAGTTTGGTGTGCGCTGTGGACACTGGGTCATGGGGGGGGGGGGGGGGGTTGGGCAGCATGTAACCCAGGAGAAGTGGCAGCGGAGTGTCATGCAGGCAGTGATTGTGCTTTGTTGGAGGTAGTGTGGTGCTTAGCTAAGGTATGCATTGCTAATGAGGGCTTTTCAGAAGTAAAAGTTGTTGGGAGGGGGGGGGGCACTCTTGCCGCTATTGTGGCTTAATAGTGGGACCTGGGAACTTGAGATGCAGCCCAACATGTAGCCCCTCGCCTGCCCTATCTGTTGCTGTGTCGTTCCCATCACTTTCTTGAATTGCCCAGATTTTCACAAACGAAAACCTTAGCGAGCATCAGTGATATGCAAAAATGCTTGGGTCGCCCTTTGACTTCAATGGGATTCGTTATTCGAAACGAACCCTTGAGCATCGCGAAAAGTTCGTCTCGAGTAATGAGCACCCGAGCATTTTGGTGCTCGCTCATCTCTAATCCTGATCTTTGGGAGTATTTAACTCCTGGTGGGAGTATGGTGCTAGGTGTGACCATCATTGTCTATTGTTATTGGCGCGCCAATCCTATACTTCCATCTACCATACAGCGTGGTTTATGCTATATGGGTCTATGATACCCTGTAGTCCTGACCCCTATAGAGTAGCATCTAGAACGGTGATATATAATAAACACACCGACATTTCACCGCGCATTTACGGTTAATGACTATAATGCTTGGTGGTCAATTATATCAAGCATTACATTCTTGATTCATTATCCTTTTGACATCCAACATATTACGTTCCTGATGAGTCGCTTGTGCGACGGACACGCGTCGAACGCATTATAACAATTATATTCTCATCTTTTCTTATTTTGAATCGAGTTCATACCCGGATTTTATCTTATTCCGTAGGACGCATTATAATAAAAATTCTCTTACCTTTTCTTATTGGAATCAAGTTTGCGCCCGGAATTTATCCTATTACATACTGTACATCTTGGATGACTACCAAGAATCCATCCTATTGGAAATAATGTTGCTGCTATGGTCTTGCAACATGTTTTATAATATTTTTCTTCACTAACACTCCACGTTAAACATGAACACGATATCATGGTGTCCACTTTGAGGCGATTACTCGCATCCTATTTATATTGAATTTTCCTAAGGCAGCCATCTGTCTGACTGCTTTGGGTTTGTTGAAATACCCATACTGGGAGCCAACATTGTGGATACATATTTTGGGCCTTTGATCATTCAGATTTTGCTAGGGCCCACTTTGTGCATTTGCATTTATTACCACTTAGTAATCTAACCGGACCCCAGGATCCAGTGGAACTTCATCATTAGTGATTGATTTGGTTTTTTGTGTTGTGTGTAGAGATGAGCGAACGTACTCGTCCGAGCTTGATACTCTTTCGAGTATTAGCGTGTTCGAGATGCTCATTACTTGTAACGAGTACCACGCGATGTTCAGGTTACTTTCACTTTCCTCTCTGAGACGTTAGCGCGCTTTTCTGGCCAATTGAAAGACAGGGAAGGCATTACAACTTCCCCCTGCGACGTTCAAGCCCTATACCACCCCCCTGCAGTGAGTGGCTGCGGAGATCAGGTGTCACCCGAGTATAAAAATCGGCCCCTCCCGCGGCTCGCCACAGATGCATTCTGACATAGCTGAGGGAAAGTGCTATCGTGTTGGAGCTGCTGTAGGGAGAGTGTTAGGAGTTAGTGGAGGCTTCAAGAACCCCAACGGTCCTTCTTAGGGCCACATCTAACCGTGTGCAGTAGTGTGGAGGCTGCTTTTAGCAGTGTTGCACATTTTTTTTTTGGTATATCGGCCGTGCACAGCATTGCGCCCTGCAGTAATACTCCAGGGATAGAATTGTGTAGGCATTTCCTGGCTCTGAAATCACCGGTCTGTTGCACTTAAGTTAATAGTGCAACACTGCAGTTCCGTGACACACACATCAGGGACAGAATTGTGTAGGCAGGGACAGAAGACATATTATAGATAGAAGATACGCAGTGGTCCTTTAGAAAAAAATATTTGGAAAAAATCTATTTGGCCTGCCTGTCACTCTGCTCAGTGTTCTGGGTCTGTGTCTGCTGGGGGTAGTAGTTCTC